>NC_059084.1:39856398-40161373 GCF_020497125.1 Mauremys mutica
ACCAGAGACAGACGCAAGGGCGCCAGGAGGCTGAACATGCCCCTGTTGAAATGTCTGAGGAGGGCAGATTGACAACTCTAAAGATGAGACAGGCACCTATCCATGGGGACAAGATAGCTGTGATAAAGAATGAGAAGGACTATTTAAGAAAACAAGCACTCAGACAATAATTGAATAAAACTCATTGGTTCCAGTGAAGGAAAGTCACTCTATAAACAGAGTGTCTTGCCATGAAACCCTGGGTTCATCCTGCCAAGACTTCCCCAGAGCATCATGTCGCAACCGATGGAACCCAGCGCCTCCATACCCATGATCCACCTGGCTGGCCACTAGATTGATTCGGACTCTGGACTGGTAACTATAACATTGACTGGCAGGACAGTGGTGTGTGTGTGGTGTAACTGACTGCATATGTTAATTGTTGTATCTTCAATAAATGTGGCGTATTGCCCTTTCCCCTGAAAAAGATCACAGCACGGGCGGTTGTGAGGATAAGCATATTAAAGATTGGGAAGTGCTCAGATACTAGGGAAATAGGGGGCAGATAAATACTTAGGGTTAGATTGAATCTTAAACCGTCATCTGATTTTGTTCATTTCTGGGAGCTTAAGGCCCCAAAATCTCATCAGGTTTCTGCCCCAGCAGAACCAGACCTTACCCCTGATTCAGCCTCAAAGGCAAACTTTACAATCCAAATCGAATTCCGAACCCTGTCTCTGTGCTCTCCTCATGGAAAAAGATGCAGCAGATCCAAATCACACATTTACCATAATCCACTCCAGGTTCACAGGCTTCCTCCATTCGCTTGTTCAGAGTGATGGGATCCTCTGTCTTCTGCTGCATGAAGCAGCTTTCTGTGGGGAAGGAAGATGGGGAGAGAATCACCAAGGGAGACCATAGTTTCAGCTCTGTTATTAGTGACCTACAGGTGCCCACCTATTTGAATCCTGGGTGAGCTGCGCTAACCCACACAGTGACCAGTGACAGGCCCACCTCCTCTGACAAGGGAATGGCCATGGAAAAAAAATAGGGAGTGCTCAGCACCCACCAGCCACAGCCATTCGGCGGGGCTGCTGATCAGCTGTTTGGCGGGTGGCAGGAGGCACTTGGCAGAGAGCAGCTGGCGGGGGCCTCTGGGGAGGGGGCAGAGCGGGGCCAGGAAGTGGCAGAGCGAGGGTGAGGTCTCAGGGGAAGGGGCGGAGTGGGGGTGGAGCACCCACCAGGAAAAATAAAAGTCAGTGCCTGGGTTATGGGGCACAGTAAAAGATGAAACAAGGGATGGAGGGGTAGGTTGCAGGGTCTAAATGAGGTGATCCTGAGCAGACAGACTCAGACAGCTCTGCAAAGGAATCAGTAGATGTTGCCCAGAGGAACGCTGCCTGGGTGTATGAAATAACCAAGAACCATAAGTAGGCCTGGCAATCCCAGCTAACTTCCCTCTCTGCACTGATGGATCTCTGCCTGGGTCAGCGCCAGGAGGAGCCTGGTCACAGGACTTAGTGGAGCTGCAGATGGGGAATCAAAGGTGATGGGAAGGACAGATCCGGAGACTGAGCGCCTCTCTGTATGCCCGGCAGACAGCAGGGCTACAGCAAGTTCCCCACTGAACAACGGCCCCACCAATGGGTCTCCACCCTCTTCTAGAGGATCCCTTCCTAAGAGTCAGCGGGGAGTGGAGCCTCCATGGATCATTCAAACTGACAGTGAGGGGCTGAGGGGTGCTAGCTGTGGGCATCCTGGAGTGAGATGACCCAGATATTTTAAAGAATACCTGACTTCATGTCACCACCCCCCACCCCCACACTGGATTCCAACCATTGAAACAGCTGGTATGTTTCCACTGAAGTTTCAGAACCAGGGAGGAGCATCCCTGTTGGAATGGCTGGAAACCCAGCAACTCCTGCATCCCAGACTGCCCTGCTTCCATGTGTGCAGCCCACTTCATGGTGTGACAGGTTCAGTCACGGAGACCCCCTTGGGAATGTCACCTGATGTGCTGAAACTACCTTTGAGCCCATTTTATTTGCCACCTTGGGACTTTAGAACCCTGTCCTGTTGAGCAAGACAGGCAGCCTGCTGCAACACAGACCCAGAGTCTGAACCACACCCCCAAAGCTGCAGTTTAAGCTGAAAGGAGCTTAGCAAGTACTCCTGTCTCCAGCACCCAATGGGATCCAAACACCAAATAAATCCATTTTACTCTGTATAAAGCTTATACAGGATAAACTCATAAATTGTCCGCCCTCTATAACACTGATAGAGCGATGCACCACTGTTTGCTCCCCCAGGTATTAATTACTTACTCTTGGTTAATTAATAAGCAAAAGTGTTCTTATTAAGCATAAAAAGTAGGACTGAAGTGGTTCCAAGTAATAACAGACAGAACAAAGTAAGTTACCAAGCAAAATAAAACAAAACATGCAAGTTTAAGCCTAATACATTAAGAAACTGAATACAGGTAAATCTCACTAAGCTTCTTTCATAGACTAGACTTCTTCCTAATCTGGGCCCCATCCTTTCCCCGGTACAATCCTTTTTAGTTCCAGCTCAGGTGGTAGCTAGGGGATTTCTCATGACTGGCAGCCCCCTTTGTTCTGTTCCACCCCCTTTTATATCTTTGGCACAAGGCGGGAATCCTTTGCCTCTTTCTGGGTTCCCACCCCTCCTTCTCAATGGAGAAGCACCAGGTTTAAGATGGATTTCAGTATCATTTGACATGTTCACATGTCCTGTGAGACTTCATTACCCGCTGGCTGGCACACAGGTATACAGGAAGGCTTACAAGTAAACAGAGCCATTTACAACCAATTGTCCTAGTCAATGGGAGCCATCAAGATTCTAAACTACCATTTATGGCCCACACTTTGCATAACTACAATAGGACCTCAGAGTTATATTTCATATTGCTAGTTTCAGATACAAGAATGATACATTCATACAAACAGGATGAACACACTCAGTAGATTATAAGCTTTGTAAGGATACCTTAGAAGAGACCTTTTGCATAAAAGCATATTCCAGTTACATTATATTCACATTCAAAGTATATTTTCATAAAACATATGGAGTGCAACATCACACATGGATCAGCTAGCTTCACGCAGCCCCCAAGGCCCTGATGGGCAGAGAGGACGAACTGATGTCTACAAAACCCGGTCCCTCCTAGGCAACCCAGCTAGCTAGAGAAATTCTGCTTCTACGTCCTGCTGCCAGTTCTCCTGCAATTGGCAGGTGGGGTTGCCATTGGAGAAGAGAAGGAGAGACCACAGGTGAGGGTAGGTGGTCAGGGAGGGTGGAAACCATCTGCAAATGTGGGGGAGAGGGGATAGGAGAGGGAGTGAAGGAAGCTATTGAAACTCTGTGGGAGTGAGGGGCAGGATTCAGGTTGGGAAGGTGGGTCCTGGGGGTTCCTACAGCCTCCAAGGCCTGTTCTGCTCTCTGGCCCGATCCCAGGCCCTGCAGACCCTTCTGAGTCCTCTCTTGCCTCTGCTCCCCAGGCGTGCATCCCCCACATCTTTCCACTGAGGGTACCCCCACCCCAACCCTGGTCCCACCATTCCTGTATGTGGTGATGTGTATCAGGGACACAGCCGGCCAAGAGTCAGAGCTCCAAGTTAGGGGACAGACCCAGGGACCGTCCTGCCTGTGGCTGCCATGAGCCTGTATCGCATGTGAGAATCACCCAGAGCCCACAGGGAAGGAGGGCCCTGATCGGCGATGGAGGAGGCTGATGCTGGGGGGCCCTTGGACTTCATGTTTGCTGATAAAGCTGACACGGGAGCCCCCACCAGAGATATAAACAGAGACTGGACTCTCCTTACCTTCTGCACAACGGCAGATGTCCCCATAACAGATCTTATTGAAGAGCCCGCTCTGGTTAGACGGGTGGTAGAACTTGGTGCACCGGTCATCTAGAGAAAGATCAGAGACACAGATCATTCCCCGTCCCGCAGAGCAACGGCCATGGTTTACAGCACCTAGGAGACACCCCTGAAGCCCTTACTCAAGCAGATGTCCCACTGGGTGACCCTGGGGAAGGGAGCAGCAGTCTGTGCGAACGACTTTCTTAGCTATAGAAAACCATCAACTTGAAATGACGGGCTGGTGCTTGTTGGAGACACCCTCTTAATCACACTAGCAGCAAATTCACCTCTGGAGGTAAAACGGGGGGAGAGGGCAAGTAGGATAATTATTGCCTGTAGTCAGAGGTTCCCCTTATTATTTTGTCTACCTTTGCATGGACGTGTTAAGGTGATGAGTGTGACCATATAATTCCAAAATGGGGTAATGTTGGAACAGGAGGAACTGGGAGGTGAGCAGTAAACGAGACTAGACAGACTAGTCTGGCCTTAAAGTCTGAGTCTAAATCCCGTATTCTAATCCAGTAGTTCTCAACCAGGGGGACACATACCCTAGCGGTACCCCGGGGGTATGTTAACTTATCTAGATATTTGCCTAGTTTTACAACAGGATCTAGAGCCCTGCAGCAGGACTGGGATCCCGCAGGGCCTGCTACCATAATAGTGGAAGCAGGATAAAAATTCAACAAACAGTGCAGGAGTGGGAGTAGATCTTATGGGGCGGGATGAGAGCAGGATTGAAAAAAATAGTCCTCATTCACCGCCAACAATACCAACTCCACAGCGAGCAGCTGACTCTCTCTGGCCACACAGCTCTGAAGGCAGCGCTCCCACCAGCAACAGCTCAATATCTGTGCGGCTACTGGCGGCAGCATTATCTTGAGAGCTGGGAAGCTGGCCAGCAGCTGCCGCTCTCCAGCACCAAATGACAAGGTTCACAAGTGAAAACAGGCTCACGTCTCACACTGAAATGTAAGTATAATATTTATCTTCCAATTGATTTATTTTATAATTACATGGTTAAAAAATGAGGAAGTCGGCAATTTGGCGTGGACACTTTTGTATTTCTATGTCTGATTTTGTAAGCAAGTCATTTTTAAATGAGGTAAACTTGGGGTACGCACGACAAGTAGAGCAGGAGTAGTGTAGAACAGGACATGGGGATTCAGGATGCCTAGGTTCTATTTCCAATGGTGGGAGAGGACTGTGTGCGCGGAAGCTGTACTTGGAGCTCTGAACTGGCAATCTGCTCCCATCTGTGCTCCTAGCTGTCTAGGCCTTACCTGAGGGCAAGTCTCTTACCATCTCAGTGCATCTCCTCTGTTACACGGGGATAATAATACCTAAGTACTGCAGCAAAAGACTGCAAGAGGTAATGATACCAATGTGACCCAGAGCAGAATTTGAAGCCAGGTGCCTTGAATGGTGAGGAGAGCTGCGATCTGTTACCTATGGTGTAATAATCGTAGACTGTGACAGATGCCGGCTGAATGAGACCAACTTCGAAAAACTGGTGAGCTTTAAACTGCAGGCATTCATCCTCTCTGTGAGAAACCTGGGTGGGGGTGGGGAAATAACAGGATTGCTTAGTTAAGGGTGGCTGGATGGAAGAGAGAGAATGAAAAAGAATAAAAGAAGGGGAGATGTTGGAGAAAGAAGAGGGGAAAGAGAAAGTGAGTGAGGTGGAGGAAAGAAGAACTAGAGAAGTGAAAGCAGCAAGGAAAGAAGAAGTGAATGACATAGAGAAGCAAATTCAGCCTTAATATCAGATGCTGCATTTCCCATTAAAGTCAATGGACCTACATCCACATACACCAGCTGAGGGTCTGGCCAATTCAGTTGATCCTAGTGGAAAGTCTGAATCTGGACCAGTGAATCAAAATTCGGCCATGGGTTGCAGTTTGTCAACCTGCTGACGTCTGCGGAGATGCCAGGGTATATCTGGGAGTGCAGTTTGGCTCAGCAGGAGCCCATGAAATTAACACAGGATCAGAGAAGCCCCTTGTCGAGTCTTTACCTTGTCCACATAGATTACGAGGTTGCTTCTGTCGGATGGGGCTTTGTCGATTTCAAACTTGGAAATGTATCTGTCGACCCCTTGGGAAAGCTAAATGTGAATAAGGAAAAGCAAGAGGCATTGAGGGTAAAGCAGCGTCTCTGTAAAAGTCCTGCAGCTGGGTGAAAAAAAACCACCGTCTCACTACGTGGCTCAGTGGTGTCGTGCTTGTGATCACATCTCCCATGATAGGATCTGCAGGGAAGATACTAGCCTGCTACTTACTCAACACCTAGGGTTGCCAGGAGATTGGTTTTTGAGTGGAACACTGGTTGAAAAGGGACCCTGACAGCTCCAGTCAGCAGCACAGCGCGGCTAAGGCAGGCTCCCTGCCTGTCCTGGCTCCGCACAGCTCCCAGAAATGGCCAGCGTGTCCAGCTCCTAGGCGCAGAAGTGGCCACAGGGGCTCAGCGCACTGACCCTACCCCAAGCACCAGCTCCGCAGCTCCCATTGTCCAGGAACTGTGGCTAATGGGAACTGCAGGGGCGGTGCCTGCAGGAGCGGGCAGCACACAGAGCCCCCTGGCCCCTTTGCTTAGGAACTGGAGGGACATGTCACTGCTTCCAGGAGCTGTTTGAGGTAAGTGCTGCCTGGCTGGAGCCCGCACCATAAACCCCCTTCCGCACCTAAACGCCTGCCCCAGGTCAGAACCCCCACCCTAATGCCCTCCCATAGCCTGCACACACACACCCGCAAATCAACACCTTGCCCCAGCCTGGAGCCCCCTCCTGCACCCAACCCCCTCATCCCTGGCCTCACCCTAGAGCCTGCATCCCCACCCGGAGCTCTAACCTGCTCCCTACACCTCAACCTCATGCCCCAGCCTGGAACCTCCTCCCGCACTCTGAACGCCTCATTTGTTACCCCACTCTGGAGCTCACACCCCCAGCCAGAGCCCTTGCCCCCTCCCTCACCACAACCACCTGTCCCAGCCCGGTGAAAGTGAGTGAGTGTTGGGGAGAGTGAGCGATGAGGGATGAGGGATGGAGTGAGCAGGGGGCCAGATGTTGGAGAAGGGGTGAGGCAGGGGCAGGGTCTCAGGGAAGAGGTGGGGCAAGGGTGATCAGTTTTATGTGATGTACTCTCTTAAGATCTTCCACGTCTGGTGAGAAGCCAGTGAGCATGGAGACATCGATGATGGACATTGTGGCATCAACCACACCGAGGAACCTAACGAAGAGAAGAGAAAATACCCTTTTGATGAGAATTCATCACTTGAACATTGATTTTGTGATTGCTCCACCAGTTCCTGTTGCTTTATCATAATTTTTTTGGCAATTCCATAGAAAAATTCATAGCCCAGGAGTCTCCATCTACCTCTTGCATCTGTCCATCTATTTATCATCTATCATTAAAGGGGATTGTTTTCACCTGATGCAGATTTTAATATAGACTGAACGCATGGCTCCTTCTGGCTTCTTAACTGGAAACATTGCAGAAGAAAAAATTAATTCATCTCAGTGTAAATTTCATGCCAGAAAAACTCTTTTGTTTTTTAGGTGTATTAACATGGCTTAGTAATCAAACAGGTCTTGCAGTAGGTGTGAAAAATTCCTCAATAAACCTCCCCTCCCCTCCAGCAATCCATAAATAACTCTTTCTGTCACTGGCAGGCAAACTAAAAAGCCTCTCCCAGCTGAGTGGCACAAATGAAATATAGTCTAGGGTTGGCAGAAAGAGGAGATTGAAACAGAGAGAACCCGTGGGTGTGAACTCCTTGGACAGCTGAGAAAGTTAAGAACAATTTACGGGTGACTTCTGTTTCTGTGACAAACGGTTTCAAAATCCTGGATCCCTCTATCATATGTGGACATAATGTGTGGTCATGTCTCCCTCTAGTGGCCAGTCCTTTACTCCTTTAGCCCAAGCAGCAGAGGCTTGTGTTTTGGGTGCTGAAGATCCTGACCTCTGTCCCACGCTGATTTCACACCTATGCTGTCTGGAAATGTGTGCACTGGAAGTTTGGGTCTGTAACCAGACTTCCTGGCATGGGCTCATCTCTGCTTTAGAGGGAGACAATACCCAGAGTAGCTGGCCTGTGTTCCCATCCACATCTGATGCTCCAGCTATGCTGCTAACAAGTGCTATGATGAGAGAAGGCAGCATCTGCTCCCTCATCAGGAATGACCCTGCATTGGTTGCAATCTAGAACATGTAGTAGCTGGAAATATTATTTAGTGCCTGCTCTATGGGTATAATTTTGTAGGACTTGGGAACTGGGAGAGTTTGAAGAAGCTTCACAAAAATACTTTCCAAAGTTAAGAATATGATTGCAGAGATGGTGGTCGGTTTACACATCGGTGTAAATCCGCTGCTGTCCATGGAGTTAAACTGGTGTAACTGAGCCAAATTTGTCCAGATCTGAGGATTGAAAGCAAGGTTCAGAAAAGAAAAGACAAGTCGTTACTCACCGCCCCGGGCTTCTTCGACCGATACCCTCAGGTCAAAATTCTTACACTGAGATTCATCCTCCTGTAGCTTTGCATTATAAATTGTCATTACGGTTAAGGTCCCTTGTCCAGTTCCTTCTGCCTTCACAGTGAAGTCTTCATTCCATTTGGTCTGTAAAGTTGATCCAAGGTTAATTTTCTTTTGTACTTCATTATTATTATTATTTAAAGACAGGGCAAATGAAGCTAATGAAGAAAATGAAGCTGGTGAGATTGACACTCACTCACCCGGAGGGGCTGGGGGAACTCTGCAGAGACAATAGCATGAAGGAGAAAAAAGGTTACTTCCCAGGCAGTAACTCTTTGATCTCCAGACGTCTTGCTTCTCTAGAGCCAAGCCTAAACAGCAACCCATCCTCTCCTACTTCTGGATTCAGCTCAAAACCACACACTCCAGGCCACTAACCCTGGAACAATTTACCTTGGGATGTGTGAGGCAAACCCCACCCAGCCCAGGGCTGCTCACTCAGCTGCAGTGAGTCACCTCTCCAATGGAGCCTGCAGTGACTATCCCTGGTCAGGGCCCAGGCCAGATGACCCCCAGGCACAAGTATTTCATTGTCCCCATCAGAGCTGAGAGTTACTCTGCACAACAGCACTAGTCGGCCAGGGACCTTCCTCCGGCCTTGCAGTGTTACAGACTCCCCAGCCTTTTGGCCTGCCCTTGATCCAGTTCCTGTTCCTGCCCCAGCCATGCCCGAGCCTTGTTCCAGCCCACTTCAGCCTCCTCTGTGCCTTGCTCTGACCTTGCTCCAGTCCCACTCCAGCCTGCATCCGCCTCCTGGCCCCCCAGGCCCTCGCTGATTCCAACCTGGCTTTGACCATTGGCCTGCATCCGAACTCTGACTTCAATCCTGATTTGGCTTGTCTGTGGATTCTGACCCACGGCCTGTCCCCAGACCCTGATTTCAGCATTGCCCTTGGCCCAGTACAGAGTCTACAGCCAGCTCCAACCACCAGGCCTGACTGCCTAGAACCTAGGGCCTGACAGGATGTGGTGGATTCTCCAGCACATGAAGTCTTTAAGTCAAGACTGGATATCTACCTAAGAGACGTCTCACAACTCCGCTAGAAGTTACAGGCTTGATGCAGAAATTAGTAGGTGAGGTTCTCTGGACTGTGTCATGCCGAAGGTCAGACGAGATGATCATAATGGTCCCTTCTGGTCTTAAAAATCTGAGTCAAAAGTGTGGATGCATTTGGATCTGGTGCCGGGAATATGAATTCCCCTCCCCCTCCCAAAAGGGTTTGGATAGGAGGTTCTAGTCAAATCCCCTTTATCTATAATTAGTGATCTGTACTAATTACACAGAGAAGCATGATACCTCTGCTGTTCGGGCCACCAGAGCGTTGTGATTTAAGATGTTGTACTTTATTGGACTCGCACGGCGTGGCAGGAGAATAGTAACATTCAAATTCAGGTCTTTGTGCTGCGGAATGTCTATCTGGTACTGCGCAAGAGCCTGGAACACCATGATGGTCGCTAGAACACCAGAAGAAAGACAAGAGGGTTCCACCGTATTGTCCTATTGCGCTGAACATCTGACAGCTTCTAAACAGACTTTTTAATGAAGAGGAACCAAAAGTACAATGAAAGAAAAAAACAGTTACTCACCTTTTGTAACTGTTGTTCTTCAAGATGTGTTGTTCATGTCCATTCCAATAGTGTGCGCACGCATGTGCACGTTGGCCGGAAGATTTTTCCCTTAGCAGCATCTGTCGGGTCTGCCTGGGTGCCCCTTGGAGTCACACCCTCATGGCACCTAATATATAGCTCTGCTGACCCGCCACCCCTTCAGTTCCTTCTTGCCGGCTACTCCGACAGAGGGGTAGAAGGATGGGTATTGGAATGGACATGAACACTACATCTCAAAGAACAACAGTTACAAAAGGTGAGTAACCTTTTTTTCTTCTTCGAGTGCTTGTTCATGTCAATTCCAATCAGGTGACTCCCAAGCCAAATCTAGGAGGTGGGGTCAGAGCTGTCCACTGATTGGAGTACTGCTCTATCAAAGGCCGCATCATCTCTGGCCTACCTAGTAATCGCATAAGGCGCAGTGAAAATGTGTATGGATGACCACGTTGCCGCCCTGCAGATTTCTTGGGTGGGGACTTGAGCCAGGAATGCTGTTGATGAAGCTTGCGCCCTTGTGGAGTGTGCCGTTATCAGCGGCCCTGGGATCCCTGCTAGATTGTAGCACTCAGTAATGCAGGCCACAATCCATGATGAAATGTGCTGGGTCGAAATCGGCTGACCCTTCATCCTGTCCGCTACTGCCACAATAGCTGTACCGACTTCCTGAATGGTTTCGTCCTCTCAATGTAAAAGACCAGTGCTCTGCGGACATCTAGAGTGTGGAGCCTCTGCTCCCTGCTACTCAAATGAGTTTAGGGTAGAAAACTGGGAGGAAACTGTCCTGGTTGATGTGGAACTGCAACACAACATTTGGGAGGAAGGCCGGATTGGGCGTGAGCTGAACCTTGTCCTTATAAAATACGGTATAGGGAGGCTCTGACATTAGGGCCCTGAGCTCAGACACCCTCCGGGCTGAAGTTATCGCCACCAGGAACGCGACCATGTAAGAAAGAGCAGGGAGTATGTTGCTAAAGAGTCAAAGGGATGCCCCATGAGCTAGAGAGGACCAAGTTGAGGTCCCAAGCAGGAACCGGTTGGCAGATGGGCAGGTACAACCTGTCAAGGCCCTTCAGGAAGTGGCTGACCAAAGGGCTAGCGAAAATTGAACGGCCCTGTACCCCCAGATGGAAAGCCGAGATGGCAGCCAGGTGCACTCTTATAGAAGACAAGGAGAGACCCTCCTGCTTCAAGTGGAGAAGATAATCCAAAATGTGGGGCACTGAGGCTAGTGCCGGAGGCAAGTTGCACTGTGCTGACCAGATTGAAAATCTCTTCCACTTGGCCAGGTATGTGGAGTGGAGGGTTTCCTACGCCGAGAAAGACCTGTCTGACTTGTTCTGAATAGGAAAGCTTGAATGGATTCAGCCACGGAGCTTCCATGCTGTGAGATGGAGTGACTTCAGGTTCAGGTGTTGGAGACGCCCGTGATCCCGACTGAGAAGGCCTGGGAAGAGCGGCAAGGTAATCAGGGCTCCCACGGACATGTCTAGGAGAGACGTGTACCAGTGCTGATAGGGCCAGGCTGGTGCTATGAGAATGACCCAAGCCCAGTCTCTGCAGATCTTGAGCAGGACCTTGTGGACAAGCGGTATAGGCAGCAAGGTGTATAGAAGAGGTCCCCCACAATGGAAGAAGAACGCGTCCGCTGTGGAAACCAGATTATGATTCTGGAAGGAGCAGAACTGCTGACACTTCCTGTTGCATCACGTGGTGAAGAGGTTGATCAGGGGACAGTCCCACCTCTGGAAGAGTGAACATGCGATGTCCAGGCGAAGGGACCACTCGTGGCTGTGGAACGACCTGCTGAGGTGGTCCGCCAGCTCGTTCTGGACCCCAGGAAGGTACGACGCCTATAGATTGAGTGTTCTATACAGAAGTCCCATAGCCTGAGGGCTTCCTGGCACAGGGGAGAGGAGCGTGCACCCCCATTTGATGATATAGATCATCCCAGTCATATTGTCCATAGTGACCGATACACATCGACCTGTTAGATAAGGGCGGAATGACTGACATGCTAGGTGCACCATTCTGACCTCCCTGACATTGATATGAAGACGGAGATCTGTCTGCAACCAGAGGCTCTGAGTCCTGTGGTCCCCCAGATGAGCTCCCCAACCGAAATCTGATGCGTCCATCACCAGCACTAGGGATGGCTGTAGGGCAGCGAAGGGAACTCCTGAGCACACCTGCTGAATGTCCGTCCACCACGGGAGCGAGTCGAGGATAGGGCGAGGCAGGGTCACGATCCTGTCCAAGCTGTCCCTGGCAGGTCTGTGCATTGACACAAGCCATGACTGAAGTGGATGAAGCCTGAGTTTGGCATGTCGTACCAGGCTGCCATGTGCCCGAGAAGCTTCCGGCAATTTCTCGCGGCAGTGGTGGGGAACTGCATGAGTCCCTGGATCATGGTGTTGAGGGCCTGGAATCTCACCTGTGGGAGGAATGCTCTGGCTTGTGTTGAGTCCAGTACCGACCCTATGAACTCTATCTCTGGACTGGGGACAGAATCGATTTGGCTTCGTTCAGTAACAGGCCCAGATTCTTGAAGGTGGCTCTGATAAATGCCACCGGCGCTTCCACCTGAGCCCTGGAGCGGCCTTTTACCAGCCAGCCGTCGAGGTACAGAAACACCTGCACCTGATGTCTCCACAGAAAGGCGGTGATGGCTGCCATGCTCTTGGTGAATACTCAAGGTGCTGCTGACAGGCCGAATGGGAGGACAGTAAATTGGTAATGGGAACCATTGACCAGAAACCTGAGGAACTTTCTGGGGTTGTACGCGATTGTTATGTGAAAATATGCACCCTTCAAGTCGAGGGTGGCATACTAGTCTGCTGGATCCAGTGAAGGGATGATGGAGGCCAGGGAGACCATGTGGAACCTGAGTTTCCTCACAAACTTATTGAGGTCCCGCAGGTCTAGCATAGGCCTGGCCTTCGGTATTAGGAAATAGTGGGAATAGAAACCCTTACCCCTGTGTTCCAGTAGAACCTCCTCCACCGCCCCTAGTGCTAGGAACAACTGCACCTCCTGAATGAGAAGTTGCTCATAAGAAGTGTCCCTGAAGAGGGATGGGGAAGGGGGGTGGGAGGGTGAGAACTGGATGGAGTATCCCCTCTCTACCATGCAGAGCACCCAGTGGACCGATGTGATATGGAACCATGCATGGTGGAAAGGGGATAATTGGGAGGAAAAAAGGTAAGATGGGATAGATTCAGTCTCTGGTCTGGAACGCCATCCTCGATCACACCCTCAAAAGGCCTCTTTAGGGCCAGAGGCCAGTTTGGGCTGGCCAGAGCCTTGATTAGCAGAGGGATGTTGCCTCCTCCTGCCACTCCGGTTCCTCCTCCGAGAATTGTCCTGGCGGTTCTGCTGCTGGAACCTTTGAGGAGGTTGCGGGCGGAAGTGTCTCCACTGTGTGGCAGGGGTATGCAAGCCCAAGGATCTGAGGGTGTCTCAGGAATCTTTTAGGCTGTGGAGCCGTTTGTCTGTCTTCTCTGAAAACAGTCTCACCCTCAAACGGAAGGTCCTGAATGGTTTGCTGGACCTTATAGGGTAACCCTGAGACTTGCAGTCAGCGCCCCCCTCCTCCTCATAGCCACCCCCGTTGTCATCACTCTAGTGGCAGCATCTGCAGCATCTAAAGCTGCCTGCAAGGAGGCCCAGGAGACTAATTTCCCTTCTTCCACCAAGATAGTGAACTCCAATTGGGAATCTGAAGGGACAAGTTCTGTGAACTTCACCATTGCTGCACAGGTGTTACAAAAGTACCTGCTCACAATGGCCTGTTGGTTAGCAATATGGAGCTGCAAACCACTAGTCGAGTAGAGCTTTCTACCCACAAGATGTAGGCATTTAGCATCCCTATTCTTTGGGGAAGGACCTTGGAAATCCTGTCTCCCCCACTGGTTAGCTGCATACACCACCAGTGAGTCCGGCAGCGGGTGGGAATACAGATGCTCAAAGCCTCTGGAGGACATGAAATACCACCGCTCACTGCATTTGGCAGTGGGTGGCAGGGGGGCCTGGTGCCGACATCAGTACCAGGGCCATAGGTGTCTGCATCAAGGTCGACGTCAACAATGGTGCAGGCGTGGGAGATGGGTGCATCGACTCCATGAAGGCTGCTGCCAAAGTCGGAACCGAACATGGTGCCAGAGTCAACGACTGGGCCGGAGGCACAGGGCCGATGCACCATGGAAGGCAGTACGAAAGGGGTGAAGATGTTGCTGAGCATGGGCCCTGGGTTCCTTCCTGGCCCTGGTTGAAAAGCCCAGGGGGTCCAGAAGGGCCACTGAGGTGGGTTCTGCCACTGTGGAGGCCACGCCTGATGCTCTCTTCTGTCTCTACCCAATCTCACTCTACGACTTCTGCTCCTTCCCGAGCGATAGGAGTCAGACTCAGACTCCAAGGTCTCAGACACTGAAGACCACGGAAGAGCTGATCCTCGATGCCTCGAATGTTGAGAGCTCAGGGAGTGGGTAAGCTCTCTGTTGGAGCGGGTAGGCACCGATGGACAAGGCAAAGGGGAGCACCTTGACATCATATCCAGCTTCCCTTTAGAGTGCACTGGAGGATGCAGCTATGTCGGTGCTGAGGGTTCTTCCCTGGCAGGAGAGAACAGTGCCGTCAGGTGGAGGAGGTGCCAAGCATCCTGGTACGCTTCTGCCATGGACAGGAGCTGCAGCTGCTGCGTAGGCACCGGTGATCGAGATGGGGCTGGACTCGACTGCCACACCTGGGCAGGAGTCAACATGGCCCCAGAAGGAGATGCCAAGGAGTGGCCCGCCTGAGGTTCGATGTCTCCTGGCTTAGCCAGAGGAGAACGGTCATCTGGCTTTTTCTTCTTTTGAGACACCGGTGAGTGGAGGTGGTGCATACTGTCAGACGGGCTCCGTGAGGAGCCATGGCAGTGCTGAACGTCCCTGGAGGAGTCCTTCCTTAGTGCCGAACTCGCCGACGGCGCTGGGATGCTCCGCGTTGAGGATGACACAATAGGGGTCGGATCTCTCGAGCCCGGGTCAGAGTGGGGGCGTAGGGCTGCCTCCATGAAGATCACCTTGAGCCATTGTTCCCTTTCTTTAACTGTTCTCTGACGGAACTCGCGGCAGATATTACAGCAATCTTTCTGATGGGTCTCCCCCAGGCACCGTAGACACGATGAGTGCGGGTCACTTTTCGGCATGCGCTTGGTGCAGGCCACACACTTCTTGAAACCCGGGGACCGTGGCATATTATGGCGCCGGGGCCGGAGTGGGGGGAAACCCCAATAAACACCATACTATATTAAACTGTTAACTCAAACAACGCTAAGAACTAACTATATACAATGGAATAGAGAAGAAACTTGCTGAGCAAGAGCTAAGGGAAGTTCCAGCCACTGTCACTGGCGGTAAGAAGGAACTGAAGGGGTGGCGGGTCGGCAGGGCTATATATTAGGAGCCATGAGGGCATGACTCCAGGGGGTGCCCAGGCTGACCCGATGGATGCTGCTAAGGGAAAAATCTTCCAGCCAACGTGCACGTGCGCGCACATACCCCTGATTGGAATTGACATGAACAAGCACTCAAAGAAGAACACCAGGGTTCCACTGGGTGTCACGCAGGCAAAGGGTTATATAATAATATTACCTGGCTCCTCTGTAGTGTGTTTCATCAGGAGATCTCCAAACACTTTACAAAGCAGTACAAGATCTTTATACACATTTTGCAGATGAGGAAACGGAGGCACAGGGCAGGGAAGTAACTTTCCCAGGGTCACTCAGGAAGCCAGTGGCCAAGCCAGGAATAGAACCCACGGTCAATAAATATATTGTGCATGGTCAATTAGCCTCCCATCACCCCAGCTATTAACAAGGGCCAACTGTCAGCTGGACACAGTGCAACAAGATAGTGGCTCCTTCTATGTATATGTAACCCACACACCTCCACAGGGTGTGGTGCTCTGTCCCCTCTAGTGGAACCAAGACCACTTAGAGAGAGAGATTAATGAGTGTGATACAGCCTTAGCCCTGTGGCTTTTAGCTCATACAAGAGAGGCTCATGCATTTAGCTCCAGAGGTCCCAAGTTTGATCCTGCCCACCGACGACCAGTGTCTATCGGTATTACAAGGCGGGGGCTTGTCCAGGACTCGAACACAGGGCTTCTTGCTAAATGTATGAGCCTCTATTGCATAACCTAAAAGCCCTGTGTCCCTTAGCTAAGGCTGTAGCAGACACGTTAATCTCTCTCTCTAAGTGGTCTCGGTGTCACTGGAAGGGCCAGGCACCACACCCAGGAGGTGTGTAGGTTACATATATAGAGACATCTATGCCACACACAGTACACTGTTAGGGATAGAACACATGGCCTGTGACTCCAGAAATATAGACCACTCCCACCCGAACTTATAGCATCCATTTAAGTAGAGAAAATACAAGACTCAGTAATAAGGAATGTAAAGGGGCTTCTCTTCTGAGGCCGCTGGACACAGACAGACCCTATAGTTCCTAGCGGCCCCCGTACTCCAGGGAAGGGAGGGATATCTGAGGACACTCCATAGTGATCTTTATTTAGCTGTCACTACCAGAAGGGATTTTATCCTCTCCAGTGCCTTGTATAAGCAGTTTAAAAAAAATCCAAAAATAATGTTTACAGTTCTACTCAGAGATGGATAAAACCCAAATTGATTCAGATTAGTCATGATCCACCATGGCTTTGTCATATGGACTCAGACCATTGGTCGTACACGCCTGGTAGCCTGTCTCCAGACCAATGGCCAAAAACCAAACAAATGCCAGAATGAGTCCAGATGCGTGTGAGTTTCTGCCCATGGGAAGAGAAGGCCCAATCACTCCCCGGGACAACTTGATGTCTTAAAGAGAAGCGTGTGATCACACCCATTACCTTGGCAGGATGCAGCCTCTAGTGAGAAGATTCAGTCATGCTCCTGTGCTGGTCTCTGCCTTAGGTTAACAATGGCAAAGACCTGATAGGTCACATTGCCCATCTCCCAGGCAATGCAGGACTGTTCTCTACTGGGCATTCTCCAGGGCTTTCTACAATGACTCAAGTGATCGGAATCCCATCCCTTCCGATGGGAGACCTGCCCACAAAACACAGTTTTGGAAGGATACCCGGGACTATAAGGATCATACTCACTTGGGTAGATCCATATCCTCCTCCATAGTAGTTCTGCTCTCTCAGCCATCTGACTATGGGACCAGTCAACTCATACTTCTTCATTTTCAGCAAGGCCAGCAAGGCGTACGAGGTGCCCTCAATTTTGAAGGTGCGGGCGTTTGGCTCTTCCCAGCGATTTCCATCTAGGCAGCATCAAAGAAAGCGAGCTAAAGGACTTTTCCCAAGGACATCCACTCATTCTGATCAAACCTGACTGGACCATACCATCACCTGACTCCTTCCCCAACTTTCCGCATGGAGGATCAGTAAGTCGAACTGATTGTTGCCCCTTTCGGGATGAGCAGCTACCCAATATGTGGGGCCTTGGAGGATTTTTTCAATTAGGATGAGGAATTGGTGATAGGCCTCAGGTCTTTTCTCTGGTGTAAACTGGATTGCTTACAAAAATGCACAGAAAGTCCCACTTCCCTGAGCATAAGAGAACCCAACAGCATGCAACTTCTTTGCTGAGAAATCCCCAAGTCTGCCCCTGAAGTGAGTTCTAGGCCTAACAAGCAATGTCTCTCTGCTTGTTTCATAACACTTCTCCAGGCTTTCAGCTGGTTTCTGCCTCTAACGCACAGGGTGCAAAACCAACATATTAGCCCCTATGTTTGCAATTAGGGAAACCCCTCAGCCCACATGCCTTAGCTCTTGACCTGCTGTGTGCCTTGGGCAGTCCCTACATTGTTTTTAGCTGTATCTACTACAGAAAGAGTCTTGATTGCTCCTTCCACTGAGTCTGAAAGATCACTTTTTTTAATCCTTTCTTAAAAATAGGAACTACCTTAGCAATTCTCCAGTCATACGGTACAACCCCTGAGTTTACAGATTCATTAAAAATTCTTGCTAATGGGCTTGCAATTTCATGTGCCAGTTCCTTTAATATTCTTGGATGAAGATTATCTGGGCCCCGCGATTTAGTCCCATTAAGCTGTTCAAGTTTGGCTGTGGGAATATCTACCTCCATATCCTCATTTTTCCTCATTTGTCATCCTACCATTATCCCTAAGCTCCTGATTAGCCTCATTAAAGACTGAAGCAAAGTATTTGCTTAGATATTGGGCCATGCCTAGATTATCCTTAACCTCCACTCCATCCTCAGTGTTTAGTGGTCCCACTTCTTCTTTCTTTGTTTTCTTCTTATTTATATGGCTATAGAACCTTTTACTATTGGTTTTAATTCCCTTTGCAAGGTCCAACTCTACATGGCTTTTGGCCTTTCTCACTTTATCCCTACCTGTTCTGACCTCAATAAAGTAGCTTTCCTTGCTGATCCCTCCCACCTTCCACTCCGTATAGGCTTTCTGCTTTTTCTTAATCACCTCTCTGAGATGCTTGCTCATCCAGCTTGGTCTACAACTCCTGCCTATGAGTTTTTTCCCCTTTCTTGGGATGCAGGCTTCTGATAGTTTCTGCAACCTTGACTTGAAGTAAATCCTGGCCTCCTCCACCTTTAGATCCACAAGTTCTTCAGTCCAATCCACTTCCCTAACTAATTTCCTTAATTTTTTAAGTTAGCCCTTTTGAAATCATAAACCCTAGTCACAGATCTACTTTTGTTTATCCTTCCATTTAGTTTGTACTGAATGAGCTCATGATCACTCGAACCAAGGTTGTCCCCTACAACCATTTCTTCTATGAGGTCCTCACTACTCACCAAAACCAAATCTAAAATGGCATCCCCTCTTGTTGGTTCAGCAACTACTTGAAGGAATCCATCAGCTATCGTATCCAGGAAAATCTGAGCCCTATTATTATTACTAGCACTTGTCCTCCAGTCTATATCTGGGAAGTTAAATTCTCCCATGATCACACAATTCCCATTAGTATTTACTTCATTAAAAACATTAAAGGGGTCTCTATCCATATCCAAGTCGGATCCTGGCGGTCTATAGCACATCCCAAGGACTATCCCAGGGGACGCTCTGTCTAGTAGCTTTCTTCCCCAATGTGATTTTTGCTCAGACAGACTCTAAAAGCTCAAATCTGGCCAAAAGGAACAAGTCTATGCCTGTTATTCATTCCTCATTAGTTAATCCCTCTCCAACCTCCTTTTCTTCTCTTCCCTGAACTCCATCCTGACTTGGCCACATCTTTTCAGTACTTGATTAGATGCCCTGATTTACCTGTTGAAGCTCTCATGAGTGTCTTCTCGGTGTTCAGTTTCCCTACCATGGCTAAGGCATAGGATGCAAGAGCCACAGTGTAAGGTCTGACTAGAGACTGGTACCTTTGGGCTAAGTAGTCAGTGGCTTTGGAGATGCTGCTTTCAAAACTCTATGAGGTGACAAAGAAAACAAAAGAAAATCAAACTCGTGGGTTAGGCTGAGGTTTCGGGTGGTGTTAATGTAACACTGACAGACTCTGGTGGTCGGAGGGTGGAATGGGACCTGTGGAGCTACATGCATGAGCCTCTACTGCATGAACTAAAAGTCATAAGGTTCTAGAGCAGACTCATTAATCTCTCTCTAAGGGGTCTCAGTGCTACTAGATGGGACAGAACACCACACCCAGGAGGTGTGTGGGTTACATTAAGACATTACAAATTTATGTGGCTTCCAGCTTTATTTAATTTCACAGTGAATTTTGTGCTGGTGAAAGATGGAGGAGGTAGGAAAGCATGGAAGTGAGATATTTGAAGGCGGCGAATGAGGACATTTCTGGAGAGGCTGAGGGAACTGGGATTGTTTAGTCTGCAGAAGAGAAGAATGAGGGGGGATTTGATAGCTGCTTTCAACTACCTAAAAGGCGGTTCCAAAGAGGACAGATCTAGACTGTTCTTGGTGGTACCAGATGACAGAACAAGGAATAATGGTCTCAAGTTGCAGTGGGGCAGATTTAGGTTGGATATTAAGAAAAACGTTTTCACTAGGAGGGTGGTGAAGCACTGGAATGGGTTACCTAGGGAGGTGGTGGAATCTCCTTCCTTAGAGGTTTTTAAGGTCAGGCTTGACAAAGCCCTGGCTGGGATGATTTAGTTGGGAATTGGTCCTGCTTTGAGCAGGGGGTTGGACTAGATACTTTCTGAGGTCCCTTCCAACACTGATATTCTATGAGTCTGTGAGTCACATGCAGAATGTCATCAGGAGTGAGACCAAAGTCTGTGGCAGGGCCAACCCTAGCCCAAATGGCACCCTAGAGCGTCTTTGGTGTTCCGCCCCCCTCCTCTATTTGTTAAATTTTTGAATACCTTATTTTCTATTGCATTTCTAGCCCATTTCACGACTTTGATGCACGATTCACATGCATAATAATTTATCCCGGTCGTATAAAATGATAAATTTGCACACTAGGAGCTGTAAATCTGCATTTATTCATACCATATATAAGCAAATAAAAAAACATTTGTTTCCTCTAAGCTTATAGAAACAAAGCTTATAGGTCCAGAACGTTCTAGGAGGTTAGTGAGAAATGAATCCACATACGGAATACCGGAAACATTTTACTTCAAACATTCGATTTTCCCTTTTGTCTCTAACAACAAAAACAGCACCCTGAGCCCATCGTCCCTCCCCCACCTCCCAGCCCAGCACCCGAGGCGGTTGCCTGGATTGCCTGCCCCTAAATCTGGCCCTGGTCTGTGGTATCAGACAGAAGCTGCAAGAGAGGAGGATGAGATGATGTGGTGGGCACGTACAAAGAAGGGATGTCGAGAATCACAGGTTCCGACTCCATAGGTGCTCTGCAGCTCAAGCACCCATGGAAAACAATAGGGGGCGCTCAGCCCCCACCAGCCACAGTGGTTCCGCCCCAGCTGGCCACCGATCAGCTGTTTAGCAGGTTCCTAGGGGCTGGCCACTTCAGCAAGCGGCTGGCCGGAAGCTCTCGGGAGAGGGGACAGAGAAGAGGGAGCGGCGGGCTGGCAGGGAGGGGGAGGAGCGGGGGCAGGAAGAGGTGGAGCAAGAGCGGGGAAGGGGTGAAGTGGGGATGGGGCCTCAGGGCGGAGCGAAGGGGGAGCACCCACTGGGAAAAATAAAAGTCAGCGCTTGTGAAGGGAATCCTGTTAGGGAGGCATTTGAGAGTCACGTTTACAGGTGGAAAACAAGAGGATGGCCAAGAAAATAGTGGACAGACAGTGGACAGGAGGACAAAGCGCATATGGAGCAAAGGTAGGACTGGCAAGCCTGAAGAAGAAAGATGGAGGCAATTCTGGAGGAGGATGTCCTCTCTTTAGCCTCATGAACAGTAGTGGCCGAGCAAGTCTCTGCGAGATGAGAGGATAGTGTCGTCTCCCTGTCCCAGTTTCACCAGGTCCTAGGATCTAATAATACCAAGCTCCTATATAACACTTCTCAGCAGATCTCCAAGCTCTTTATAAAGGAGGTCAGTCTTATTAACCCCATATTACAGAAAGGGAAACTGAGGTACAGAGCAGGAAAGTTATTTGCCTGAGGTCTCCCAGCAGGTGTGGGATGAGAACTCAAGTCTCCTGAAGCCTAGGCCAGTGCACTATCCACTAGGCCACACTGTCTTCATCCTACAGATGCCTGCCTCTCTCCTCATGCCGTACTGCTACAGCTGCAGTTAGCTGGCTCCCCCGCACTATAAAAGAGAGGGAACAGCTGCCAGGCTGTTCTCTACAAGGGCTCCAAAACTCTGGAAGTTGTTCCCCAGCTTAGCCTGAAATAGCTCAAATGTGGTGACCTGAGCATGCTGCAAAAGACACCTCTTTGATAGGGTTATTGGAAAAGGCTGAGGGTTTGCTTCTCCTAAAGATGAGGGGGTAAAAAGGAGGTTCTGTTGCTGTCTGGTCAGCTGAGTTCCTACTGAAATGATCACTTTAACCCTGGGGGATATAACTGTGTGGTTAATGACATGGCAGGGTGCTAGAGCTGGGATGGGCAAACTTTTTGGCCTGAGGGCCACATCTGGGTATGGAATATGAATGCTCACTAAATTGAGAGTTGGGGTGTGGGATGGGGTAAGGGCTCCGGCTGGGGGTTTGGGCTCTGGGGTGGGCCCAGAAATGAGAAGTTCAGGGTACAGGAGGCTCTGGGCTGGGGTTGGGGTACTGTGGGGAGGGAGGGTTGAGGGCTCTAGGATGGAGCTCGGGATGAGGGGTTTGGGGAGTAGGATGATGCTCTGGGCTGGGATCGAGGGGTTTGGAGGGCAGGAGGGGGATTAGGGCTGGGGCAGGGGGCTGGGTCCCGGGAGGGGGACAGGGATGCAGGCTCCGAGCAGTGCTAACCTCAAGCAGCTCCTGGAAGCAGCAGCATGTCCCCTCTCTGGCTCCTACGCAGAGGCACAGCGAGGTGGCTCTGTGCGCTTCCCCGTCTGCAGGTGTGGCTCCCGGAAGCAGTGGCATGTCCCCACTCTGGCTCCTACATGGAAGCGCAGTGCCTGCCAGGCAGCTCTGTGTGCTGTCCCATCCACAGGCATTGCCCCTGCAGCTCCTATTGGCTGCACTCCCTGGCCAATGGGAGCTGCGGGCGTGGTGCTTGGAGTGGGGGCAGCATGCGGAGTTCCTGGCTGCCCCTACATGTAGGAACAAGAAGGGGGACATGCTGCTGCTTCCGGGAGCCACGCGGAGCAGACCCTGACCTCATTCCCCAGCAGGAGTTCGAGGGCCAGATTAAAAGAACTGATAGACCAGACGTGGGCCGTAGTTTGCCCACCCTGTGCTAGAGCATTGCATATGCATCTTTTAAAAATTATTTTAAATCTAAATAAGTAAATCAATGTCCTGTAACTAATCCCGTGACCCGTCTAGTTCCCCTTAAGATTCCTGCATGCTTAGATAGCAAACTTTCTGGAGCAGAGACTGTCTTCTGGTTCTGTGTTTGTACAGCACCTGGCACAACGGGATCTCTGGTCATGGACTGCTGCTCCAAGGGGTTACCTCAATATAAATAATAATTATAATAATAACAGGAAACTTAAACCCACCCAGCTTGTAATTCTGAAAGCCTTGTATTCTAATATTCTCTCCTTTTGTAGATGGAGAGGCCGTGAAACCATAGCATAAAGCCAAACCCAAATAAGGACTCATTGCTTCTTTTGAAGATGGTCTCTATGTTATTTTAAATCATTTTTTTCTGCTTGGTTTTTTTATCTGATAAATATCCAAGCCCAGCTTCTCTCGTTTTCCTGGCAGACTCTTGCAAGATTGTTGGAGGACTCCGAAGGCTGCGTCTCAGGCATTCGAGACCTGAGCTCCTCAACAGGTGTGCAAGGAAGAGAAGACTATCTGGCCACCCACTAACTCCTGGCCCAGCAAATTCCACGCGCCACAGGGCATGGTTGATAGGGGATGGAAAGATGGGAAAACCTGGGTATGAACGTAGAAGTGACTCTATGGTGCAGAGATACTCACGTTGACTTGATCCTTGCAGATGTCCTTGGCCTCTTCCAATGCAATCAGCACAAAAGCCGTTAAAGAGACATCAGGCTCAGTACCCTTGTACCCTCCCTGAAGGGGAGCAAAGGACAGATTTGGGATAAGAAAGTCTCCCGAGTACCATGAAAAGAAAGAATTAATCCCAGGCCCTCAGCATAGGAAATTATAGCAGAACACATGCTTCCTAGAAAGCTACCCAAGAATGGACTCTCAGTCATGGCCAGACCTATCGCTGAACCTCCCTTTGGCTAACAGACACCTGTCATGCAATGGGCCAGGTTCTGATCTCAGTTACTCCTTTGTCAATGTGGAGGAACTCCATCCAAGTCAATAGAGATGCTTCGTATTAAACCAGCTTGAGACAATTTAGCTCACCAGGCGGGTGCTCAGGTCCCGTCACTAGCTCCCAGGCAGCTTCCCGTGTATTAATGGATCAAGCCCCAGTGACATCAAAGACCAAAGTTTGTCCTGTGAAGCACCAAGAAAGCTGCACACCTCTGGGGCAATGCAAATCACTAAGCCCAGGATGAAGCACATGAGAGGCGAAGACAAGGCATTCTAAGTCAAGGGGAGCTGGCTGGGGAACCAGTGCTTGGGGAGATCAGAGCCTAAGCATTTTTAGTAAACACTGCAAAACGATCCCCTTTGGAGATGTCTTTCCACCACCAGAACAACACTCGCAGCACTAACCCCACTCCCTTCTATCTAATAAACCCAGACACGGACACCCCCTAAACCCTGACATGGACACTCCCTTCTACCCTAAACCCTAATACTGAGACCCCTAACACGGAGACCCCTTAAACCTAGATAATGACAGCCCTAAACCCCAACGGCCCTAAACCCCAAGGGTGCTGGAATAATGTTTATAGTGGAGCGCTGAGAGCCATTGAACCAAACTGTAACCCTGTATATCGGGGTGGCCAACCTGAGCCTGAGAAGGAGCCAGAATTTACCAATGTACATTGCCAAAGAGCCACAGTATTATGTAATGATTATATATGTCTATGTATACGCACGTGTATATATATATATATATATATATATATATATATGCACACACAATCATATAATTTGATAATGTATATTTATTATGCATTTATAATATATAGTTAATGATAATAACAATAACTTGTCTTAACGTTTTACTTAGTGGGACTTCTGGCACTCTTTGCTTTCAACAATTCCCTTGAAGTCTGGTTTGTGTTCAGTTGTGTTCACACGCAGAATTCTCTTAAGTGGCTGTCTGTCAAAACAGATTGGTGCTTGGATTTCACGTGTTTGAGTGTTGAGAAAAGAGACTCACAAAGATCGGTCGAGGCAAACACTGAGATTAATTTTAGAGCTGCACCACTGATGTTGGGGTATTTATCCTCTGGTACAGGTTTCCAGAAAGTGAGGGTCCCCTCTGTCTTCTGAACAGATTTCAATCTGTCATCTTCCAAAAGTTCTATTATTTCCATCTGGGATGTTGCTTTGCCAGTAACTAAAGGGGGCTTCAGACAATCGGCTTTAGCACTACAAGGGTCAATCACAAAACTGATTTGTGGTCTTTTCTGCTGCAAATCTTGGAATCTTTCCTCAAAACTGTCCTTAAGGTCTTTAATCATGCTCGCATTTCTAGTTGTGCTCCGTTTTAGGGGTTCTGCTGCACCTGCTTTTGATCTGCCTGGAAGTTGTGACATTGTGAAAGTGTGTCAGCTCTCCCTCAAGCAGTTGTCTGTGAAACAACTGCAGTTTGTTCATGAACGCAAATACACTTTGCACTAGACGAGACAGCAACTGGAATTTTCCTTCTAAGTCCATGTTTAGTTTATCCAAATGCAGCAGCATGTCTGCAAGAAATGCCAAGTCTAGAATCCACCCAGGATCTGTAAGCTCAGGGTGTATTCTTTGCTTCTCCTCCATAAACAATTTTACTGGTTCCCAAGAGCTCGAAAAAACGGGAAATAACTTTATCTCTTGAGAGCCATCGAACTGCGCGTGAAAAGACAAATTGGCAGGGAAGTAGTCTTCATCCAGTTCTTCGATTAGATTTTGAAATTGTTTGTGATTGAATGCATTTGAGCAAATGAAATTCACAATGTGCAAGACTGGTTTCATGGCGTGATCAAATTTGAGATTTTTACATACCAGTTGCTCCCGATGAATAATACAGTGAAATATCCAAAATTCAGGAAAGCTCTCATCAGACTTACAAAGCCCTATTAATCCATTCACAGATCCCCACATGGACTGAGCCCCATCGGTTGAAATGGCAGTGAGCTTCTGTAAAGGGAAGTGGTGTTTCGCAGCCAACAACATCAGTGACTCCTTTAGATCTCATCCACGAGTTCTGTCCTTTAGTGGGACGATATCCAGGAGTTCTTCCTTTACAACACAGTCGTCAAACACAATCTGGACAAATATTGATAATTGAGGTTTATCCTGTACATCGCACGACTCATCGAAAGCGATGCTCAAACACTCACACTGCTGAAGTTGCAAGTGCAGTTGTGATTCGATGTCTCTGTTCAGATTGGAGATTCTGCGTTCTGTTGTGTGGCATGAAAGCTGCAGGCTAGAAATTCTCTTCTGTAGATTCTCGTTCTCTGATGACAGGATTGAAATCACATCAGTGAGGCACATTTTTATAAACTCGCCTTCAGAGTAGGGCTTTTTTGCATGGGCTACATGCCAGGCCACATAATAGAAGGCTAACGTTACAGTCCGTGATCGGTTGGCAAATCCAATGAAGAACCGGGCTTCTACATCTGTTTGTTTTTTCAAAATGTTCAGTTTTCAGAACCTTGTGGGAATTCTTGATCCATATGTACATGGCTAGAAGCGAAATGATTCTGCAAGTTTGAAGATTTGAACTGAGAGACGCACGTCTGGCAAAGAAGATACATGGCCTTACCATTACGTTCAACGAAAAAGTACTTCTGCTCCCACTCCTGTTGGAAGCATTGATTTTCATCTGTGTATTTTCTTTTCCATTTGCACTTGCCTTCCATTGTTAGATGGTGTAAGAAAAATTTTGATTACAAATTTCCACACCAGCAGTCACTGTGCACTTTATTGAAGGAGACCAGGCTCTGACCAGGGGTTGCTGGACACCTGGTTCTGACCCAGGCTCCGCCTCCCACTCCACCCCTTTCATCAAGTCCCCACCCCCACCCTGCCCCACCTCCGCCTCTTCCTGCCCCATTCCACCTCCTCCCCCAGTGAGCCATGTCCTTGCTCCTCCCCCTCTCCCTCCCAGAGCCTCCTGGTGCGAAACAGGGGCAGCAGGCAAGAGGACTGTGGGGGGAGGCTGTGCACTGGGTCCTCGCTCCTCCCTCCCCCAGCGCTTCCTGCTGCGATCAGCTGCTTCTCGCTCAGGAGGCTCAGGAAGGGAGGGGGAGGAGCGAGGATGCAGCACCCAGCCCCCCTACCTCCCCCAAGCCACCTCAATGCAGTGAAACAGCTGATCGCAGCAGGAGGGGTGGGGGGAGGGATGGGGGATGGGCACTCCTCGCTCCTCCTCCTCCCTCCCAGAGCCACAACATTGTGAAAAAGCTGATCGTGGCGGCGGGTGGGCAGGTGGGAGGGGCAGGCGCTGATGGGGGGGGCGCCGACAGGGGGGAGGGGGGAGGGACTAATAGGGCTGCCGGTGGGTGCTGAGCACCCACCATTTTTTCCCCCACAGTTCACTCCTGGAAGAAGTCGCATATTTTCTTTTGAGCCACATGCAGTTCTGGAGCTGCCGGTTGGCCACCCCTACTGTATGTAATGGAAACCACTTCAAGCCAGGGGCTGTTGCAGCACCCTGTGCACCCCTAGTTCCAGCACCTCTGCTAAACCCTGACACCCCTTCAATCGCTAAACCCTAACACTTCAAACCCTAAACCCCACTACTAACACCCCAAAAACCTCACACTCAGGGCCCCTAAATCCAGACACCTACACCCCCTTCTACACCTTAAACCCTGACACTGAAACCCCCAAACCTTGCCTCTGACAACCCCTTCTACCCTAAACGCTAACACTGACACCCCCAAAAGCCTGACACTGACATCCCCAAAAGCCCAACACTGACACCCCCTTTTACCTAATAAACCCTAACACTGACATGCCCTAAACCCTGGCACCCCTAAATCCCAACCCTAACACCCCTAGCTCCAACAATGACCCCCCCTTCACACCTAAACCCCGAACAACAACAAAACCCAAAATGATCTACCCCCAGCAGAATGTTTACCCCCAACAAGGGAGAAGTGACAAAGACTCCAGGAAGTCCACTAAGGACTAAATAGATACATTCTGGCCCATTGGGCCTGAAACTCCATTCACTGCTGCCCATGTAACTGCACCGGGAGAAAGAGGAGATCAGTCTGCGTGAGCACAGACTTTGGGATGTAGCCCATTAAGACGTCCCTTTGAATTATGAACCAACAAGTTGCTGTGATGATTGAGGTGGGTAGTGATTGGTGTGTAAAAGTCAAAAGAAACACATACAACCATCTCTCTGTGGATTACGGGGGCATCTTCTTGGAAGACTCCATCCAGATTCTGCTTTTCCAGGATCAGCCATTTCACCGCCCCGCAGATAACTTGGTTTTCAATGGGCACCAGTTTCTTAGCCATGGCAAAGACCTTCGCCACATACGCCGTCAGCCTGATGGCAGAATCAATCACATCACGATCACTCCTGCCTTCCTGGAATTGCCCTCAGTGTGAAAGCTGGACCGTCTGCACTCAGGTATGAGTTGAGACATTTCACAGCAGTAAATGGAGTGAGGTTCATGTGGGCCAGTTTATGGTAACCTGAGTGAGCGGGAGCTAGGGAAAATGTCACCGCTTGTCTGGGAAAGCGCATCCAGACATTGCTCCCCATTACAGCTGGCTCTACTTGAGCCAGCTGAACTCTCCCTGCCTGCAGTGGTATGACCAGGATGGTGGGGTTGGGGGCCCGCTGTGGGCAGCTGGCCGCTGGGAACTGGACCGGAGAGTCATCAGACTCATCTTCACACAAGCCAGTGAACAGCCGTCAAAATGGTAACGATTAGTCTGAGCCAGTTACAAACTAGCCACCTAAAAGGGAAAGGACCTGGAGTTCATTACTAAGGCTGCAAGTCTGTCATGGAGGTTGTGGAAGTCATGGATTCCGTGACTTTCCATGGCTTCCACAGCTGCAGTGGCTGGTGTGGCTGGCCCCGGGACTGCCCGAGCATCAGTTCTGGGGGCATCCCTGAGGACCGCCTGAGCAGCAGCAGTGCCAGGGGCCACCCTGGGGGCAGTCTGAGCAGGGTCTGGAGCAGCGGTCCTAGGAGCAGCCCCGGAGGCCATTGGAGCACAGTCCCAGGGGCCTTCGAAAAGTGGGCAGCCGGATGCAGTCAGACCCTGCCGCCAGAGCAGGAGCCAGCTGTCAGCCCCCGGGAATCCCCCAGCGCTCCAGGGACATCCAGAGTAGCAGCATCAAGGAGACCCCCCAGAGCAGCAGCTCCCTGGGGACCCCCAGAGCAGTGGTGCCCTAGGAGCAGCTAAGCATTAGTCAGGGGTGTGACACCCTGATGGGGTATTTCTGGTAAAAGTCATGGACAGGTCATAGGCTGTGAATTTTTGTTTATTGCCTGTGGCCTGTCCATGACTTTTACTAAAAATACCCATGACTAAATCTTCGCTTTATTCATTCCCAATCCCTCAAGCCATCTGCTCACCCACACTGAACTGTCACTGAAATCACTGGGGCCACATTTACAATGTATTTAGGCACCTAAAGATGCAAATAGGCACCTAGCAGGATTTTCCAAAGTGCCTTAGTGAGTTAGGCACCCAACTCCCATTGACTTTCAAAGGGAATTAAGCCCCTCTCTGCTTAGGTGATTTTGTAAATTCTTCCAGGTGCCTGTCTCATCTTTGGGCGTCGTTTCATTGCCATCTGTGGGAGTTGGATTGGGTATTTTTTTCCCATTGTGTGTGTTAACCTTTGCCCTCTGGTTCTGGGCTGGAGACTGACTTGCTCTGGCTCACAAATTACATGTGTAGGGTCAGGCTAACACTGAGCAAGAGGGTGCATTAGAAAACCCACTGTCCTCACCAAGTGCTTGCTGGCCGGTCTTTGTAAGCAGCGTATGAGAAGTCGGGTTTTTTGTAAACCATCTGCTGTGTATAACCTGAAACAGGGAGAGTAAGAAGGAGCTGTGTGATGTCTGGCAAGCGTCTAATGAGGACTTTACATGCATAAGGCAAATGAAGTAAGAGCTGTGACCCCTGCCACTGCTGTCTGAGTTGGGAGGCTCTCCCTGTTTTCTGCAGGTGTCTCTCAGGAGGGACACAGCAACTCAAGGGAAGCAAAGGCAGAAAGCTGTCGGGTGGGGAAGCCGACTGGTATGGGCACTGCCCTGTTCCTCACCAGCATGAATCCTCCCTTCGGGGTGGGAGTGGGGCCAAGTGATTACAGTGTATGGGGACCTGGGAGGCGGGATGCCTGGGTTCTATGCCAGGCTCCAGGAGGGGAGGGTGGGTTAGTGTTTGGAGCAAGATGCTGTGAGTCAGGACTGGGTCACTGAGAGCTGATTTTCAAAAGACTTCTTTAAAAATAAATTTTGTCATTAAATCTCAACATGTATTTTGTTCATTGTTGTTATCTTTAGAGACCAGATGTTAATCTAGTTCTTAAAGTAACATCCTAGAAGTCAGGAGACTTGGTTTCTGTTCCTGACTTTTCCACAGACTTTCTATGTGCCTGTGGACAGGTCACTTAACTTCTCTGTGCCTCAGTTTCCTTTCATTATATGGGGATAATAATGCTGAATAATCAAACCAGAGTAGCATGAGGGTTAATACTATACTGTTTGCAGAACACTTTCACTGCTTAACTGGTAAGTGCTACAAAAGTACAAAGAATAATTATCTTCACGGGGGGAACCCTACACATTTTAGTTTATTTGTACAAGATATAATTTAAGTAAATTATGGGGGTTGGACTAGATGACCTCCTGAGGTCCCTTCCAACCCTGATATTCTATGATTCGATGAAAAGATTTTGGTTCAGTCACGCCCATCACAATTGTACTTCCTTCTCTTCTTGAGATGGATCTCACTATATATCTGGTTAAATCAAAAACCTCTGGACAAAATGTGCTCTCCGATAGCTTAAGCCAGCATTTAACTTTCCTTGTTGCTTAAACCAGATTTGTCTATCTTTACACCAATGAAAGATTGTAAATGAACAATATATTTGCAGAACAAATTGTCCATATGTACATGCACGTCTATAGTCTGATGTGTATATGTGAAGTTATTGAACATAAACTGAAACTGAGGAACCTACTCACAAAAGAGATGTATTGCTGTCTCAATGCAATTGATAAAGGGCTGTTAACAGCGAGATATGTTTTCCTGTGTGTTCAAGCTTTTCTCCTTGGTCATGTATCCCATGGGTGCTAGACTCCAGTGCACCACACCAATAAATATTATTTTTAAGTTTGAGAAGGGGATGTGGGCCAGGTGAAATCATCTTGCGGCTGATTATGACCCATGGGCCATCAGCTGGACAGTACTAACTTAGGCTACAAAACAAGTCAGTTTAGTCAAGCTACCAATATCCCTCCCTCCTTTCCCCCAGTGAATCCAATAATCTTCTTTCTCTGTCTTCCTTAATGGTTTTCAGTGACCTTCCTTTATTTCTTTCCTCCATTCCAACACATCTCTGAGCTTCATTTTATTCCTCTTAGGTCATTTCTTTCTTTCTCTGTGATGGGCTATAATGTTCTTTCCACTACTTCTTAGGATGTTCCTTGTCTCCTGACCTGCCTTCCCCTGCCTAAAGCCACTTCCCAAACACTCCAACCCCCCAGCAGCTCTGGCTGCTTTTCTGCAAAGTCTTGATACCATTGTTTTAAAAAAACCCATGCAATGCTGCCAAAGTACACCAAAGTACTTGAGACTTTAAAGTTACAGCACTGGAGGGCTCCACAAAACTCCCCAACAGATTTTGACTATACAAGGAGGGATGGCCATTTGCAGAATCTTATAAGTCCATCTTATAATCAGTTTGCATTGCAACAATTTAGACTGTGTGTGGTTGTGGTGAGTTCAAAACTAGCTGCATGTGAATAAGGAAACATACACATGAAGAAAGGGGTGCAAACAATATGAGTAAATACTTTCAACAGACCTTCTTAGGCACCATCCATTGCATTTTGCTCTTTGTCATACCTATGCGATCTCGTTGAAATCAGTGAGCGTGCATGGCTGAGGTCAGAATTTAGCACTATTCCTTCATATTTTTCACTCCAACAGAATCCAATAGACCAGATGGAAGTGGAAATTTGATCACTAGTGAATGTTTAAAACTCTTCCTGTGTATCACAATTAAAGAAACTGAGCTTCTCCACTCTGCTAATTTAGTATGAAATAACCTTCAAACAGTCTGACTTTTCATCCTAGACCTGAATTGGTCTACTAGCTGGATATCATGCTGTAGGTAAAGACTGTTTCCAGACTTCTCATACCATGCTATAGAATGATAGGCGCACATCAAGATTGGACAGACATTTTTGTTTTATGCCATATCCCTTTCTGTTTTACTGTATTTCTGCATCTAGCTGCTATGATAATTGGCAAACCATCAATAATTTAGGGAGGTAGACTAGATCACTAAATGTAATCTCACCCCCCAAAAAATTAATTTCCCTCCCAGTGCAAGAAGGAAATAAAATACTAGCTAAACTATGGAGCAGGTAGCGCATCCATTCTGCAAACTTGCACACTGGCTCCAAGTAGAGGTGAAAATGTGACAGTGAAGGGTTTTCATAATAGGATTTTGTGCACAATGCATTGATCCCAAAGCACACTTGTGCATCTCTCTTTTTAAAAAATAAGATTATGACCTGTAACTAGTAGTGTTAGGTTTATGTGGCACATGGCTTGTGAATTGTCAGTTAACCTGGGACTATGAAGTGGTATGTAAGGTAAACATTGCCTATTGAGGGGGAAATGGATGATTGAGTATAGCAGGCATAAAAACTAGGGTTGGGCTTATCCATTTGGAGAAAATTCAGGAGCATCTAAATATGAAGGTGCTCACAGGTAAAGTGGAAATTTTGATCGTATCCTTTCTTACCATCCCACTTACTTTCTGTCTCGTGCATGCAGACATATCAGAAATCCTTTCCCCCCAGAAAAAAATAATAGCTTCTTCCAGTGGAGTTGTTTTGCTGAAGAAGATGGTAATACGGTGGCGTCACTGCCCAAAAAACAGCCATCAGAGGAGCTACACAGACAGCCATACTTCACAGAACGAGAAGTGTGATCTCTCTTGTAAGATACGCAAGAGCATTTTGCAGATCCCACATCCAGTATGTTTATTTTGAAACTTTTAACACGTGTCAATAGTTAGGGAGATCGCTCCCTCACACAGCCCCCCTCTATTCAATATTTTGCCCTAGATCAAATCCAGGAATACACAAGAAACAACTGGTGCTTTCACATAACTCCAAAAACATGATCAGAAGTAGTCTGAATGGTTTAAAAATGTATCTGGAATGGTAAGAGTGAGAGAATTGCAAAGCTGAGTGGTTCTGGCACCTTTACTTCAAACACAAGGAGTATCTTAAATCCAGTTGTACCTCTTCATTGATTAACTTACAATATATCATTAACATTTGTTCCCAGAGTTAGAATTCTCAGAATTTTTGTTCAGTGTTAGAAAATATGCCTTTAAGGAGAACTCCCACACACTCTGAATTAATGTTTTCCTCCAGGAAAACATCCCTTGTTAACCAGTTGGGAGGCATCATATTCTGAAAGTTGCACACAACATTACTCAGTTCAGTTTTAGAATTTAGGAGAATTCTGTAGGCTACTGCTGAGAAGTCGTCATGCATGATAAAACCCACTATGTTAAATACTGCAAGCTACGTTGTCGTTTGCACTGTATGTAGGTGCATATGCTGGAAAACTTTGTTATTGGCATCAGAAGCATATGGCAGAACTTGCTACCCCAATTCTGGCAGGTTCATATGCATACATTCTGCAGAATAGTCCTAGCAACAATAGATTTTGGGGTCTTGTGTGCAGCTAACCATCTGGAATATAGGTGCATGTGTGCTGCTGTGTCAGTATACCAACTTGGGTGTCCATTGTGGTCTTTCCAAATGTCTATTATTTAAATGCACAAATGTTATCTGAAGTATTTATACTGAAATTTCATTCATAACGCAACTGAAGCCTGCCCCATTTCTAAATTTAACTATACAAATGGGCTTTTAAAACTGAGTTTTGCTTAAACAGTGTTATAGTCTCTGAAATATACTATTAAATCCTGTACTCATAAAATGGTTCGTATATATATCTTTCCCTTTCTCAAGTAACTGTGCAACCTCAGAATAACCTTGCCATTTACAAAATGAGCCAATTAAGTTTACATTTTAGGGAGGTTTTCAGTTTAATTATCACTGTTGAAAGATACGTCTCCATTAGTTTTGTGCAAACATGGCAAAGAAAACTTTAGGTCATTGATGGATTCTTGTTTTATGCAAGCACTTTTCCAAGTATGCAAGCTAACTGTGGTCAAGATAGTTGTCAACTTAAAAAAAAATTAGGGCCATGAAGTGAAATAGATCAATGAAAATCCTTTTTAATTTTCTTTAGAATCCCACTTGGAATTTATTTTCAGTTTTACAAAATGAAATTCCAATGTGGAAAAAAAGAGTATAAGTCAAATAAGGGTTTTAAAATTTCCAAACTCATAATTATGCTCATTCAAATGTTTTTCTTAACTTTCTTCCTGTTTTTACAATATTGAACATGTTTGCTTTCTGAACATTAACCAGGTTATTTACGTGAACATCAATCCAGCACTCCACTCATTTAGTAGAAATGAAAAGATGAATTTTCTATTGAAGGCTGTATTCCTCTGCAGTTGTATGCATTTCATTCCCATTGTGTGGCTCTTTACCAAGTACAAACAGAGCTCTTCTATTCCCTGAGGACAAAGAACAAACTGTTTGGGGAAAAAATATCTACAAAATCGTAAATCTTTCCTTCTCCTATTTATTCTTCATGCCATTCAGTCAAATTTAGAGAATGGCTAATTAACTCCAGACTCATGGCTGACTCAGATGGGCCAACTTTCGCTTATCTGGTAAGATGTAGCCAAACTTTCAGACACTTTCTAGTCGACTGCAACTCTACATTTTCCTCATTTCTGAACTTTTAGGGCTACTTGTTAAATGCAGTATTCCTAACTTGAAATTCAACTTCAAAACAGATAAAAGACACCTTTCCTCATATTTCAGAAACACTGCAAATATAGGGACAATGTCAGGTCTAGTGTTGGTTTTTATGTAAATGTTAAACTGATTTCCGAAATGAGAATATTTCCACTGCAAAACATTTAAGAATTGGTAAGCAACTCAATCTTTTCTAGTTCTGCAATAAAGTAAATAGATTTTCTTTGTATATCCATCCAGTTCTTTATTATTGTGATTAAAATTCTTTAAAGAAATCTGTTTTTTAAGAGTTAATGTGCTAGTTGTACACTGTGCATCACCAATGTATTGAAATATAGAGAAAGCTGCAGTTTTACAGAATGCTTTTCCTATGGTAAAAACATACTGCAAAAATAACACTTTGTTAGATTACTGTAATCAGTGAAGAACAACAAACTGTTGACTGTGTTGTGTATCTACTTAGTGAAAGCCAATGCATACTGTAAAAAAAAATTGCCCCATGATTAACTTTATCAGAGATCTGCATTATTAAACCATGTTGCATACTTGTAATTAATCTTCATATTGTATATATATTTTTGAAATTTAGGTCCCATTTTCAATCTTTAATACACAAAATTTAGAATCCTGAAAAAAATATAAGCTCCATTATAAAAAAAATTCTACTTTTCAATTGTTTCACGTTGACAAGTCACAAAGTTGAAAGTAAACTGTGTTAATCTTATCCGACTTCTACTTTGATATCTCATACATTGGTGTTTGAGTTACTGTAACGTGGTAAATGGCAAATCTGCAAAGAAACACTATATCCTTAATCTTAATTGTACACGGCAAGGAGCAGGTATTTTGTGTGTGTGTATGTAAACAATATGCTGCATTCAGGGCAATTCTGAAAATACATTATTTTACTCAAATCCTGTAAAATTCTCTTGTACAACTTCCATCATTTCCTTTCTCATGTGGTCCCAATCTTGCAGTCCTAGTACAGGCAGAACGCCTACAAAAATCAATGGATCAGACCTATTACTAATTTGCTTATTGTCTATTTGTTCTAATACTTATTAATATCAATGGGAGTCACTGGGGAGATAACTTGTTTGTTTCCCTTGTTGTCAGTTGTCTCAACCTTTTTGACTGAGTGATCTCACATTTCTCAGCTATAGAAGTGTTTGTCATATGTCCCAAATAGTGGAACATGTGATATCAATAAGAGCCCAATCCTGTATTCCTTACTCATGCAAAACCACCATTGACATTAGAACTATGTGTGAGGCTCTAAATGGTTCAGGCAGGAGAAGCAAGCAAAAAGATTCCAGCCGGGAGTGGGAATATTTATTTACTCACCCACATCACTTCTAGTTTCCCAGATGAGAAAGGAAATATCAAAAGAAAGTACAAGAAGGACTTCTTCATTGTGGAGAAATAGATTGTTTAATGTTTGCCTAAATGTGGTTTGAGTTTTTTAACTCAGAACTTTTTTGGGGGAAAGAATAAGGCAAATGCCAAAACCAGTTGGGCAAAAACTGTAAGCTTTGTATCTTATCTATGAGAATCAGGCGATGTGGGTCATGCTAGTTTTTACAGTCATAGTCTATAGTCTTCCACTGATAAAATCAAATTTGACAGTAACACAATATAGAGGTTTAACTGACAGCACACACAGCACATTTGCTAGTCATAACACCACAGTTTAATGACTGACGCATGTGGGAAGCTAATTCAGATTTTTTTTTCTGAATGGGATAAATGAGCATCCAGTTAATACCAATCATGAATTCAAGCCATGTGACAAAATGGATGCTACATACCCTGTTCTTGTTTTGCATATTCTGCAAATTGAACTGCAGGAAGAGAGCCAGTTTGTACACACATCCGGAGAGAAAGTTCATTCTGCATTTTGACACATCTACCAATTGCAGCTAAATGTATCCTGCTTGCTGCTGTTGTGTCCACAAACTAATCAGCCTTTATCTGTTAAATAGCCTAAGAATTACAAATTGTATGCCTGTTTTGAGGGAAAAGTACAGGTTATAGAATTATACAAGCAGACATAGTATAAATAAAATATTCATATAAAAATAGTCTCTTACAAAATATACTCTTATCCTATGGTTCATTTTCCAAAAGGTGGAAGTTTGTCTGGAGTTTCATATTTATTTTTGATGTATTCCAAACTGGATTTTCATAACGCTCCTCTTTAATTGGAAAAAAAAAAGTGTATTGTAAAGAGATTATACTCACTACCAGTTTGATTTTTCCAGACAACTAGCAGCAAACAGAAAAAAATTATAAAAGATGCCTGCTTTTGTACTTAAACATCTAGTACTGCAGAAAATATCCTGCAAATCCAACTAGTAGAAATATCCGAGTAAAGAATAATATATACAGCTTCAGTTTTTCCCTTGCCGTATCTACAAAATAATTATTCCACAAAGAAAGCAAGCTATCTACTTTAATTGCAGAATAGTTCCAAAAATGGTGTAGAGTTCTTTTTTATTTAAATAAATTAATATTAGTTTTATGTGAATAAAGTGTTAAATATTGCTATTATTATGCCCAGATGTCCCAAATCCCTGTGCTAAAATCTGCAGCACAAAAAAAGAAAGGCAGATAAACCAGTGTCTACAGAAAACGTCAACAGTTCTACTTGCTGTAGCAAATTGTGTGAAATGGAAAGACAGGCAAGACCAGCAGAAGCTTTTCACAAGTGTAGAAACCTAAATCTGCACAATCCACACTTCAGTAGAAATTCACACCGGAGCATTGTCACCCCATCCTGTGCAAAGACCATTTTAAAGTTTTGTTTCTTTTCCCCCACCCAACCCATCCCTTATGCACAGTAGCTTGTGTATTTAACCATTTTTTTCCAAACCAAAAGAGTCAGTTGCCAAGCTCTCCGATTTTTTCCACTTGACTGGGTGTTCTTTTCATAAGGCAGTCATTACATTAAGCTTTGGAGGTGCAGATTCGTTTAGATGATTTTTTTCCTCTGTTTTGTGTGTCAAGTGGCTTGTTTTTTGTTTTGTTTTGGGGTTTTGGGGATAATTTATACAAGTCTTTAATGTGTATCCACATAAGTACTGAAACATGAGAGGAAAAGACAGATCCGTTCATTAGCTTTTCTTTTGGAAGAAAGCAGGTCTTTGCTACAGTCTTGAGTAGTTGTGTTGAGCTCATGTGCAAATGTATTCATTCCTAGGGATCTAGAGTCACCTTCCCCAGCCACACTTTCATTTACAGGTGTACACTTCTGTTCTTTCACTGCATGTATTACACTTTACATAGCAGCACCAATGAAATTTACAGTTGCACTGCCACACTCGTGAGTACTGGTGTGTATTGTAACCTCGACCACAACACATCAGATCACAGCCATTGGTCTGCTGGGCTGTTTTGTTGCACATTCTGCCCTGTGTTCCCACACTGCCAGTGACAGGGTCTTCTTCACAGTAATTTGGAGATTTTTCTATGTACACTAAATCTGTATCCATGGGTTTGCGGTAGGAAAGTGGCTTCTTTATTTTAAGGAAGGTTGGACGCTTGTTGCGACTTGCCCTCACCGGTTCAACCTGAACTGCTTCATTGTATTTGTCCTTAAGGATGTAGCCCAGCTCCCGGAATTTAGGAAGGGTTGTCCAGCATGTCTTAGTAGTACAAGATCCTGAAACTCCATGGCACTTGCACTCTAATTTCATGTTTTCTTCAAGAAACTAGATTTGAAAGAACACAGAATGTGTTAAAACATTAAGACTCCATCAAAGAGACATTCATCTGATGTAATAAAACTATTGTTCTCAAATGTGCTCTTTATAATAATGGCTACTAAACCCAGGTCAAAATTCATGCCCGCCCAGGCTGCAGATCTCACTTGCTGGCAATGTAATTGTCACAGGCATCAAACTCCTATTGATGTCAATTGAGTTCTGTCTCCAGAACATGCACAACTGATTCCCTCCCTACTCCATGTTGATCAGAGAGGAGAACTTTATCCAATTTCAAACAAAAGCAAAAATGGTGTCTTTACCAACCAACTGTGATCTTCACATTGCTTACTATGTGTTTATACTGTGCCCAGCATGATGTGTCTATATTGCAATTTTGGCATATGCCAAGAAGATGGGGAGTTGCAGAGAAGCACAAATAACACACCTCAAGTATGGTATTTTCACATGAAATCTCATATATACCACATTCTGAAAATGCAATGATTTTTGCTACAAATGGATTATGCAAGCCAAACTGGGAAAATAAATTCCATTCCAGTACTTAGACCTGAACATGGCATGAAACAAACTAGTGAAAAACATTGCAGGAAAACTTTCACCCGTTTCTCCTCATGGTAATGTATAGCTAGACATACACACACAAATGCTGCAAATTAATGTTACATCTAAGAAAATCTATACATTACTTTCCTATGTAGTAATTTTATTATGTGCCATGTACTCAAGTCTATTCTCCATGTGGAGAAGAAGACAGAACCCTTTAGTCTGTAAAATTCTCGGCCTTCATTGTAGTACAACTGTAGATTTCTCTTCCTATGTAAAGCAGGGATAAGAATGAGAATGTAGAATTCTTTAATATTTTAATTTGTCGTCATCAATTATCTTTGATTTTTTTCTATTATCTCTTTTGGTAGCTTAATGCTTCTCTAAGGCACCACCACTAAAGCGTGCTTGTTCTACCTGGTCTATGTCTCTTACCCCTGCTCCCCTCCCACCTCTTCTCTCTTTTTTTTTTCTTTTTTAAATGTCTCTTTTCTACATCTTGTCATCTTCCTTTTTCTTTCAGGGGCAGGAAGCCCCATAGATTCCTTATCCCACTGTTGCCTCCTTTCAACCCCCAGATCTCTTGTTAGCTTACTCCTGTACTGTTCTTCTGCTGCTGCTGGTTTCCAAATGCTGGCAGAAGACAAACTGACTCATTTAGTGCTAGCTGTATGAGCCCCGTAGTTGAGTTTGCGTACTACCTGCATTGGGTTAATGTAAAAAATACATGGATTTCATATACTTCATTTTGCGCTGGTATGCCAGATTATGAATTGTGAGACGGCAAAATAATGCTACAGGCTAGATTCGCCTATGCCTTAAGGCAATGTCTCCAGTTGTGGAGTGATTGTCAAGGGTGCAAGAGGCCTAAAACCTTCTTTCTCAAGGACTTGCAGCTGGCCAGCACAACCCCAAAAGTGAGCAGCCTGCCAGGAATGGACATGGCCAGGGTGACCTGGAAACTTGGAGCATCCCTTCAGCTGCCTTTGGCCAATGCATCTCCTGTGGATTCCCAAATCAGTTTAAAGCTCCCCACCCCTGTGGAACCCTCATGGAAGGGTGACAGTGAAAATACTGTCTATTCTCTTAGGGGCAAAGTGGCCAGGTTGTCATAAGAAGATGCAGACTGCATTAATGGGGACAAAACCCAACTCTACATCTTCAAAGAAATGGAATGCTATGTACTTAGGACAGTCTTAAATCACAACACAAATGGTGGGCTTCTTAAATTGGGTGCTACTTCATCCCAACCACAGAATTTTAGTTAATATCTGGTGCTGACCAGACCAATTCTTGTGCAAGTTAGGGTTACTGAAGATGGAAAAAATCAAGCTACTTTAAACATTGCAAGTATAGGTGTTACACTTATTGCTCTTATATACTGTAACCTTATAGGCCGTATAGTAACTGGTATTGCTTAGTCTTCTGAGGAAATTTGGAACAATATTGTGTGTCTGCTACAAAAAATAATGTTACTAGGCTTTTCTGTTTTTGTTTGAATTTTCCCAACAATGAAAAGTTGGAGTTCCAAAAACATTAGATATGGCCTGATCTCACTTTCGTTCCATGTGTTGAACTGTCATGGAAGTCATTGAGGGTGGACTGATGCCAGGATTGGTAAAGTATATAGAGAATATAATTCTGAACAGATGATAGCAATAATTTTAGGGTACAATAGAGCACATTTTGGGGAATTATGGGAGAGTTTGCATCCAGATCCAAATTTAATGATTAGCAGTGATCTATCTAACGGATGGATCAAAATCCAGATCTGGAAAAGTTTAGATTCAGATCTGCATCTGAACAACTTTGCAACTCTGCTTAAATTTAGGCTTACATTATGGATTATTCTGGTTATTTTGAGATACTTCCTCACTCATTCAGTTACTGCATTCAGTTATTGCTCCATCATTCATAATGGTAGTACATCAAGGAGATAGATGGGGAGACAAAAAAGGAGCGATCGCTCAGCAACCTGAAAGTAATATAGATTCTTTCAGCCTTATTTGTAATGTATCTGTCTTTAGAGGTGACCTGTGATACATTTCTCATATTAATAACTTATCTTGTTCAAGAGGCTGGTTTTGCAACCTAGTGCAAATGTTCAGAGTGGCAAGAAAAATAATAAAGCCTAACAACCTTGTACTAATTCTCACATGAATCCTCCATCAGAATAGTACAAATTGTCTTGAAATGGATGTTTTATTGTCAATCTACTCATGAGGTTCCCCCCAACCCCCAGTGTAGGTTACATTTTAGATAACCTCAGTTCCCTTTCAGTATATTTCATTAACATCCCGTTTACAGACAGTGATCACTGAGGGAATAAACAGTTTGGTTGGAAAGAGCTGAGTAAGCTGATGCAATGGATCAAAGATTGAAAGGATCCATGCCATGTGTTGAGCTTGCTGTTCTGTGTGATGTATCTTGATGCCAGCTGGAAATAGCTGAGGAAGTTTTCTGGGCTCAGTTAGGACTGGGTGAAAGCAGTTGGGATAAAAAGACCTGACTTCATTTGAACATGATACTTTTGAATAATAGTAAATGAACCCAAATGTTATGGGTTCTTTTTAGAAGAACAAAACAACATTTTTTGTGTTGTGCCATGCCGGATGGTGCCCTTTTAGTTGTTTTTAATGTAAGTTTAGACTGAACAGCTAACTCTTTTTGTGATTTTATGCATCATCTAGGTGGGGCAAGTTTAGAGTCACTGTGCCAAATTCACCCCGACATGTCTTCATATGTGGTCCATTGTAACTTGCAAATGCAAGTGCACTTCCCATCCCACCTCTACCTTTCCTCTTCTTCCACTCTTCCTACCTTCAACCCACAAGCCCTCTTAAAGATTATTCTCCTCTATCCCTTTCTTCCTGCTGCTGCTTCCAATCCACTACTAAGTAAGTTCGGCAAGAGACAAATCAAAACCATAACTCTGCATACAGTCTATCCTCTACCTGAAGCAAAGCAAAACTGCAATATGGTGGTTTGTTACACTGTACTATTGTGATGTCAGATGCTTGGGTTATTTGTTCTGCATTAAAAGGTACATACATTGGCACCTTAATGCTTCCGGGTTACCTCACTATCCCACTAGTAATTCAGTTGTCTTCATAAATGCAAGGAAGGACCTGGGTGATATGTGGCTACCTAAAGCAGTTGGTGAGGGGGTGTGGAGCTATTATTCTCTTTGGGCCTGGGCATCACACTGCATGTCTGCTGCTCAAAGGAAGCAGCTTACCCTTAAAAGCATCATTCTCCATTACAAAAAAATTAAACATAAAAATGCCAAGTTGCCATATATCAGGAAAATCAGGTTCTGTTTGTTTGAAGATTAAGGCCTTGTCTACACTACAAGACTATTTCGAATCTACTTAAGTCGAATTTGTGGATTCGACCTTATGAAGTCGAATTTGTGTATCCACACTAAGGACACTAATTCGAATTTCTGAATCCACATTAACAGGGCCGGCATCGACTTTGGAAGCGGTGCACTGTGGGAAGCTATCCCACAGATCCCGCAGTCCCCGCTGCCCATTGGAATGCTGGGTAGAGCTCCCAATGCCTGCTGGGGGAAAAAATGTGTCGAGGGTGGTTTTGGGTAACTGTCGTCATCGAACCGTCAATCATGCCCTCCCTCCCTGAAAGCGCCGGTGGGAAATCTGTTCGCGCACTTTTCTGGTCAGTGACAGCGCGGACGCCACAGCACTGCGAGCATGGAGCCCGCTGCGATCATCGCTGCACTTATGGCCGTTGTCAACTCCTCGCACCTTATCGTCCACCTCTTCCACGGTCAGCTGCTGAGAAATCGGGCGAGGAGGCTCCGGCAGCGCGGTGAGGAGAGTGGCGCAGACGTCTCAGAAAGCAGGGTACGCCGGGCAGTGGAGATCATGGTGGCAATGGGTCAAGTTCATGGTGTGGAACGGTGATTCTGGGCCCGGGAAACAAGCACGGACTGGTGGGACCGCATAGTGCTGCAGGTCTGGGATGAAACAGAGTGGCTGCGAAACTTCAGGATGCGTAAGGGCACTTTCCTTGAACTCTGTGACTTGCTGGCCCCTGCCCTGAAGCGGCAGGACACCCGGATGCGAGCAGCCCTGAGTGTGCAGAAGCGAGTGGCCATAGCCCTCTGGAAACTTGCCACGCCAGACAGATACCGGTCAGTAGCGAACCACTTTGGCGTGGGCAAATCTACCGTGGGGGTTGCTGTGATTCAAGTAGCCCACGCAATCGTTGAGCAACTGCTCTCAAAGGTAGTGACTCTCGGAAACGTCCAGGTCGTCAGAGATGGCTTCGGTGCGATGGGATTCCCAAACTGCGGTGGGGCTATAGATGGGACTCACATCCCTATCCTGGCACCAGCCCACCAGGCCAGCCAGTATATTAACCGAAAGGGCTACTTTTCAATGGTGCTGCAAGCACTGGTGGACCATAGGGGACGTTTTACCAACATCTTCGTCGGGTGGGCGGGCAAGGTTCATGACGCACGTGTGTTCAGGAACTCTGGTCTGTTTAGACGCCTCCAGGCAGGAACTTTCTTCCTGGACCACAAAATAACGGTTGGGGATGTGCAGATGCCTACAGTGATCCTCGGGGACCCAGCCTACCCGCTAATGCCCTGGCTCATGAAGCCCTATACAGGCGCCTTGGACAGTGAGAAGGAGCTCTTCAACTACCGGCTGAGCAAGTGCAGAATGGTGGTGGAGTGTGCTTTTGGACGTCTCAAGGGGAGGTGGCGGAGCTTACTGACTCGCTCGGACATCAGCGAAAAGAATATCCCCGTAGTTATTGCTGCTTGCTGTGTGCTCCACAATGTCTGTGAGAGCAAGGGCGAGACCTTTTTGGCCGCTTGGGAGGTTGAGGCAAATCGCCTGGCTGCTGTTTACGCTCAGCCAGACACCCGTGCCGAAAGAATATCCCAGCGGGAAGCACTGTGTATCCGGGAGGCTTTGAAAGCAAGTTTCCTCGGAGAGCAGGCTAACCTATGACTCTCCACTTGATTTTAAGAGACGCTGATCCTGGGCCTGTGTCTCTATGTGTTGAGTGAGATCTGCAGTTACATACCCCATTCTCCAAGTTTCCCCCACTTCCCAAACACGTTTTAAAACAAATTAAACGGAACAGTTATTGTTAATAAATCTTTCTTTTACTTTGCATTTCTGTTCTGGATTTGAAACATGGACGCATACTGTGCTGGGTACGGTATGCACTGATGTACAGACCGCTTGTACAATACAGGACGGACAGCCTCCTGCTCCTACATAGGTCTCTGGGGTGGGGGACGGTTTCAAGTGGTTGTGCATGTAGGGGTGGGTTTGCTGGAAGGGGCGAGTGGGGCCGTCTTTGGATAGGGATTTGGATGCAGGCTCTGGGCTGTGGGTTTGGGCGTAGGAAGGGGTGATGGGTGTGGGGGAAGGGTGAGTATCTGTCCGTGGATGAGGGCTCTTGTTGGGGCTCAGGGCAGCAGAGAGGATCGCGCCTACGGTGGAAGTGCATGGTAAGGGCAGCATGCCTTAACATTAGGGGGTGGCAGGCGCTAGGACCGTGGACAAGCGTACACATCACAGAATGACCTGGGGCAGCATACACCACACAGAGTGACCCTGGTGACTACTGACTGCAGTCTGTGTGTGCCCTGCAGTTGATCCTGCCCCCGATATTCTGTACCCTGCTAATGTAGGCTATCCCGTGCAATTATAAATCCCCTGCCCCCCCCCCTACATACACACAGTCTTCTGACATGAAAGACGTGACGGAAAGAGTGAACAACAGCAAACAGCTTTTATTAATCTACTACATAGTGGGGTGATGAAACTTGGATTTGGGACTGGGTGATCCTGTAAGGGAAGCGCTTCTACACAGTTATAGCGTCAGAGGTGTGTGGTACATTAGCGCTCAGCTGTGCTGCAGTGACAGTTCTCACGGCCCCTACCGCCCCTCCGTCTTGTAATTTTTGGTGAGGGGGGGACAGGACTTCTTGGCGTTGGAGGGTGGTTGCAGATACAGTGCAGGGGGGCTCTCTCCTCCTGCCTGCGGTCCTGCAGAACATCAACAAGGCGCCGGAGCGTGTCCGTTTGCTCCCTCAGTAGCCCAAGCAGCGTTTGAGTCGCCTGCTGGTCTTCCTGCCGCCACCTGTCCTCCCGTTCGCTGTGTGAGCGCTGCTGCTGAGAGAGGGTCTCCCTCCAGTGGCTCTGCTGGGCCGCCTCAGCTCTGGAGCAGGCCATCAGTTCAGCGAACATCTCGTCCCGAGTCTTTTTCTTTCGCCGCCTAATCTGAGCCAGCCTCGGCGAGGGGGATGCCGGGGCAGTCCGGGAAAGAGCAGAAGCTGTGTGATGGGAAACAGTAAGTGATTTCCTTGAACAGATACATGTTTGCGAACAGTGAACACAGTGTAGTCAGTTTCTCTGAACAAGACCATACAGGGCACCAAGTTCCACGAGATCTCAGGACAAGTTCGAGATTTTGGAATACGCTCTCATTGGCGGCGCCATTGCACAGGAGAGCGGACAAGCGGGGAGAGACAGCTGAATCCGTCTTGCAGACAGTCCTGTTAAGCCTTAAAGTAGATAATGCTTATCATTTAGTGGATAGCTGTGCTCTCCTGCTAAAGGCAATCTGTAAAGCAGAAAGGCTGAGCCTTTTCCAGCCCCTCCCGCCAGTGCACAGGAAAGATCAATGTATGCTTGTTCTCTGTGGCCTCCAGCACGTGGCTGTTAAGCGAGGGTCGTTGTTATGCAACCTAATTTAAAACCATTAACAGTAGTAACAATACACTAATTGCCCTACTTAGATGCAGCCTGTCTAGAACGACATCACCCTGAGGCGGGTCACTCGGAGTCAGAGAGAGCGGATGCTAAGGGAAGCCCTGCACAGACCAGGACCATATGCAGCAATGCTGGTGGAGGCGATGGTTCCTATGTACATTATGATGTCCTGGCGCGGAAGAGTGTGCTTCCACGGAGCACCCAACAAGGCACCTCTCCCCAGGACATCAACTCAAAGCGACATCAGCCCCTGCTAGAACAGATGTAAAACCTGAAGACATATCTCCACTGCCAGGATGAGCAACACTCCCCTCAACACACCTTTCAAGACTCATGGGTCCTACATGTGCCTGTCATGACATAGAATGTACCTCAAGTAGTGAATCAAATGCCCAGACAGCAGCTATGTGGATGAAACCAGACAATCACTGTGCTCTCAAATGAACTCAAAGGCAAAGCGATCACTTTATATCAGTCCCTTGAAATATGTCCTAACTACTTATGTTAAACAAACTGTTCCAACTTGTATTTTGCTGTGACACAGAGTACATTTCCTAGACCTGAAGAAGAATTCTTCTCTATAAGCTTGAAAGCTTGTCTCTCACCAGCAGAAAGAATAAAAGATGTTACCTTATGCCCCCCCACACCTTGTTTTTGTAATATTGTGGGACCAACACAGCCACGAAAACAGTGCATGACTCTTTTATTTGACACTTTCCATCTGAAGGTTTTCATATGTCAGATACCAAAAAGCAATTTTTTTTCATTTTTCAGGTTTCAGTTGTTTTGACAAAAAGTAAAAATCTTGTGCACACACACATATTTTGAATGCTGTATTTATGTATCAGGGCCCACTTAGACCCTCCTTTTAAAATTGAAACCAGACTGATTGATCCTTGTTTCATTCAACTAATCTTAATTCTTTATGAGGGCCATACATTTCCTGACAGCATTTCTCAGGGCCACCTTGACCTCTCTGTTTCTCAGGCTGTAGATGAGCGGATTAGCCAGGGGAGTCAGAACAGTGTAGATGACTGAGAATGCTTTGTTCAGGGCTCTCAATGTGTTGGATTTTGGTAGCATGTAGACAATCATGATGGTCCCATAGAAAAGTGCTACAATGATGAGGTGAGAGGAGCAGGTGGAAAAGGCCTTTTGCCTCCCCGTGGTAGAAGGGATTCTCAGGATGGTGCTGATGATACAAACGTAGGATGTCAAGGTTAATAGAAATGGGGAAACTGCATCTAGGAAGGAAAATATATAAAGAACCAATGTGATGAGGCTGGTGTCGCTGCAGGAGAGCTTTAGCATTGGAGTGAAATCACAAAAAAAGTGGTCCATTTCATTGGGGCCACAGAAAATTAATTGTGACATAAAAGACATCATTACTGTACAAGGAAGAAATCCACTTATCCAACACCCAGCTGCTAGCTGGAAGCACAGCCTGCCATTCATACGGGTTCCATAGTGCAGTGGTTTGCATATGGCTAAATACCGATCATAAGACATTGCTGCCAGGAGATAACACTCTGTAGTTGCTAGAAAACAAAAGAAAAAAAACTGTGTCATGCAGCCCCCCACAAAAATGGTTCTGTCCCCAGTCAGGAGACTGGCCAGCATCCTAGGCAGGATGGTGGAGGTGTAGCAGGTCTCCAAAAAGGACAAGTTCCCCAGGAAGAAGTACATGGGAGTGTGAAGGTGTTGATCAGTCACAACTACAGCAATGATGAGGAGGTTGCCAGCCATGGTCACAATGTAGATCACTAGAAAAACCAGAAAGAGAAAGGTCGGCAGCTCAGGGAGATCCCCAAACCCCAGGAGGATGAATTCTGTGATGGCTGTTTGGTTTTCTCCTTCTCTTTTCTCCATGAGCTGTATCATGTGACAGTGAAAAAGTAATTAGCATCGAAAAATTTGGCTGTACCATGAAATTAGGCAGATTTCTATCATTTGATTCCATAAGGGTTCCAACTGCAAACTGAGAGCTAGTTATATATTCTCTCATACCAGAGAAACTTCTTCACTTTGAGACTTTTGGAATAAAATTCCCCACCCAACCAACAAGCTGTCACCCAGTTGATTTGCCACTCTTCTGCCCCATATCCCAACTTTTTTCATTAATCTATTCTTCGATTTAAGATAAAAAGGGACCTGGGCTGGAGTTTGGCAGAACTGATTAAAAGAGCTTTAAATTAAGAACTTAGAGGAGATGGTTGGGAGATGCTCATGTAATCGCAACACCTGATTTTAACCTAGAGATGGAGGAAAATCAAGTGAGAAAGGATACAGAAATGGAGAAAAGAACAGCAGTGGATAGGAGAATGGACTTTAAGAGGAAGGATACTGCTGATACCAGTCAGACAGGTGATACGGGCAGTAGAATGACTGTACCAATTGGGTGAAGCCAAGCAGCAACAACTACAATGTGTGTACACCAGTGCATGGAGCCTGGGTAAGAAAATGGAGGAACTAGAACTAATGGTACCTGAAATGAAACCAGATATTATAGGGTGTGACAAAGTTCCTCCTCTACCTTGGTGGGTCCTGGGCTTATTGGTGCATTTTTCTAGCCTCAAAGATCTTCCTGTGATGGATCAGGAGTTGGGAGGTTTTGGAGGGAACCCGGGCCTGCCCTCTACTCCGGGTTCCAGCCCAGAGCCCTGTGGACTGCAGCTGTCTATAGTGCCTCTTGGTACAGATGCATGACTGGTACAACTCCCTGGGCTACTTCCCCATGGCCTCCTCCAAACACCTTCTTTATCCTCACCACAGGACCTTCCTCCTGGTGTCTGATAACGCTTGTACTCCTCAGTCCTCCAGCAGCACAGCCTCTCACTCTCAGCTCCTTGCACCTCTTGCTCCCAGCTCCTCACATGCACATCACAAACTGAAGTGAGCTCCTTTTTAAACCCAGGTGCCCTGATTAGCCTGCCTTCATGGATTCTAGCAGCTTTGTGATTGGCTGCAAAAGTGTTCTAATCAGGCTGTCTGCCTTAATTGTTTCCAGAAAGTTCCCAATTGTTCTGGAACCTTTCCTGTTACCTTACCCAGGGAAAAGGGACCTACTTAACCTGGGGCTAATATATCTGCCTTCTATCACTCTCCTGTAGCCATCTGGCCTGAACCTGTCACAAGGGATAACAGAAACATGGTGGAATAGTAGTCATGATTGCATATTTATATTGCATATAAATGATGAGGTAGACTGTAAAGAAATTAGAAGTGATGGAGTGGATAAGATAGAGTTTGTTTGGATAAAAATCACTTTGGGGAAGAAAGCTACTAGAGGTATCCCTGGGATAGTGCTTGGGGTGTGCTGCAGACCTCAAGGATGTGATCTGAATATGGACAGAGACCTCTTTAATGAAAAAAAAAACTACTAGGAATTGTGTGCTTATGGGAAGCTTTAACTTCCCAGATATAGATCAGAGGACAAGTGCTACTACTAACAGTAGAGTCCAGATTTTCCTGGCTGTGACAGATGAGATTTATTCATCATATAGTTGCCAAACCAACAAGAGGTGATGCCATTTTAGATTTGGGATTGGTGAGTAATGAAGACTGCATAGAAGAACTGGTTGTAGGGGACAACCTGGGTTTGAATGATCGTGAGCTAATTCAGTTTCAACTAAATGGGAGGATAAACAAAAATAGATCTGCAACTACCATCCTTGATTTCAAAAGAGAAAACTTTAAAAAAGTAAGGGAATTAGTTAGGGAAGGGGACTGGACTGAAGAACTCAAGGATCTGAATGTGGAGGAGGCTTGGAGTAACTCAGGGATAGCTCAGTGGTTTGAGCATTGGCCTGCTAAACCCAGGCTTCTGAGCTCAATCCTTGAGGGGGCCACTTAGGGATCTGAGGCAAAAATTGGTCCTGCTAGTGAAGGCAGGGGGGGGCTGGACTCGATGACCTTTCGAGGAGATTGGTATATCTCCCATCATTACATTACTTAAAGTCAAAGCTGAAGAACCCATCTGAAGCCTGCATTCTAAGTAAGGGAAAACATTCATAGGGAAGGGCAGAAGATCAAGTTGGATGAGGAATCATCTCAAACAGGTGATTAAGAGAAAGCAGAAAGCCTACAAGGAATGGAAGATAGGAGGAATCAGCGAGGAAGGCTACCTTTTGGAGGTCAGAAAGTGTAGGAATAAAGTGAGAACTGCCAAAAGCCAAGCAGAGTTGGACCCTGCAAAGGAAATTAAAACCAATAATAAAAGGTTCTATAGCCATATAAAGAAGAAGAAAATAAGGAAAGAAGTGGGACCACTAAGCACTAAGGACAGTGTGGATATCAAAGATAATGTAGGCATGGCCCAACACCTAAACAAATACTTTTCCTCAGTCTTTAATAAGACCAATGAAGAGCTTAGGGGTAGTGGCAGGGTGGCTAATGGGAACGAGGATATGAAGGTAGAAATTACCGCGTCCGAAGTGGAAATCAAACTCAAGCAGCTTAATGGGATCAAACTGAAGGCCTGGATAATTTCCACCCAAGAGTATTAAAGGAACTGGCACATGAAATTGCAAGCCCAATAACAAGGATTTTTAATGAATCTGTGCATTTGGGGGGGGTCACACCCTATGACTGGAGAATTGCTAATATAGTTCCTATTTTTAAGAAAGGGGGAAAAAGTGATCCAGGAAACTACTGGCTTCTTAGTTTGACCTCAATTGTATGCAAGGTCTTGGAACAATTTTTGAACAGAAAGTATTTAAGGACATAGAGGTGAACAACAATTGGGACAAAATACAACATGGTTTTACAAAAGGTAAATCATACCAGACCAACCCGATCTCTTTCTTTGAGAAGCTAACTGTTTTTTTAGACAAAGGAAATGCAGTAGATTTAGTCTACCTGGATTTCATTAAGACATTTGATATAGTTCCACATGGGAAATTATTAGTTAAATTGGAGAAGAAAGAGATTAATATGAGAACTGAAAGGTGGATAAGGAACTGGTTAAAAGGGAGACAACAACGGGTTGTACTGAAAGGTGAACTGTTAGGCTGAAGGGTGGTTACTAGTGAAGTTCCTCAGGGATCAGTCTTGGGAACAATTTTATTTAACATTTTTATTACTATTCTATTAGCACAAAAAGTGGGAGTGTGCTAATAGAATTTATGGATGACACAAAATTGGGAGGGATTGCCACTATGGAGGAGGACTGGAATATCACACGAGAAGAACTGGATTAACTTGTAAACCTGAGTAATAGGAATGGGATGAAATTTAATAGTGCAAAGTGCAAGGACATGGAGTTAGGGACTAAAAATAATATGTTTTGCTATAAACTTGGGATGGATCAGTTGGAAGTGACAGAAGGAGAGAAAGACCTGGATGTATTGGTTGATCACAGGATGACTATGAGCCACCAATGTGATATGGCTGTGAAAAAGGCTACTACAATCCTAGGATGCATCAGGTGAAGTATTTCCAATAGAGACAGGGAATTGTTAGTGCCATTATAGAAGGCACTGGTAAGACCTCATCTGGAGTATTGTGTGCAATTCTGGTCTTCCGTGCTTAAGAAAGTTGAATTCTAACTGGAACAGGTACAGAGAAAGGTTACTAGGACGATCAAAGGAATGGAAAACCCTTTTTTATGAGAGGAGACTCAAACAGCTTTGCTTGTTTAGCCTAGCCAAAAGAAGGCTGAGGGGAGATATGATTGCTCTCTGTAAATATATCAGAGGAATAAATACCAGGGAGGGAGATAAGTTATTTAAATACCAATGTTGACACAAACAAATGGAGATAAACTGTCCGCCAACAAGTTTAGTCTCAAAATTAGGTGAAGGTTTCGAACCATCATAGGACTGAATTCTGGAACAGCCTTCCCAAGTTAACAGAGGGGGCAAAAAAATTAACTGGCTTCAAGACTAAGCTTGATAAGTTTATGGAAGGGATGGTATGATAGGACTGCATGTGGCCAATCTACGACTGCTAGCAGCAACCATCTCCAATGGCCAGTGATATGCGACACTAGATGGGAAGAGCTCTGAGTTACTACAAACAATTCTTCCCCAGGTGTCTGGCAGGTGGATGTTGGCCACGTGCTCAGGGTCTAACTGGTCACCATATTTGGGGTCAGGAAGGAATTTTCCCCTGGGTCAGATTGGCAGGGACCCTGGGAGATTTTTGTTTTCTTCTGCAGCATAGGACACAGACCACTAGCATAAATGGTGGATTCTGTGTAACTTGAAGTATTTAAAGCATGATTTGAGAACTTCAGTAACTCAGCCAGAGTTTAGGGGTCTATTACAGAGGTTTTGTGGCCTGCAAGGTGCAGGAGGTCAGACTAGATGATCACAAGGGTCCCTTCTGACCTTAAGCTCTATGAGTCATTAAATCATCCATTCTGAGCTCCTGGCTAACAATAATCACAGAATTTCCCCAGTTACCTGGCGTTGAGCTCAATAACTTATGTTTGGCTAAGATGTACCTTCCAGAAAGGGATCCAGTCCTAATTTGAACATATCAGGAGATGAGAATCCACCACTTCCCTTGGTAGTTTGTGCCAATGGATAATCACTTCTCTGGGAAAAAACTGTGCCTTATTTCTCATTTAAATGTGTCTGACTTTAGCTTCCAGCCATTGGTTCTAGCTGTGCCTTTCTCTGTTCGACTAAAAAACCCTTTTCTAACCAGTGTTTTCTCCCCATGAAGGTACTGATAGGTGGTAATTAAGTCACCTCTCAGTCTTCTCCTCGATAAACTGAACAGATCAAGCTCTTTAAGTCTTTTACTGTAAGATATTTTCTCTGGCCTGCAGATCAGTTTTGTGGCTCTTTTCTGCACCCTCTCCAATCTTTCAACATCCATTTTAAAATGTGCTCCCCAGAACTGAACACAGTATTACAGTATCGGTATCACCAGTGCTCTCTGCAGAGGTGAACCCCCCTCCCTGCTCCTGTTCTCTGCCCCCCTGTTTATACAGCCAAGGATGGCATTAACCCTCGCCCCTCAGCACTGTGCTGGGAGCTGATGTTGAGTTACTCATCCACTGTAGCCACTACCCATGCTGTGATTAGGGCCAGGGTCAACACACGATCTGCCCCAGAAAAGGGCAGGAGGGAGGTGGCACCATGTCAGTGCCTGCGATGAGGGAGTGACACGGACCAACAGCACAGACGGGAAAGTGACTCTGCCCCTGGCTGTGCCCAAGACACAAATCAAACCACACACAGCTTCCTCTCACTCATAGCGCAGTAGTGACTGGTCCAGACACATGAAAACTGCTTAGAAGGAATAATTGGCTATTTATTAATTGCAACTGTTAATTATTGACTATCAAATCACTGATTTTTCGTGTTGTGGCAGTGCCAGGGGATCGTGTCCTTACTGTGCTGGGTGCTGTGTAAACACCAAACAATTAGTAACAATTCCAAGCTGCTAGACGGCTCAGAGGGTGCTGGGTGGAACTGCAGGCAGAGTCTGTGCCCCCTCCCACCTGCCACAGGAAAGCCATAATTCAGCACTCCCAGCCCCTCTCACTGCAATCGTACCAGGGCCTGGGGTGGAAGATATGGGGGAAGAATGGAAAGTCTTCCTATGAAAGGTACTTATCTACCCCTCTTACTGCAGCTCCTCGCAATCTCTAATGTGTTGACCTTCACAATACCCCGTGACATAACATTAGGAGCCTCTGTGCTTCTGAAAATCCCACTAGGTGCCTAAATACCTTTCAAAATGTGATCCAAAGTGACTTACCCCAGGTCACCCGGAAAGGCTGCTGCTGAGCAGAGACGAGACCCCAGGTCTTCAAAGTTGCAGGCTGGTGCCATAATTGCTGTAATACCCATCGTATGAAAAAATTAAGATAGAGAAGTCAGTGCTTGGTCAAAGGTTGTGACACAGACACAGGTCACTGCTTCCTAATCTGTAAGGATTCCAGTCTCCATTGAGTGCATCTCTAAAACACACCCTTTCCTGCGGGGAGCTCAGTACCACCCAAGAAATGCTGGCAGGCTCTCTGCTCCCACTGAAACCCACGGAGGAGACACTCAGCATCTCAGCAGTGGGCTGGGAAGGGGCATTAGAATCTGCCCCCCAGGAAAGGCAGATGAGAATCTGAGGGGCAAGGTCCATGAGCAATGAGAGAGCACGATGGTGCAGGGATGACAGACACATGGTGTGTAAAGGGCAGAGGTGAGAGCTGAGTCTCCTTTCTGATCCATCCATGTCTCTAGCTGCAAACCACAAAGAAACCAACTCTGAAGTCCTTCCTCCAGCACAGCTCCCAGCATGTGAGGACACCATTCAAGAGGGTGTCTCAGAGCAAGGGCTGTGTAGGAACAAGGACCTGAGGATCTGCCACGAGGCTAGTGACACTCACTTTCAATCCTCAGCAAGCAGCAGCGTGCTCTCCATGGCCAGGGACTGGGGCTGGCGTCAGTCAGCCTTCGTGGCCCAGCTCCCGGGAAGACCCCTGCCTGTGGCTGCTGGGACAGGCGCCTCTTGCTGCCCAGGCTGACTGCTGGCATCACACAGACCCTTAGTGCCTCCTGCTCTGGGTTGCTACAGGGTTTATCAGGGAAAGCAGCTGCCCCCTGGCCGTTGTTACTGCTGATGGGATCTCCCTTAGGACTGCTGCCTGTGATGCTCTGGGTTCCATTCAGAAGGCAGTCAATGTTTTGTTACTTGTTAAAACAGTGTATCAGCAAAGCAGGTGCAATTGGCATCCTAATCCCCAGGGAAATTAGTTACAATCTCTTTCATGATCATATTGAACTCCTACATACCACTTTCCAGCCGTGGATGTCAAAGCACATCGCAAAGGATAGTAAGTGACATCATCCCCATTTCTCAGGCGAGAAAACAGAGGCACAGAGAAAGGAGGTAATTCCCAAATGTAACCCAGCCTTGGCATAGTCAGGAATACAGCACTTTGACCCAGGCTTCCTCTGTCAAAATGCACTGACCTGGACCACACACTCCAAGACCCTTAGTCTATTACATATGGAAATCTTTAAAGGTTATCTCAGGGACTTATAAAGCTACCCTTCAATGTAGTACCTAAGCACCTTCTATGTAAAATGGATGACATTAAGGAAGCTCCTCACAGATGTCATGAAGTTTCCAGTTCTTTTCCCTTTTTGGGGTAAAAAAACCTCTGCTTTGGTATAGGGGGTTGAAACTTTTAGATTTTGTTTTCTTTTGGGGGGATTGGTAGGTGTGATTTTTTTGGGGACAGATCATCTTTAGCATCAGACTAACAATCTCACAGGGTGCACAGGGACTCTTTGCACACTGAGCACCACCCGTATCAATCTCTAGCTAGGTCCTGAAGTGCTCTGGCCCCCCGAATCAATCTCTAGTTAGGGCCTGAAGTGCTCTGTCAAATGGATCATTCTTTACCTACGTCCTGAATTACTCTGGCCACCTGGCTCCTCGAGGTAGGTCCTGAGCTGCTCCAGAAATCTCTTGCTCGGTCCTCAAGTGCTCTAGTCATTCGTATCAATCTCTAGCTATATCCTGAAGTATTATGGCCATCAGGATCAATCTCTAGCTAGGCCCTGATGTGCTCTGGCCACCCAGATCCATATCTAGCTAGGTTCTGGTCCCCCCCCATCTATCTCTACTTAGGGCCTGATGTCCTCGAGCCACAGAGAACAAACTCTACTTAGAGCCTGAAGTGCTCAGGGCACCTGAATCATCTCTACCTAGGTCATGAAGTGCTTTAGCCACCCGGATATGTCTCTAGTTAGGGCCTGAACTACTCTGGCCACCTCGATCAAGCTCTAGCAAAGTGCTCAGTTGCCCTGACCACTGGGATCAATATCTAGCTATGGATCACTTGATGACCACTTGTTCTGTTCATTCCCTCTGGGGCACCTGGCATTGGCCACTGTCTGAAGACAGGATGCTGGGCTGGATGAACCTTTGGTCTGATCCAATATGGCCATTCTTATGTTCCTATGTTCCTGAAGGGCTCTAGACCCTGGAATAAATTATAGCTAGCTCCTGACTTGCTCTCACTGCCCAGATCCATTTCTAGGTAGGGCCTAAAGTGCTCTGGTCACCCAAATCAGTCGCTATCTATGCCCTTTACATGTTTCCCCACTCACTGTCCTTCCCCTGCTTTGCTCCTTCACTTCCTACATATCCCCCACAGCAGGGTGCATCCCACTCCCAGCGCTGTGCAGAGAATCAGCCCTTGGTCCGGGAGATTGTCGACCATCACTCCCTGGTGGACGTCTGGTGCGACCACCATCCTGACGACATCTCGATGTTCACCTTTTTCCAGGTAGAGGCCCATTGGTCGCACCACTTCTGGTTGGACTGCATCTACCTGTCATGCTTCCACCTTTCATGGGCGCACTCCTCCAGCATCCGGCCAGCCCCGTTTTCGGCACCTTCTCTGCACAGAGAAGCCGGGGCCATCCTATTGGCACTTTAATAACAGCTTGTCAGAGGACGTGGGCTTTGTGGTGTCCTTCTGGGAGTTCTGGCTGGCCTGGCAAGGGCAGAGGCATGCCTTTCCCTCGGCGTGGCAGTGGTGGGACATGGGGAAGCTGTGCGCCCGGCTCTTCTGCTGTGACTACACCCGGGGTGCCAGCCGATGGAGGGATGTGGTGATAAAGCAGTTGGAACAGGAGCTGGAGAGGTGTCTGGCCACTGGAGCTGGAGAGGTGTCTGGCTGCCAGCCCTGAAGATCCATCCCTCTGCATAGCGTACCGGGAGAAGCAGGAGGAGCTCCAGGACCTTAAAGACCATCAGGCCCAGAGTGCTTTTGTTCGATCCTGAATCCGCCTGCTTCCCCTACTCCCTGGAGAAAAGGAGGGGGGCCAAGAAACACGTCACCTACCTTCTGGCAGAGGACGGCACCCCATCACGGATCCGGCAGAGATGTGCAGGAAGGCCAGAGCCTTCTACGCAAGCCTTTTCTGTCTGGATCCGACTGATCCTAATGCTTGCAAAGTGCTCTGGGATGGATTCCCGATGGTCAGTGTGGGCTACTGAGACCGGCTAGAGCTGCCTCTCACTTTGGCTGAGTTCTCGGAAGCCCTCTGTTGCATGCCCACCAAAAAATCTCCGGGCATGGATGGGCTGACCGTGGAGTTCTATCGCGTGTTCTGGGATGTCCTCAGCCCAGACCTAGTCACCGTCTGGGCCAAGTCCATGAAGAGTGGAGTCCTCCCTCTCTTGTGCAGGCAAGCCACGCTCGCCTTATTGCCAGAGAAGGGGGACCTCCGTGACTTACGGAATTGGCGTCCTGTCTCACTCCTCAGCACAGACTACAAAATCATAGCAAAGGCCATCTCGCTGCAGCTAGGGTCCGTGCTGGCGGACGTGGCCCACCCAGACCAGATCTACACCGTCCCGGGCCGCACCATATTTGATAACTTATATCTGGTCTGGGATCTCCTGCAGCTTGGGTGTAGGGATGGTTTGTCATTCACCCTCCTGTCCCTGGATTAGGAGAAGGTGCTTGACAGGGGGGACCACGGGTATCTCCTGGGCAATCTGCGAGTGTTAGGCTTCAGACCCCAGTTTGTGGGCTTTATCTAGGTGCTGTATGTTTCCACAGAGTGTCTGGTCATGCTCAACTGGACCCTGACCCAGCCGGACAGCTTCGGGCGGGGAGTATGGCAGGGGTGCCCACTCTCGGGCCAGCTGTACACTCTTGCGATCGAGCCCGTCCTCTGTCTCCTCCATCGGAGGCTGATGAGGTTGGTGCTCCAAGATCCGGAGCTGGGGCTGATCCAGTTTGTGTATGTCAGTGACATACTCCTTGTGGTCCAGTACCCGGGCGACATGGCATGGGTGGAGGCTTGCCAGGCCATCTACTCAGCAGCCTCCTCCACCCGGGTCTACTAGGTCCAGATCTCTGGCCCGGTGGTCGGGGACAGGTGAGCTCCCTCCCATCCACTTCAGGCCATCCGGTGGAGCGCGGGTCCACTGTTCTAGCTCGGTGTTTATCTTTCTGCCACGCATCTGTTTTTGCCGGAGAACTGGTATGGTTTAGAGGGCAGGGTGACAGACCAGCTCCGGAAATGGACAGAACTAATCTGGTGCCTCTCCGTCCGAGGCAGGGCCAGCTCCAGGCACCAGCTCAGTAAGCAGGTGCTTGGGGTGGCCAACAGAGAGGGGTTGCACATCCAGCTCTTCCATGGCAGGTCCCTCAGTCCCTCTCGGAGTGAAGGACCTGGCGTCGATTTGCTGCCGAAGAATGAAGCGGCGGCAGTAGAGCTGTGGCAGATCGCGATTTTTAATTTTTTTTGTGTGGCTGCTTAGGGAGGGAAAAACTCTGGAGCCGGCCCGGCTCAGGAGCAACCCAGGAGCAGCCCAAAGCAACTAGGGATTACCAGGGAATCAGGACCTAAAAGTTTTTTACAAATAATAAAATGTCTGTGGGGACCCTGGTTGCAGGTCTGTACTTAAACAGATTCAACTTCTGTGTCATTCCAAGACAACATAATCTGTGCAACCTTGAGAGTATCATCAGTTACACACAACACTAAGATGCAGTAAAGGCTGATAGCGTGAATCAATAATTTAGAGTAAACTATATTAGAAGGAATTTGTATTTACCCCAAAAGAAACCAGGAAACTGACAGTTAAGGTGAAACTAAAAAGGAATACAAGGCACTAGGACATTTTCTGACATTTTGGAATTGATTGGATGTGATTTTCAAAACTTGCCATGTTAGATAAATACAGACAGACAGACTGTCCAGGCTGATTCCCCACTCTGGCACTTGGAGTGCAGAAGGTGGGGGCCTCAAGGACTCTAAAAATTAATACTGGCCACTCCAGGCTTGTATTAAACTCCCAAGGTTACAGGTTTTCTCTGACCTTGGATTGGTAGATGCTACCACCACCCAAGTGCAAAACCCCTCTGAGAATCCAGGGAGGTGCACTTGGGAATTCTTCCCTGTGGGGTACCCTCAAGCCCTTTCATCCCCCACTCCGGGGAAGAGCTGAGAAAGAAACCAAAGGAATCAGCTGTTGCCACCAGATAATTAAATAACTTGCACAAACCTCTTAGGACACAAAAGCCCAATCCTTTTCTTAAAAAAAGGGACATTTTATTAAAAACAAAAAGAAAGAAAACATCTGGAAACACAGGTGATTGCTAGATATTAAAAAACAGCATTGTTGCCATTTTCCATTATTTAATTGCCTGCAGAAATCTGTTGGTCACTGTTCAGTATAGCTGACTTCCTCTCATTTACTCCAGAGGCTGGTGTTGATTTCTCAGCACAACAGCTTGTTACTGTATTTGTGCCCTTTACTCTCTTCAAGTGGAGTCGTCTTCTCAGTCTAGCTGCCGCCTTCTCAGTCTTGACTCTCTTGTGCCACCTGGTGGCAATTATTGGGTATAACTTCCCATTTCTCATTCCTTAACCTGGGCTACTATCCCCAGTTATCTATAGCATAGAGGCCCTTTTCTCTTCAGTGCCCTTTCCTCACCACTTACACACTATTACACAGATTCTCCTCTCTTTTCACTTTGCTCTCTTGGTCATTTGGCAGCATGACTCCTCCTTTCTTGTCCTTCCATTTCAGCTGCTATCCATCGGTCTTGCACAGTGCCCCCACACCTGTCCCATTCCTCTGCCCTCTTGTGACACTAGACAGCATAATCACATCTTTCCTCATTTCTTACCTACTTCTAGGTGTGCACTGTGCCTAATTAGAACCCCTGGGAACAACACCACACAACGGCATGACTGCAATAGCAGATACTACAACAGGGGTTTCCCATCAATCCAGTGCATTGCTGTTAATGTGAGGTCCGTTTCCAATGGAAATGCATAGACTGGACCTCCAGTGACAGAAGCCCAGTGACTATCCAAGCTGAGATTCTCAGAGGAGTCTAGGGGAGTTCAGTGCTGAGCTCCTGTTTCAAAGGGATTTGGGTACCTAACTCTACTAGGCCCCTGGGGAAATCCCTTCTGCAGAGTTAAGCCCTACAATTCTCACTGATCACCAGCTCCCAGGCTCTGGCCAAGCCCTGACATGCTCACAGTGACTGACACAGAACTGCCGTGTTGAGCATCACAGGTGTTCTGTCCATTGCTAGGTGATAGCCACTTCCTCTCACCATAGGTTGCCTCATTCCCTGAGGAGAGGGCCCCATGTGGAGCAGAGCTATCTGAGGCACCCGGGGCTGGCTGGACATACCCTGAGAACTAGCCCTCTCGGGCCTTGCACTTGTTGCAGTCAGTTTTGGAGACAATCCCTGCCTTTGAACTGCTCAAGCAGCAGAGCAGTTTCTCCCTTGCAGTGCCATGTGCTGAGTCCCTTCCTGGTGACTGTTTGACTGGCCTGGCTCTAGGAACAGCCTCAGTTCTATGTGTGCATGCATCCCCTAGTGCCCTGGCAAACCCCCAGCTGGGTCACGACTGTCCCCATTGACCTGGGCTCCAAGTCTGCTTCTTTGTGGTTGCTCAACCTACCTGCACCCATGAGCCCAATGAGCCTGGTGCTGGTGCTTTGCCAGAGCTGGTCGCAGCCAGGTGTAGCGCTGGTACGAGCTATGAAGCTGTTCCTTGTGAAGTGTCCAGAGGTCACCGCTGTGGCCCAGCTGTTTGCATCTGGCCTGTGGGAGCGCAGTTGCAGTGGTTCGTTTGCAGGGAGGGTATGGTGGGGTTGGCATGAGGCACTATTTCAGAGGTCACAGATTTCCTAGACTGACATCCCCACATGCTGCGCCAGGAGTTGTATTTTTTTAAAAATACAAACATAGCTTTTTATGGAGATAAACACTTGGTGACAATTTTGTCTCCAATCTGACCAGGGCCTAGTTAAAAACTGCATGATGGGAACATGGTTATGGCCACCTTCCTCCCTGCTCCTTTCACTTAGATGGACAACACTGACCTGAGCTCTGGCTGGATTCTCCATTCTGTCCTTGGGGGTATAAGAAACTATCTGAACTAGCAAACTTTATGATACTGTCACCCATGGGTCTTTGGCTGGACTAGGCTGTTGGAATTGGATTATCAGATTTTATTGTCTAATACAAAGAAAGAATGAGTGACAGAGGGCGTACAGGGATTTGCTTTGATATTTAGTGGTGTTTGTGCCTTATGCAACATGACATTTTTTGGCATTTTCAGATGCTAAACACACTCCTCACCCAAGATGAATATTTAGACAAACCAGAGAGAGAAATACCATCATCCTGTATGTATCAGTGCTGGACAGGAGACATTGCTAGATCTGTCCACAATCTCATGTTCTCCTATTTGTTGTGTTACATGGACACAATCATAGAATACCAGGGTCAGAAGCGACCTCAGGAGATCATCCAGTCCAACCCCCTGCTCAAAGCAGGGCCAATGCCCAGACAGATTTTTGTCCAGATCCCTAAATGGCCCTCTCAGAGATTGAGCCCACAACCCTGGGTTTAGCAGGCCAATGCTCACTCCACTGAGCTATTCCTCCCCCCACATGTGGGACTATAAACCCTCTGCCTCAGTAACTCCATGCAGATTGTCTCCATTTGTTTTTCACATCAGTGTTAAGATATTCAATGGGAGTTTTTAACTTAATTTCAATGAGGGCTCTTTGTCTAAATCACCCAGGCAGCTTTGAAAACCACAGCCTTAGTTATTATCTAGGACTCCCTGCAATTTTTTTTGTGAAAGCCACATTTACTGACTGCTTCACGCAAGGCTTCCCTGACCTCTCTGTTTCTCAGGCTGTAGATAAGGGGGTTTATCAGGGGAGTCAGGACTGTGTAGCAAAGTGAGAGAACTTTCTTTAGGGCTCTCAGTGCATCGAGTGTCGGTAGCATGTACACAATCATTATTGTTCCATAGAAAATTGTCACTACAGTGAGGTGGGAGGAGCAGGTGGAAAATGCCTTTTGCCTGCCGGTGGTGGAAGAGATTCTCAGGATGACGGTGAGGATACACATGTAGGACATCAGGGTTAGAAGAAATGGAGGCAAGGTGAATACACAGGCTAATATGAAATCCAACAATATGATCAGGCCTGTGTCTCCGCAGGAGAGTTTTATCAGTGATATGGGATCACAAAAGAAATGGTCAATTTCATTCGGGCCACAGAATATGAACTGTGACATGAATAAAATAAAGATGGTAATAGCCAAAAAACCATTTAACCATGTGCCAGCAGCCAACTGGAGGCAAAGCCTAGTATTCATAAGAGTTGAATAGTGCAGGGGTTTACATATTGCTAAATACCGATCATAAGACATCACTGCTAGCAGATAGCATTCTGTAGCTGCCAGAACTGCAAAGAAATACAGTTGTGTGATGCAGCCATTGACTGAGATGCTTTTGTCCCCAGTCAGGAGACTGGCTAGCATCCTGGGCAGGATGGTGGAGGTGTAGCAGATCTCCAAGCAGGACAAGTTCCCTAGGAAGAAATACATGGGGGTGTGCAGGTGCTGATCAGTCACAACTAGCACAATTATAAGGCTGTTCCCAACCACTGTTGTGATGTAGATCACTAGGAACAGCAGGAAGAGAAGAATTTGCAGGTCAGGGAGATCCCCGAATCCCAGGAGGATGAATTCTGTGATGGCCGTTTGGTTTCCCCAGTCCATGTCTGCCATCGGTTGAGTCTAGGAACAATAAAATAAATGGTGCAATCAAACTGTAAGAACATAGAGCTGAAAGTTAATCAAGTGTTGCAAATTCATTCCATAAATATTCAAAAACTCCTCTCCCTTTCCTGGTTGCCAGATGAAATGTTAAGGCTAAATGTAGACTTCAGACAATGTGTCAGGAGTCTAAGTCTGAGAACACAACATGAGTAGCCAGGTAGACCACCCTCTGTCACACCAAATTACTGAGTACTCTAAGAACAGTCCATTTCTCTGGTAGCCCACATACTGAGAGGACAGATCAGCCCACTTCTTTATCTACTATCATAGCCCATCTATTGACATACTGCTTAAATTATGCTTAAATGCAGAATTCCACTTCTGGCCATGGCCAGAATTTTGTCGTGTTTTAGTTAGAATCCAAATCAATAAATACATGAACTAATATCTTGGACTGAGATTTTCAATTGAATCTAGTATCCTTAGGTGCTGATCTTCTGTTAGAATTCATGGAAATTAATCTAATAATACATCTTGGCATATTCAGCATCTTAGTGTGCTATAGGAAAGGGAATAATTATTTGCAACCTCTCACAAGTGATCAGTTTATGTTATAAATTATGAAGTGGAGTTAATCCTTCCATAGTTCATGTAATGACAGTGATGAGGATGACATGCTGAGGGACTGGCAATGCCTTTTCTGTTTCAGATGAGAATTCCTCATGTTAATTATGTAGCAGTAACAAAATACAGCTCTTCTGAGGGTGGATTTTAGGAAGGGGCAAAGCCAGGCTTGATGTGCAACCCTAACTGTGGAGGGACCCTCTGCACGCCATAATGATTGTGGGATGAAAATCCAGGAAACAGAAAGGCATTGGGGAGAAAAGATGGTGCCCCTGATGGTGCTGAAGCTCTGAGCTTACTATAGACCAGAAAACACCACCTCAAACTACACCCTGCCAGAACAACAATGGCAAAACCCGCTGACTTATCTCCACTGCTACAATGATCAACACCCCACATGCCTGTCACAACATGTGGTGTATCTCATCCAATGCACTAATTGCCCCAATAACAACCGTGTGGTTGAAACCAGACAATCACTGTGCTTTTGAATGAAAACACACAGGAAAATAATAACAGACAAAAACACTGTATCACCTGGTGCATTGTCCTCTCCAGTTTGAGGGAGGGATGGACTGGGTAATAATCTTATACTGGTCCGGCTTTTGACCAGGATAGATAGTACATTCTGGGGTTCTAGGTTGTGAAGCTGGGGAGAAGTCTTCCTGTAACTGCAGCTGGGTGTGTCCCTGCCTGTGTAAAGGTTTGTGTGAGTGCAGGACCGGGAGTGGTCTTCAGCTTGTCACAGCAGCACAGTGTAAGAGGAGAGTCCAGGTTGGGGAGACAGAGGGTTCAGGGGTACCCCAGGTCCAGGTTGCACTCCAGGGGCAGGGATCCCATCACACCGGGAATCTCTGGGCTTGCCACATCAGTTATGAATGTAAAAAAATTACTGAACCCTGCACCTAATTGCTTGAGCCCTGGCACCTCTTTCATTACAAATTAAGCACTGTCTATCCCAGACCTAAAGAAGAACTCCCTGTGGCTCAAAAGTTTCTCTCTCTCACCAACAGAAGTTGGTCCAATGAAAGTTAATACCTCATCCACCTTGTCCCTCTCATATTCACAAACCACATCCATGCCCTTGTTTTGAAGGTGCTATAGAAATGCAGTTATAAAGCTTACCTGGACATCCCAAGTGTGAAGCGATGAGCTCTTATTTCTCAGGGTTTGGTGACCAGGACTCAGGTTCCTCAGCTGAGGTCCTTGTCTCTCATTACTCTTCAGAATCTGGATCTTCGAAGTAAAGAGATCTGTATGCACCTGAATGGGCAATCAGCTGCCACGTTCAGCCTTAGAACATGCTTTCTCCCCTCCATTTACAAAGTGCAGAGGTCTCCTGTCATTTGTATTCTTCTCCATGGCAGGCTGCATCTCCCTTGAGTCCACCTCCAAAGGGGCTGAGCCAGGGGAGTTAGCGCTGTGGTTTCTGTGCAGAAAGTGCAGACAACTGTCCTGATGCAACCAACCTCCCACACCCAGAGGCATCGCCTTTCTGCTCCCTGCTGTATGAGATCATTGCCCTGCATGGCTGAAATGTAACAGCCATGGATGTTACAGATACACTCTGAGTGGAGTGCATGGTCATGCAGAGAGTGACTCTGCTGAGTAATATTTGCTCATGTCAGTTGTCCTGTTGCCTTAAGTGGCACAATTGCATGCATAACAATGGCTAAGATGAGTCAGGCCTTCCAGGTTGGTGTTGAAGCCTCACAGTTTAACAAACACACAGAACAATTAATATGAAGTACATTGAATATGTAGTCTGCAAATGAAAGATTTGGATGAAAGGAAATCTCTCTATGTGTGTCTATATTTCTCTGCATGAGCACCTTTCTATCACACACATACACACACACAGAGAAACCCAAAGGAAACATTTATCCCGCAGGAACTTAGGTGTGATTAGTAATTACTAATGGTTTTTTATTTATTTAACTCTATTTTCTCCCTTCAGTGTGACCTAGTGGAGTGAGCACTGGCCTGCTGAATGACCTTGAGCAACCCACGTCCCTTGGTTCTGCCTCAGTTTCCCCATCTCTAAAAAGGGGCTAATGATACAGTTTGAGATCTGCTGATGGAATGTATTATAAAAGCTAGGGATTATTATTCTTACATTAAAATTATTTCTCCAAATCCCACCTGGATACATTTTATGATGATTATTACTACCGTAGCACTAGGACCTGTCATGGACCCCGGCACCCCAGACCTCCCTTTCTCAAAGAGAGCAGTAATGCTGAAAGTGAGCCAAGCTGGGGCTTTCAAAGGGCTCAGTACACCCCCAGTAGCTGACTGGGAGCCGTGGTGTGTGGTGATGTGTGGGGAATATTGAGAGGGGGGCCGCAAGGCCAGGTTCAATTCTTCTGCACCCACAGGCCTTATCTCATAAGGCAGTTGCTTGCCTTGCTCTAACACCCTGGACTGGGCATCTCCACTGATTTCCTCTCAGCTCTAGGGCCTGTTTATAGCAAATCTCCTTTGCACACTTAGATTCTCTCCTTGCCTCATCTGCTGTGCTGAGGTTGGAGGATCTCACTATCCTCTGCCCTGGCTTCATCTTCTTCCTCAGCTGAGGGCTCAGTCCCTAGCTGGGCAAACTGCCGGTGCCTCCAATCTCTTTTCCCAGGAGCACAAGAGAGACTTGCTCACACTTTCTCCTCTTTAACCCATACCCCCAGCTGAACACTGCTCCTCTGCCCGTGATCCAGCCCAGCACTGCTCAGCCCAGCCCAGCTGCCTCTCCCAAGTGCCCATGGAGATGGCTCTGGCTGGGGTGATGTGATGCTGGCCCGGCCCAGTGCCAAGCTGGCTGAAGTGGCTCATGAATGTGGCTACCAACCCCAGGGCAGACAGACTGTTGCAAACCAGGGTACAAACCCCAAACTGGTTGCATGTTCTATAATTAGCTTTCACCAACCAAGTGTCAAACACTGTAACAGCCTTAGCATGGAGTCACAGACAGTCCCCTTGGGCACTGCAGTCTCTCTTGCCACCCAGGTCACCCTTGTGACAGATGGTCCCTTACACCAAAAATCACAAGAGTGTTCAGGATACTACCAGTCCCAAAGGACCAATCACTTACCTCAATCGTACCTTAGACCTCACACCAAAGACAACACTTCTAGGCAGTGCTGTAATAAACGAATTAAAGTTTTATTAACTATGAAAAAGAAATCAGAGAATTGTTTACAAGGTTAAAGCAGGTAACCATACACCCACAGAAAAGCTCTGTGTGAGCTTCTCTCTCTCACTAACAGCAGTTGTTCCAATACAAGATATTACCTCACCCACCTTGTCTCTCTAATATCCTGGGACTGACATGGCTGCAACACTGCAGGATCAGCACTTTACATTCATCCATGCTTCTTTTCTGTTTGGTGAGTTACACAGTTACAGAGGTTTACAATGCACACACTCCATATGACTATTCCATGGGATACAGATGTTTTAGGTGCAATTAATACATGCAGAGCTCTACAATCATTCCATGAAGTCTAAACACTACACACATTGTTATAAACCCAATAGCTATTTAAACAATGCTAACCCACAGGGGAGCTGACTCGTTTCCAGCTATGCATTTGTCAGTGTTCGTGAGGCCTAGGGGCGTTGGCATGGGCTAGCACCAAGCTCACAGCACCACCCCTATGGAGATGACTGGGGTTGCTCATGGGCTCCTCATTGTATCAATACTCAGTGTGACTCTCCACATGCTTCTGAGACCCTTTGGAACATTACAGGAATTGGAAAATAAGCTACTGCACAGGCCTGTGCTAAATATGGCACAAGTATCTCCTGTGTCCTCATTCAGGTGAGTAACCCATATTCAGGAAAGGGGTCCATTACATTCAGTGGAGGTGCTGGTGTGAGTAAGGGCTTCCTGAGTGAAGCAGGCTAGCCTGGATTGAAGGGTGCAGTGTTACATTTCAGTCATTCATAGCAATCAACTTATTCTGTGTTTGTACAGCACTGAGCACAATGGGGTCCTGGGCCATGACTGCGGCTCCTATGTGCTACCCTAATAAAAAAATAAATAACCATGATAGTATAAGCAGGAAAACTGGTTAGAGTATTTTTCCCTCAGCTCATTTTTGATGGAAAGGCTGATTGTTTACCAAAAAACTAAAAACCTAAAATTTTCTGCTGAAAATGGAAGAATATTTTGGCCAGAAAACAAAACAAAAAGAAAGAAAGAAAGAAAGAAAAATTCAGCACAGCAGTGTTTAACGTCCCCAAAATATTAGTGCAAAAACCAATTTTTGGACAATTTTTTTAGCTTTTCCAAAGAAAGTTTGACATTTTTTGAGGAAAGCACACAATTTGTCTATTTTTTTTCTGTGGTCAAAAACCCAATTTTCCTTCCAAAACGGTTTTGGCAGTGAATGTTTGACTGGCCCCAATGGTGAAGGGTGAGCAGAGAGATCTGATGTGGTTTTAGAAAGGTGGCTGCATCGCAGCTGTTGTTTGTGCCATTGACACAAAAGACCCAGCAGTAACTCCCCTGAGTCAGTCATTTAAACGCTCCTCACAGATGCAGTCAGGGGAGACACAGCCTTGTCCTGAAAAGGTACAAATATGAGCAAGCATCTCCACTTCAAACGGACCATGTTCTTCCAGATGAGATTGTGGCATTTGCACATCACTCTGTGGATACCTGGGTTCTTTATGGAGAGACTCCTAGTTTTGAAGAAAACTCAGAGAGATTAAACTGAGCTGTGGGACCTTACTACTGGTCACCAAACTGAGAAATAAGAGGCCATTACTTCAAGCTGCAAACATCTAGGAGCTTTAGGTAAGTGTTATCCCCCTACTGCTCCTGCTTAGCACAGATTTTATGCCTTCCATTCAGAACTCTCAATTGTTATTAAATTTTGATGAGGGAAGGGATAGCTCAGTGGTTTAAGCATTGTCTTGTTAAACCCAGGGTTCTGAGTTTAATCCTTGAGGGAGCCACTTAGGGACCTGGGGCAAAAATTGGTCCTGCCTAGTAAAGGCAGGGGGCTGGACTCAATGACCTTGCAAGGTACCTTCCAGCTCTAGGAGATTGGTATATCTCCTATTATTTCCTTATTTTTTTATTGATTTAGATTTTTATTTTGCCTCAACCCCACCTTATTTTTCATTAAACAACCTATTGTAGTCTATATACTATTCTATATAGGTTCTTATACCTCACTCATCACTGTTGTATCTATTAGAAGTCAAAGCTTGATTCTCCACTGCTTTCTAATATGTGTAGTCATTTTCATATGTGTAAAGTGACAGTCTCATCTCCCTTCTTTCTTTCATCTCTAAGCTCACTGACTGCAATGCCTCTCTTCCAGTACTATCCTAGACCATCTCCAATCTGGCTTCCATCCCTTGTACTCCACTGAACCCCCTCTCACTAAAGTCTCCAATTGCCTCTTCCTATCCAGATCTCACTATCAGTACATCATCCTCATCCTCTTCGACCTGTCAGCCACTTCCAAAAGCATTGACCATCCTCGTCTTGAAATCTTGTTCTCCCTTGTTCTCCCTCTGTCCTCTCCTGGTTCTCCTCCTATCTCTCAAATCGCTCCTTCAGCATGTCCTTCAATAGATCTCCCTCATCCCCACTCCAGGTTTTTGTGGGGCTACCACAGGGCTCTCTCCTTCGTCTCCTTCTCTCCACTCTCTCACTTTATCTCTGGGTGATCTCATCCACAAGCATGAATTTATCTACCATCTCTATGCTGCTAACTCACAAACCGATCTCTCTACTCCATAGTTGTCTCTACTCCATACCTGTCTCCTTCTATACAAACTAAAATCTTGGCCTGTCTCTCTGACATCAGCTCAACATGGTTCTTAAATTTCCCACCCCAAGTCCTCCCCAATACGTCTTTTCACAATCACACCACCGTCATTCTGCCTGTCACCCAGGCCCGTAATCTGTGTAATCTTGAACTCAGACCTCTCTCAATGGCCTTGCATGCAGCCTATGTCTAAATTGTGAAGATTCTTTCTTGAAAACATATATAAGAGGTGGCCTTTCCTATCCCTCCACATCCCTAAAACTCTTATCCAAGCTCTCATCATCTCACACCTCAATAGCTGCAACATCCTTCTCTCTGGCCTGGATAAATGCAGTCTTTTCCCACATATATACATTCAGAATGCTGTTGTAAGGATCATTCTTCTAGTCTGTCACATTGACCTTATCAGCCTTCATTTTGTTAGGCTAACCAAGCCAAGCCCCTTAATAATCCTTTTGTAAGGTAGGTTCTCCATTCCTTGGATCATCTTAGTACCTGTGACTGGGACTTGGGCACAAATCTGCCTTTGCAAATTGACTTACAGGCTCCTATGTTTATTAGGATGCATTGGAAATTGCAACCTCAGGTGATAACATTATATTAAAGTTTAATGCTATGACACTCACATTATATTATACTGTTTGTTTAACTAGATACATCCTATGGCAGATGGAGAGTGGGGAAATCAAACATCAGTCACAGAATTTATCCTCCTGGGATTCGGTAACAACTCTGAGCTGCAGACCCTCCTCTTCCTGCTGTTTCTCATGTTCTATATTGTGACCATGGCTGGAAACATCTTCATGATTGCTCTAGTTGTGGCTGATCAGCATCTTCACACCCCCATGTACTTCTTCCTCGGGAACTTGTCCTGCTTGGAGACCTGCTACAGCTCCACCATCCTGCCCAAGATGCTGACGAGTCTCCTGACTGGGGACAGAACTATTTCATTTAGCAGGTGTTTCATGCAATTTTATTTCTTTGCTTGCCTTGCTGGTACCGAGTGTGATCTCCTCTCTGTGATGTCTTATGATCGGTATTTAGCAATATGCAAGCCACTGCATTATGCTGCCCTTATGAATAGCAGGTTCTGCCTCCAGCTAGCAGTTGGATCATGGATAAGTGGATTTATGGCTAACTCCGTGACAATATTTTTCATGTCACAATTAACTTTTTGTGGTCCCAATGAAATTGACCACTTCTTTTGTGATTTCACTCCTATCATAAGACTCTCCTGCAGTGATTCTCATTTAATGGAACTTGTGGCTTTCATTCTGGCCTCCATATATACACTGCCTCCTTTTATATTAACTCTGATGTCCTATGTTTGTATCATGATAACCCTCCTGAGAATCCATTCCAGCATAGAGAGGCAGAAGGTCTTTTCCACCTGCTCCTCTCACCTCATTGTGGTGACAAGTTTCTATGGAACCCTGATCATTGTCTACATGCTGCCAGATGCCACCATGCTGAGAGAACTACACAAACTGTTCTCCGTTTCCTACACAGTCCTGACTCCCCTGGCCAATCCCTTCATCTACAGCCTGAGAAACAGAAAGGTCAAGGAGGCCCTGAGAAAAGCTCTCAGGAAATTTTTGGCCTTACAAGAATCCAGAGATTCCAAGCAATTTTTCTAAGGAAAATTAAAACAGTGTGAATCCGAGTTGTTTCAGAGCAGCACCTGTTTGGTTCTTGAGGCTCTCCTGCTCTGGCTTTTTGTCTAATCCTGGAAGGAAAAGAGCACGTTTTGGGTTTATGGGTAGGTTATAACTCACACTTGGACTTGGGCTACCTGCTGCTTCTGTTGGGATGTTTTTCTCATCTCCATATGAAACACTCATGATGCACCACATCCTCTTTCCAAGAAATTAAACTGATGTATCATGGCAGACGTTGTCTCACCACCTACCCAACCTGCAGTGTGCAATGGGAGCATGAGCCACCAGAACTTCAGCTGCTATGAGACACCATTTCAGCATTTCAGAGTTGAAATATGTCTTTCTGTTTCAGTATGGTTGGAATTATTGTTATAGATATTACAGTAATATTGTTATAGTAATACAGAGTACCCCCAGTCACTAACTGAAATTCCTTTATTAAATCCAAAGGCTAAATTATGTTTTTAAAATGGCTCTAGACATGTCTAGAAACCTAAATACTAAGTAATTACTATACCCACCTGTCATAAACAGATAGTTAAGGGTTAATGCCTCTTTTACCTGCAAAGGGTTAAGAAGTTCACCTAGCCTAGCTGACACCTAACCAGAGGAACCAATGGGGTAACAAGATGTTTCAAAAGGAAGGAGGGAAGTTTCCTTTGTTTAGAGTCAGTTTCAGTTTCAGTCGGAGTGAAAAAGATCAAGGAACCAGCCTCTTATCAGAGTAGTAAGTTTTAGAAAGGAATAAATAGGTTTATGTTTATTTTCTTTTGTAACTTGTCTTTGTGCAATTAGGGGAGTAATCAAATTTGAGTATTCTTCTGTGTACTAAGGTTTTTGCCCAGGGGAACATCCTGTGTTTTAAATCTGTTGTCTGTGAGATCAGCTTGTATGCTGTCTCCCAGAGGTTTTTTTTCTTTTCATTAGCAAAATAAGTGTAAAGAGGCCTTCTCTTCTGAACACGGACTGGTGCACCCGGGGCAATTCCGGCTTCTTGGCTTCTGTAGTTGTCTTGTACATGGACATGTCTTTGTGTCTAGGCTCCCTGTTTTAAAATCCCGCTCACAAAACTATGTGTTTTTATACACAAGGCCAAATGCTCATTGGTGAAAGTTTTTCAAATAACCCACCACACAACAGCTCATTTCTAAAAGGCTCTTGTTTAAAATTTTGGGACTCTATGATTGGTCTAACAACTGCATTCTGTGACCTAGCTGTAAAACAACCTCTGATTGGTACACCAAAAGGAGGGGCTAGCTCCCCAGGCTCGCCACCCAGAACAGCTATCTATCATTTCACTACCGACAGTCGCTAGGGTAGGATGTCTCACTCTGCATGTGTCTAGTAACACAGACTCTTACTGCTTTATTTTTCTTCTCTTTCTATTCTTTCATAACCTGCCTTTACTATCCTCTTTCTTCAATAACTTACCTCTCTTCTTTCAAATTTTCTTTTTTCTCTAAACCTTACTCAAACTCTCTTTTTTTGTCTTTACACTCTCTCACACTCTTCTTTCAACCTTTTTTCCCCATGTATCCAAGCACAAACATACACAACACTTCCCTTAGTCAAACACATACATATACACATTTTTTCAAAATGGCCGACGGCAACGGGGTGGGAAGCCGAGACATAAGCCATAAAAGGGGCATGGAAACCTGTAAAAAATGCATGGTGATGAATACTATCAAGAGTTATACTACTCACCCGGTAAGGTTGGGCTCTAATTGGGTGAGCATTATCTGTGTCAATGGAGTGGTATGCACATTTGGTCTGTCCTGGGGTGGCTGAGAACATGGGTGTGAAAATAGTGCACAGCTCCTTGATCTGCTGTCACTGAATACGTCCGAGGGTCATAGAAAGCTTCACCTCTCCCATGCCACCGTCACTTTTTCCTTCATAGCAGACACCTTCAGGCCACTCAGCGTTATCTCCTCTCTGGTCTGAAAACTGAAAAACCTTTAATTCTCTGGAATAAAAGGGCTTTAGAGAAATAACATGATACACTTTAGGTTTGAGGTGGGGTTTGTTTAGGCTGTGCTATAGTTAACAGCCCCCAGGTGCTCTTGGACCGTAAATGGCCCTTCCCATGATGCTTCTATCTTATGGGCCAGGAGCGCCTTTAAGACCATCACCTGGTCCCCTACTTTGATTGAATGCTCTCTGGCATGTTTATCATACCAGACCTTTTGCTCTTTCTGAGCATCTAGTAGCTTCTCTCTAGTAAGTGCTAAAGAGTCTCAGAGGGTGTTTTGTAGGTTGTTTACAAACAGGGGCAGCTCTAGGAACCAGCAAAGCAAACACGTGCTTGGGGCAGCCCATTTGCAGGGGCGGCAGGGATCCAGCATGGGAGCTGAGAACCAACAGGGGGCTCTGGGAGCTGTAGTTCCTTGGTTAGCTCCTTGCCTATAAAGCCAGCCCTGGAGCAGGGAAAGAACTACATTTCCCAGCATTTCCTTGGCCACTACCGACAGGAAAGGAAGGGGGAGGAAGTGAGGTATCTGAGACCTCATGCTGCAGTCTGCTGTGAATGGAGAGCTGCACTGTGAAGGGTAGGGATACATATTTTAACATTCAAAAAATAGGACACTCCACAGGGAGGGAGGGTAGCCCCACCCAGACACCATCCACTCCCTCCAACTGCCCCCCACAGAGAGGATTTTATCTCTGTTTGCTGTAACTTTGAACCTAAGGCTGGGGGTGGGGTTCCTCTGGGTCATAAGAATCTGATTACCCAGTAAAATATTTTCCATCCTGATTTTACAAAGATGATTTTTTCCTTTCTTTTTCTTTAATTAAAAGTTTTCTTTTTATGAACCTGATTGATTTTTTTTTCTTTCTTCTTTTAAGATCCCAGGGAATTGGGTCTGGACTCACCAGGAGTTGGTGGGGGAAAGGAGAAGGGAATGGTTAATTTCTCCTTGTGTTAAGATCCAAGGGGTTGGATCGGTATCACCAGGGACTTGGTGGAAAAGCCTCAAGCCTATCCAGGGAGGGAAAACTTTTGTGGGGACAGGGAGTGTGCCAGACACTGGAATTCTGGCTGGTGGCAGTGTTACCGGATCTAAGCTTGTAATTAAGCTTAGAAGTGTCCATGCAGGTCCCCACATCTGTACCCTAAAGTTCAGAGTGGGGAAGGAACCTTGACACCTGGCTACTCCTGCATGTTCAGAGTAAGGCACAAAAATAGATGTAGGATCTAACTTCCTCCTGGGAGTACCAACTACTTAGCATAGAATCATAGAATATCAGGGTTGGAAGGGACCTCAGGAGATCATCTAGTCCAACCTCCTGCTCAAAGCAGTACCAATCCCCAACTAAATCATCCCAGCCAAGCTTTGTCAAGCCTGACCTTAAAAACCTCTAAAGAAGGAGATTCCACCATCTCCCTAGGTAACCCATTCCAGTGCTTCACCATCCTCCTAGTGAAAAAGTTTTTCCTAATATCCAACCTATGCAGAGTTATAGCAGTGATAATGCTAGGCCATGGTTTCTTGTAAGTGTTTTAGAGTACTTTAAATTGACTGAGTCAAATATTCATGGATTTTCAGAATTCAAGGCCAAAAGGGACCATCACAATCTAATGTGACCTTCTAACTGTCTGTGGCATTTGAGACCACCACTCTTAACACTGGGGTAACTCAGTAAACAGCCATGAGGACAATGTAGTGACTCAGCATTTATAGTGGTGAGCAGGACATGGCCAAAGCTAAGGGCATGAATCTCACGATACCAAGCAAGAGAAGAACTGACAGGGAGGAGAGATGCTGCACGGAGTATGGAAACTCAACTACCCTTTCATATAGATAAGTGTTCCCATTTGTGTTGGTTAGAGCTGGTTAGATTTTTAGTTTTCAGTGAAAAATAGAAAACTGAGATATTTCAATTCATAAATTCCATTCAATAACATATTTAAAAGTAGCCACTCTTCAACAACAACAACAAAAATATAAAAAACAGACTTCAAAACGAAACTGCAGAGCTCCAATTAATTTGCAAACTTAACACCATTAATTTGGGCTTGAATGGGGACTTGGAGTGGCTGGCTCACTACAAACACAATTTTCCCTCTCTTGGTATTGACACCTCATCAATTATTGGGAGTGGACCACATCCACCCTGACTGAATTGGTCATTATTGGTTATCCACTTACAAGGTAACTCCCTTCTCTTCATGTGCCAGTGTATATGTATGCCTGTATCTGTAATTTTCACTCTACGCATTTGAAGAAGTGTTTTTTTAACCACGAAAGCTTATGCCCAAATAAATATGTTAGTCTTTAAGGTGCCACTGGACTCCTCGCTGTTTTTATGATTATCTGGTTTGACCTCCTGTATAACACAGGCCATTGAACTTCCCTGAAATAATTAGTAGAGCAGATCTTTATAAAAATATCCACTCCTGATTAAAAATGGTCAGTGATGGAGAATTGTAAATTGGTCCAATGGTCAATTACTCTCATAATGTATGCCTTATGTCCAATCTGAATTGGTCTAGCATCAACTTCCAGCCATTGGATTGTGTTAGACCTATCGCTCCTAGACTGAAGAGCCCATTATGAAATATTTTCCCCATACTTATAGATGGTAATCAAGTCACCCCTTAACCTTCTCTTTGTTTGGGTCATGTTTTCTAATCTTTTAATCATTCTAATGGCTCTTCTCAGAGTCCTCTCCAATTTATCAACATTCTTCTTGAATTGTGGGCACCAGAACTGACTGGACACAGTATTCCAGCAGCAGTTGCTCTAGTTCCAAATATAGAGATAAAATAACCTCTCTACTTGGTCTACATTGCAGAGGACGTGGGGGAGATTCCCAAACCTGAGCCATTCTTTTTAGGTGACAAATACGAGGAGGTGGCATTAGAAAAGGTTGTGATGGGTACCCCCCGGAGCACCACCTGGAACTGAGGCACCACGAGCCCTCTGATCCACCAGCCTGGGCTCCCTCTCACACTATACTGCTGTGACAAGTTGCAGACACGCTCCCAGACTTGCACTTCCATCAGCATACACACAGGCAGGGATACACCCAGCTGCAATTACATTGACCAGCCACTGCATGTGAACTAACAATAGAGAGGCTGAAGCCAAGGTAACTCAGCTCCCCAGGCATGCAACCTCTCTGGAGCATAAACCCAAAATTATACTGGCTTGCACTGCACAGGGAACTGTACAGGGAAAGCTCATAGAGTTCGCCCCCCCCCATATGCAACAGCATCTCTGAGCTAAGATTCCCATGCAATTCACTCCAAACTCGCCGGTTTAGATTAAAACATAAAATAAATGTATTGACTACAAAAGATAGATTGTAAGTGATTATAAGTGATAGCAAACAGATCAAAGCAGATTACCTAGCAAATAAACAAAAATGCAACCTAAGCTTAATATACTCGATAGATTGGATATGAATAGCAGATTCTCACACTAACTGATTGTTCAGGCAGACTTGTAGATTCTTAAGGGACAAGCTGCACTTGCTTTTATGGCTGGACTCCCCAGGTCTTTCTTACAAAGGCTAGAAATCCCTTTAGCCTAGGTCCAGCACTTCCCCCAGTTCAGTCTTTGTTCCTCAGGTGTTTTCTTTTGTGGGGAGTGAAGAACCCCAGACAATGTCATTCCCTGCTTTATATAGCTTTAGTATGTGGCAGGATCCCTTTGTTTCAAAGTTTGGTTCCCAGACCTGTTTGTGGAAAAATACTGGCATCCCAAGAGGGAGTCCAGCATCATATGGCCTCATCATATGTCCTTGAACAGTCATAGCAGCCATTACTTACAGGCTGCCTGTAGTGTTCTCAGGAAGGCTCACCAGGTGGAGGATAAGCTTCTCCTAAGGCCTATTGTTTTTTCTAATGGCCCATTACCCTGAATAGGCCCTTCCCCACCTGCTATCTAGGCTGAAAGCATCTTGTCTAGTGGGCATTAACCAGGTGTAATTACATTTGAAGTACAGATACATACTCAATATTTATAACTTCAGATACAAAAATGATACATGCCTACAAATAGGACAATTATATTCTGCAACTCATAACTTTTCTAATGACACCTCACATGACTTATCTTGCATCAAATACATCATAATTATATCATACTCATGTCTTAATAATATCACTATGAAGAATATGTGGTGCAATGTCATAGGGTCTACCCCAAGCCCCTTCTTGTGGGGCTCTGAGGCTGGGTCATGCAGCTGCGAGAGGGGTGAGAATTGCTGCTGTCTTCCTCTTGGCAGTTTTAAGATCACTCGGGATAAAGCAAAGAAAAGCAACACAATACCTGAAAGGGCAGGTATTTCACTCTTTTCTTCTCATAAACCAACCAAGAGATTTGCTTGCAAGTTCTTGGAAATTTCATCCACACTCACAGAATATTACTGTAAGTGTGGGGGCCAATGCACTGTATTCTTCACCTGTTAAAGTGGGAACAGTGGGTGGGGGGCAGTGCAAGTCTCAGGCATTTCCCTCCAAAATGTGTCACAGAGCCAGAGGTCAGCCACACCCAGACTCTGCCCTTAGTTTAAGAAGTCCAGATCCTGCTAGTCTGGAGTTTAACAGGTACCCTAAGATAAGTTAGGGCTACTCACAGGAGTGCTATTTTGCCGGATCATATCCCAGTGATTGCCCCATTACGTATATGTCTGTTATCGTGAAATATCTGTGTTCTTGTAAAAGAGAAAAAATCTAAGGACAGCTTTCCTCAAGGCTTCCTTTACCTCCTTGTTTTTCAGGCTGTATATGAGGGGGTTGACCAATGGGGTTAGGGCTCCATAGACAACAGAGAGCACTTTGTGCAGGTCCCTCAATGCCTCAGAGCCTGATAGCATATACACAATGACTAGCGTCCCATAGAAAATTGTCACCACAATGAGGTGGGAGGAGCAAGTGGAAAAGGCCTTTTGCCTCCCACTAGTGGAAGGGATTCTCAGGATGGCAGGGATGATACAAACGTAGGATGCCACTGTTAATAGAAATGGAGGCACTGTGAATATGGAGGAATGTATGAAAGCAGTAACTTCCAGCATGTGGGTGTCACTGCAGGACAGTTTTATTATTGGGCTAAAATCACAAAAGAAATGGTCAACTTCATTGGAGCCACAGAATCTTAATTGTGACATCATAAATATTATGATGGCAACAGACATAAATCCACTGATCCAAGACCAGGCCACTAGGTGGAGGCAGAACCTGTCATTCAAAAGGACTGCATAATGTAGCGGTTTCAATATTGCCAAATACCGATCATAGGCCATCACAGATAACAGAGAACACTCAGTGGTTAGCAAAGAACCAAAGAAATATAACTGTGTGATGCAGTCACTAACAGAAATGGTTCTGTCACCAGTCAGGAGACTGGTTAGCATCCTGGGCAGGATGGTGGAGCTGTAGCAGGTCTCTAAGCAGGATAAGTTCCCCAGAAAGAAGTACATGGGGGTGTGAAGTTGATGATCAGTCACAACTAGTGCAAAAATGAGGATGTTCCCGGTCATGGTCACAATGTAGATCACTAGAAACAGCAGGAAGAGAAAGATCTGCAGCTGAGGGACATTCCCGAATCCAAGGAGGATGAATTCTGTGATGGACGTTTCATTTCCCTGTTGTTTTCTTCCCATAAGTTTCATCTAAGGAAAATATATTAAAAAATCCATTTTGTAGTGTAACTTCCATTTCAATAAACTCAACTTTTTAACTCTGGTTTCTCACTGCTGGTTGCAATGTCAGTGGTTGAGTCAAGACTCCAGATGGCAGAGGCATTCTTGGTAAAATTTTTGAAAGTGCCTATATTAAATCACTTTGGAATAGTTCCTATTGTCTGGTATCTCTATGGCAGAACACATCTCCCCTTCTGCCTCCTGAACATCCCTGTGTATTACTTTAACCACAATGTCTGAGATTACCAGTGGAGATTATGGGAATTAAATACCACTCACTTGGCTTCAAATCAAAATACCAATCAGATTCAAATGCTGGGCTCATACCTCTTTTACCTATTTTTACATTGCAGAGTCCAGCAGATTCCAATGGAGTGGACACTAGAATTGGATTCCAGAGACATCGGTTTTATTGCTTTCTCATCCACTCCATGTCCTTGGGCTTGTCACTTCCCCCCTCCAGGCCTCTGTGCCCTCCTCTATAAAACAGATGATGAGGATGGTACCACTTACCTTTTCTGAATATGATTTGAGATTTGTGAAACTAGAGCTCTACAAATGCTCAGTTGCTCTTGTGTAAAATTGACTTAATGATACTTAAGACCAGGGCCGGCTCCAGACCCCAGCGCGTCATGACTGCGGACGGTTTGCTGGTCCCGCGGCTCGGGTGGACCTCCCGCAGGCATGCCTGCGGATGCTCCACTGGAGCCGGGGGACCAGCGGAACCTCCGCAGCTGTGGGAGGTCCACTGGAGCCGCGGGACCAGCGGACCCTCCGTAGTCATGCCTGCGGGAGGTCCGCTGGTCCCGCGGCTCCGGTGCACCTCCCGCAGGCATGACTGCTTGGGGCAGCCAAATTCCTAGAGCCGCCCCTGCTTAAGACAGTTTACAAAGTTCTTTAATAGCTATGACAATTACTGCAATATAACAATGCTATGTTATCATACTGCTATGAGTCCATGCATATCTTTGAATAAATTTTCAGAGGAGAAATTAAATGTAACTCACAGTTGCATCAAACTTTTATATTTTCACCTTAGTTTCTGTAGATATGGCATCGACTCTGTGTTTAACAACACATTATTTTTATACATTTTCTCCCTCCTCCCCTCATTTTACTGATATACCTCTGAAATCTCTCCTAAAGGGAATCACACAGTATGTTTATTTCTCCGCAAGGATATTCACCATTCTTTCTGACAGCTGTTCAACACCTAATATTTACTGGCAAAACTTTCAAGAAATGCCTAAGAGACAGATTTTGAAATGTATTCATCCACCTTAACTTGTGGATAGGCACTTTGAACATTTTAAACATGACACAGAGCATAATCTGTATAGCTTGATTTTGGAGGTCTGCCAATGTCTGCTTGGATATGGTTTGAGGAATATGTCTTTGTCCAGTTGTTAATTCCAGTTGGTTTGATGAATGCCATTTCTATTTGCAACCATCTCTCTGGATGGGATCATCTCTTTTGTAGAAGGAAACCTATAACAGGTTGTGGGTAAGATATGCCTGGAAAGCAGTGACAACACCATCAAAGGCCATCATCACTGAATGGCTCACCCCTGGTGAAACAAGGGGAGTGTTGAGAGGCCCACATCTAGGAACAGTGCACAGTCACTACCTGGATCCAGGAAACTCAGTAAAACATGGGATTCAGAGGTCAGATTCAATCACAATGGTCCAATCTCCATTCTGAGTGGGGGATTGGACCAGGAGGTTACACTTGCATCTAAATTTTCCCCTTGACTGAAACTCAAAACTGCCCCACTAAAGAAAGCCACGGGAATATTTAGTAATCCAAAGAATGGAACAGATCCTTCTGGTTCTAATGTCACAAGGCTTCTGGTGGCCATTAGAGTTTTTCAGCTAACAATCCTGTTTTCACTGTTTTTATTGTTTGAACCTCACCTTTTTTTTTGTAATCCCATTGCTGCTGCCGAAAAACACAGATAGGATGGGAATTTGGAAATATAATGTAGTGACCAACCTAGGTGGAAATACGGAAAGATGTTATTCATTCATTCAAAATAACTGCAGAGATAGTCTGGCACATAATTAATACACATGCTAAATAAATAAATAAATGCCTAACTCCTATTAATGTCCCCAGCTCCTACAGTATCAAAACACACAGCTGGAACCCAACATTTCAATTGGCAAATAAACTCTTGGGAATAGTTTCACACACAAATGTATTTAGGTGTGTTTGTTGTGGTCAGGATAACCCTGCAACTTTCCATTGGGTGCAGGAGCATAACTCATACACAATGGGAACATGGAATGCAGGGTACGGGCCCACCCAGAAGGAAATTAAGCCAGCCTGGAATTTTGACTTCCTCCAGAATGAAGGGGCTCAGGTTTTGAAACAGTTACAGATGTTTTGATGGGATGTATTCCTCTAATTTCCATAGAAGAAGATGTTCAGTGGCAAAAATAAGGCAGTTAGGTTGAAATTCCAAACATTGTCCAGGACTGACTCAGTTGAAATTACAATCTATGTAATAAATTCTAGGACTGTCATTCCGTGTGTCAGTCTGAAGTTTCTAAGCCTGAAAATCAAAAAGGAATCCTCCAAAAGGTGGAAACATGGACAAATTTCTATGGAGGAGTACAAAATAATATCACAGGTGTACAGGGACAGAATCAGTAAGGCTAAGGCACAAAATGAGTTGCAATTAGAAAAGGACATCAAAGGCAATAAAAAGAGGAATTAAAAGTACATTAGGAGCAAGAGAAAGACAAAGGAAAAGGTAGGTCCTCTACTTAGCGGGAAAGGAAAGCTAATATTTGATGACATCAAGAAGGCTGGAAAATTCACACAACCAGCACATACCAGAACCCCAAACATCTGTCCAAAGACTAGAATGTCAGTTGAGTCAGTGTGAAGTGATGGAAGTAGATACAAGAACATTAAGAGCTCTCTTTGTTTAGAATATCACCAGGTTCATTTATCACTGTGCTTCTCTGTTGATTAGTGTCCAGTTTTTAACTTTTCAGCCACTTTTGGACTTTCTAACACACATGACTTTGAGATACACTCATGGAACAGTGCAGGCTTCCAGCTACTAGTGAAGAAGTAAGCAGATTGTCTCCAGATTGCTTGGCACAGTGACTTTGCTGACCTGGCAGCTAAATGGTAGGTAACATTTCAGAGAAGAGGGACCTCAGACAAATTTGATTAAATTAACTCAAACTTTAAAAAAAACCTGTGATTAATCCCTACTGGATGGAATATGAAATGTCACTCTCCTTTCCCCTCCCTGCCCATTCTTCCCCCTTCTTTTCCCTCCTCTCTCATTTATTTACCTTTCTGTTCTTCTGCTTTATTTTATTTTTTGGGGAGGCTTTTGTTCTCCACTTCATTTTGGGGAAAAGAAAAATACAAACAAATAAATAAGAAATGTACACAGTTAAGAGTACATTACAATTACTGAGTTAACATATAAATAAAGAAGGATTAGATGTTTAAAGGAGTTTAAAGGAGACAATTGCCCTCTCACTTACCCTAGTGTAAACTTTCCCTGATGTCAATAGAGATGTACTGCTGTAAAACTGCAATAAGTGAGAGGAGAATGACACCAAAAGAGAGGTGACTTCTTCTTTCTCTTCAATTTTGTAATGCCCCTATATAAATTCTTGCCTTGCACTTTTGTCACATTCACAGCACTATTCCCCATGGCTGAATTGCAACCACCTATATCTGCTCTGGTGACCAAATGGGAATTCTCACCAAAAAGTCTCTGCTGTGATGTTGCCAGGCAACCAGAACTATTCTTTAGTTACAAATGGAGACAGAGGTCAGCTGTGAATGATGCAAAGTTTCTGCTTGTAGTGGGGTGGTTACCTGGTCCAGCCCTGACAAGGTAGAAGCCAGCCCTGGGAGAGTGTAGGGTCTAGGAGAAAAAGCCCAAGCTGACTGGGGAAGGAGCTACACCTGGGCCACACCCCAATCAGGGCAGCTGGGCCTTATAAGAAGGCCAGGGCAGCAGAGCAGAGGCTTACCTCTAGCTGTGGAGGGAGACTGGCCTGGCTTGGTCTGGCCTGGCCTGGCCTGTAGGGGAGTAAGAAGGTACCTGGGTATGAATTAGGGCTGGGGAAGAGCCAGGGGAGCTCCAGGCTGGTGACTCCCCAGGCTGCAGGGCCTGGTTCCAGGCCCATACAGGTACTGGGTGGTAAAAGAAGGCAGCAGGTCAAACTTCCTTGCCTGTGATGAGTGGCTTTTATACTTCAGTCTGTCCAGTGAGCAGGGTCTAGGTAAGGACTGGCAGTAGCCCAGAATGAGATGAGGTAAGATGGGGGTAATGGATGGGGGCTCTCTGGGGAAGGGAGACTTACAGAGATTGTTGGGGTATTGCCAGGGGGCAGAACACCAGAGAAAATGGGCACTGGAGTCTGGGAGGGACATGGGGGGGCAAGATGTGGCAGATCACTGGCCTGCAGAGGGTGCTCTGTGCTGGAAATCAAGCTAATTCCCTGAGAGACCAGTGGGAGGCGCTGCAGGGATGAGTCCACACACACTGCTACATCTGATATGGGGTGGGTTGTAGAATGGACAGCTTCAATCCGCAAGAGCTGGAAAAGCTGAAGGGGAGGGGGGGAAGTCACTTGGTCATCAGAGAAAGCTGCAAAATGATCATAGGTCCCTAGCTGTTGCTTTGCAGTGACTGTGTCTGGGGGTGAGGGGTGTCATGTTGCTGTAGTGTCCTGGTGAGTCATCATACAGACACAGATGTTAACAGTAGCCAGCATGCTGAGCATGCCTATAGGTGACCCTCTACTATCCTCATTTCAGAGTTGGGAGCAGATCCATTCCTGCCTTGGAGTTAGACCATTATGTTACTACTCTTCTTTAGCATTTCAGGATCTTCCTCAGTCTTCCTGCATCCTGGAGGGAAGGGAAGTGGTTCCTTTCTATTTCCTCCACCTCTCAGCCCTTTGTGGGGTCCAAGTCTCCCCCTATAAAGTGTGACTAGTTCAGTGTTGTACACTATGGCAGGTAGGAAGAACAGGGCCCCCTGGGTGGGATCTGGGAGGAGCTGTTCTGTTTCCTCAGCAATCCTTGTCCATTCTCACATACCACACTCAATAATGGGGACTGTTCCTCTTTACGAGCCAGGCATTAATCTGCCTCAATTCTGCCATGCCGCTTCAATATGTGCTCCCCATGGCAACCATGCATAGCAATCCCTGTAAAAGTCAATGCCTAACATTGGGGGACTTAGTGAATTCCTATTCAGGCAAAATTCCACGGGTTAGTGGGCTACTGATCTGAGTCACAATGCAGACTTAGGATTCAAAGACAATTGAATTTTGATTCCCTGTCCCAAGCCATATCTCCACACCTAATGTTTTATAGCAAAGATTGGTCACCACTCGGCTCTAGAAACTTTCCCCATAGCTGAGTACAATTGGAAATGCCATGCATACTGCAACCATGCTGGCTCCCGTCTTTCCTTCTTGGCATATCAGTAAGATGAATGTTTGGTAAAAGTGATACCCTAATGTAAATAAGCACCATTTATGTGCACAAGATCCTGTTTCTCTCTAGTATCAGCAGCAAGCAAATACAGCTGCCTGCTACTAATTCACATGGAAAGATGATAGTCCTTTAGATCAAGTGGTAAAGGCCTATGGTAATTCAGGGTTCAATATTTTTGGCAGGGCTAGTTAGTATCTATGTACTCCATATGTACATCTGTCTTATGTGTAAGGTTATAAAATTTTCAGATGACACCCAATTGAAGGGGGTTGCCAGCATTTGGGGAGGACAGGATTAGAATTCCAAACAAATGTGACAAAATTGGAGAATTGGTGTGCACGATACCAGATGAAATTCAGTGATAAGTGCAAAGAATTTTACTTTGGAAGGAAAAATCAAATGAACGTCAATAACAAAATGGGGAGTAACTGACCAGGCAGAGTCCTGCAGTAACTGGGAGTCATAGTGGATCAAAAATCAAATATGAACCAACAATGTGATGCAGTTGAGGAAAAGGCTCACACTCTCAAAGTATATATTAACAAGAGCGTTGTACTCAGCACTGGTGAGGATTCAGCTGCAGTACTGTGTCCAGTTCTGAGTGCCACATGTAGGCCTTGCTGGAGGCCTTGGTATAACTAACAGTGTGAACCAAAGTCTGTGAACCAGAGAAGGCCTGGCCTTGGCAAATAGCAATGCACCAGGTATTAGCGAACACCAAGTAAGCACATTGCTGACCTGAGAAGATGGTACAAGAACACCCAGAGTTCAAGTAACTGTGTAAGCACATTCCTAGGAGATGGTACAGAGACACACTGACCCCTCGTATGATAAAGAAAGAATGACAGGATAATGGAGGAGGATGTTTCATCGGAGCTAGCAGTTACAAGGTACAGGATAGTAACACAGTGTATGGTGTGTAATACATAACTTATTTGTATAAAAGGAGAAGTCACAGGAGGGGCCTCTTTGTGCCAGCCTAAGGGACAGGATCCTGGCATCTTTATTGAGCCAGTGCCAGTGTCGTGAGCATACGTGTGGTAGTGTACATGTAACCATTGAGCGGGGAACTAAGACTGTGACTTATCAAAAATAAACCTGGCTGAGTAACTTCACCAATGAACTGAGCCTGTGGTCTTTGTTTATGAACAACATCAAGGTCTGATAAGCTGCATTCCCTGTTAGTGTAGCTGATGTCAGAGCTCCAGACACAGCAGCACTCAGCAGCTTTAGCACTGCAGCAGCAACACCACACTTTAAGAAGGATGCGGATGAATTCGGCAGGCTGTAGGCTGGAAGGATCAGGGAATGGTAAAATGTTAGTTTCCACTCCCACTGACCTGGTCAGCAGCAAATTACTGCTGCCAGGGAGAAATGGGGAGCATTCTTCCTGAGTCATAAACCCTCCCTTTGGTTGCTCCTGGGGCTGTGTGACCTACCTCTCGGATGAAGCACAGGAGCATGTAACATGTAGCCATGGAACCTTTAATAACACTGATGAAGGCCAAGTCATCAGTGAGAACTCTTGGCACATTCATACGTTTACCTTCTCTCATGGAATCATTTTAGGATATAGACCTGCAGCACGTGAATTGTCAGGAAAGGAAGAGTGATGATTGGTTGACTTATCTGTGATGTCATCATGGCTGCACTTAAGAGTGATCTGAGCTGCTGACATAGCCATGTGCATAATTTATTCCTAATCTAATGATTAGACAATTTTTCTTAACAATTTAGCATTATTAAAATCTAATGGTTACAAACGTAGCCTACATAAATATTTTGAATCAGTTTTAACATTATGGAAAGTGTGAACAGTATGCTTTATTTCAGTTGTAAGGTCATTCGGGGGAAAAGGCAGGAGAGGGGACAAATGCTAAATTAACGCTAAAATGCTGAAAACACCTTTTAAAATATTTTATTCTTATGAAGTAATTAAGATATTTTCTTGCAAACTCATCCATGCTCAAATTATAAGTAATCAAAGTTCAGAGATGATATACAGTATTGTTCAGACATTTGAGTGTGAGTGCTGGTGCAGTGTATATCTCAGAATTTAGCTTGATGTGCTAATACCCCCTCCCCCAATTTTATCACATGACCACAGGTGCCCAACACACAGACTGTGCCGTTAAAATCTGTCCTTGAATTCAAAATATCCTTATCCTGATATTCACTAGTTCAACAGGCTCATTAAGATAATTTAGGGCTACTCACATGAGTCAGACTTTGCAAGTTCATGTCCCAATGATTGCCCCATTACATCTATGTCTGTTATCTTGAAATATCTATATTCTTGTCATAGACAAAAAATCTAAGGAGAGCTTTCCTCAAGGCTTCCTTCACCTCCTTGTTTCTCAGACTGTATATGAGGGGGCTGACCAGTGGGGTCAGGACTCCATAGAAGACGGAGAACACTTTGTTTAGGTCCTTTAGTGCATCAGAGCTTGATAGCAAATACACAATAACTAAAGTCCCATAGAAAATTGTCACCACAATGAGGTGGGAGGAGCAAGTGGAAAAGGCTTTTTGCTTCCCAGTGGTGGAAGGGATTCTCAGGATGGCAGAGATGATACAAACATAGGATGCCAGTGTTAATAGAAATGGAGGCAGTGTGAATATGGAGGAATGTATGAAAGCAGTAACTTCCAGCATGTGGGTATTGCTGCATGACAGGTTTATTATTGGGGTTAAATCACAAAAGAAATGGTCAATTTCATTGGGGCCACAGAATGTTAATTGAGACATCATAAATATTAAGATGGCAATAGATGTAAATCCACTTATCCAAGACCCAACCACTAGCTTGATGCAGAATTTGCTGTTCATAAGGGCTGCATAATGCAAGGGTTTGCATATCGCTAAATACCGATCATAAGACATCATAGCTAAGAGAGAACATTCAGTGGTTGCCAGAGAACCAAAGAAATAAAATTGTGTGATGCAGCCTCTAACAGAGATGGTTCTGTCCCCAGTCAGGAGATTGGCCAGCATCCTGGGCAGGATGGTGGAGGTGTAGCAGGTCTCCAAGCAGGCCAAGTTCCCAAGGTAGTAGTACATAGGGCTGTGAAGGTGCATCTCAGCCACAACTAGTGCAATGATGAGGATGTTTCCAACCATGGTCACAATGTAGATCACTAGGGACAGCAGAAAGAGAAGGATCTGCAGCTGTGTGAGTGTCCCGAATCCTAGGAGGATGAATTATGTGATGATTGTTTCATTTCCTTGTTGTTTGTTTGCAGTAGGTTTCATCTGGGGGAAATAAAAACAAATACTGCATTTTATAGTCTAACATTCAAAGGAGTCAGCATTTTAATTCCAGTGTCCCCCTGCTTGTTGCCATCCCAATGACTGGGTCAAGATGCTAGATGGTAGAATCATTCTTGGTAGAGGCACTCTTCCCTCCATTCAGTGGCGGCTCCAGACCCCAGCACGCCAAGTGTGTGCTTGGGGCAGCATGCCTCGGGGGGTGCTCTGCCGGTCGCTGAGAGGGAGGCACGCGGCTCCAGTGGACCTCCCGCAGGCATGCCTGCGGAGGGTCCGCTGGTCCTGCGGCTTCTGTGGAGCATCCGCAGGCATGCCTGTGGGAGGTCCACCGGAGCCGCGGGACCAGCGGCCGACAGAGCGCCCCCTGCAGCGTGCCGCCGTGCTTGGGGCGGCGAAATGGCTAGAGCCGCCCCTGCCTCCACTGTGAAATAGTTGATTATATTACCACCTACCATCCTCTTAATGTAAATTGAGATTTATGAAATCAGCTCTCTACATAAGCTCAGTTGCTCTTGTGTAAAATGAAGATAAAGATACTTAGAAAGTTCTTTAATATCTATGATAATGATTATAGAATCATAGAATCTCAGGGTTGGAAGGGACCTCAGGAGGTCATCTAGTCCAACCCCCTGCTCAAAGCAGGACCAAACCCAACTAAATCATCCCAGGAAGGGCTTTGTCAAGCCTGACCTTAAAAACCTCTAAGGAAGGAGATTCCACCACCTCCCTAGGTAACCCATTCCAGTTCTTCACCAGTGAAGTGATTGATTTATCACTGCTAAGCATTATCATACTGCTATGAGACCACACATAATTTTGAATAGATTCTAGGAAGAGATACTAAACATGCCTGACAGTCACATCAAACTTTTATAATTGCTCCTCAGTTTCTGCAGATCTGGCATAAATTGTGTGTTTGACAACACATTCTTTTCAGAGATTTTCTAATTTTTTACAATCTGCATGGAAACTTTTTAAAGACCACCATAATAGAGGCTTAAATTAAATGTATACCTCAAATTTAAAAACGTAGTAAGAGGAGAAAAAAAGTGCCACTGTGGCTAAACAACAAAGTAAAAGAATCAGTCAGAGGCAAAAGGGCACCCTTGGAAAAAGTAGAAGTTAAATCCTCTTGAGGAAAATATAAAGGAGCATAAACTCTGGCAAGTGAAGTGTAGAAATCTAATTAGGAAGGCCATAAAAGAATTTGAATAACAGCTACCCAAAGACTCAAAAAGTAACATATTTTTTCAGTACATTAGAAGCAGGAAACCTGCTAAACAACCAGCAGGGCCACTGGACAATGGAGATGCTAAAGGAGCACTCAAGGGGGATAAGACCATAGTGGAAAAAACTAAATGAATTGTTTGCATCAGTCTTCATGGCTGAGGAGGTGAGGGAGATTCCCCAAACTGAGCCATTCTCTTTAGGTGACAAATCTGAGGAACTGTCCCAGATTTAGGTGTTATTAGAGGAGGTTTTGGAACAAATTGTTAAACTAAACAGTAATAAATCACCAGGACCAGACGGTATTCACCCAAGATTTCTGAAAGAACTCAAATCTGAAATTGCAGAACTACTAAATGTGGCATCCGCCAAAGTGGGTATTCACCCACAAAAACTCATGCTCCAATACGTTTGTTAGTCTATAAGGTGCCACAGGACTCTTTTACAGATCCAGACTAACACGGCTACCCCTCTGATAGTTAAATGTGGCATGTAACCTATCATTTAAATAAGCTTCAGTACCAAATGACTGGAGGATAGCTAATGTGATATCAATTTTTAAAAAAGTCTCCAGAGGCAATCCTTAGATTTTCAGAAAGCCTTTGACAAGGTTCCTCACCAAAGGCTCTTAAGCAAAGCAAGCTTATCATGGGACAAGAGGTAAGGTCCTCTCATGGATCAATAACTGGTTAAAAGATAGGAAAGATGGGGTTGGAAGAAATGGTCAGTTTTCAGAATGGAGAGAGGTAAATAGTGGTGTCCCCCAGGGATCTGTACTGTGACCACTACAGTTCAGTTTATTCATAAATTATCTTGAGGTGGCAAAATCTGCAGATGATACAAAACTACTCAAGATAGGTAAATTCAAAGCAGACTGAGAAGAAGTACAAAGTACAAAACTGGTTGAGCGGGCACCAAAATGGCAGATGAAATTCAATGTTGATAAATGTAAAGTAATTCACATTGGAAAACATAATCCCAGTTATACATATAAAATTATGGGGTCTAAATTAGCTATTGCCACTCAAGAAAGTAATCTTGGAGAAATTGTGGATAATTTCTGAAAACATCCATGCCATCTGTCATGAGTCAAAAAAGCTAACAGAATGTTGGGAGTAATTAGGAAAGGGATAGATAATAAGACAGAAAATATCATATTGCCTCTATATAAATCCTTGGTATAACTGTGACGTTGCACCCCATAAGGCTTTATGGAAATATGCTTATGAATGTATATATAACTGGAATATGTTTTATGCTACATATGCCATGTAACATATCTCTGTAAAGGTTATGATCTACTGAATATATTCCTCCTATTTGTATGCCTGTATCATTTTTGTATTCGAAGTTATGAATATTGGCTGTGTACTTGCTTGATCATAAGTAGCCTTAGTAAAGCATTTGGTCAGCTTCTTGAGAAAGGAATATGTAAATTAAGTGCCAAATCAAGAAATACTTAATGAACAGTGGATCTTGGAAGACTCCAATCCACATAAGAAGTCTACTTGAGGATGTTCATGGTAGCATGTGATCCATGGCTGCTACCCATAAATTCTGAGTCATGAATGGACATGTGACTTGCCCATGTGACTCCACAACTCCATCTTGTAGATGGGATTCTACACAGGGGGAGGGAGAGGTGTCCATCCACAAAAGAAAGTTTATTTAAACCCCTGGGAGACCCCTCCATTTTGTCTTCAGCTGGGTCAAGAGATAGCCTTTCCACCCCAAAGGATACCTGGAAGAAACTGGAACACGGGGCAGTAACCATGGGGGGTGTGACCCAGACTAGAAGGAGACTCATTTGTAAAAGGAAGCTTACTGGAAGATCTCTGAGGGTGAGGTTTTATCTGTAGTCAGTTCTCTTACTGTATTAGGCATAGACTTGCGTGTTTTATTTTATTTTGCTTAGTAATTCACTTTGTTCTGTCTGCTACTACTTAGAACCACTTAAATCCTACTTTCTGAATTTAATAAAATCACCTTTTACTTTTTATTTAACTCAGAGTGTGTATTAATACCGGGCGCGGGGGCAAACAGCTGTGCATATCTATCAGTGTTATAGAGGGTGAACAATTTATGAGTTTACCCTGTATAAGCTTTATACAGAGTAAAACAGATTTATTTGGGGTTTGGATCCCATTGGGAGTTGGGCATCTGAGTGTTAAAGACAGGAACACGTCTTAAGCTGCTCTCAGTTAAGCCTGCAGTTTGTGGGACATGGTTCAGACCTAGGTCTGTGTTTGTGGCCGGCAAGCATGTCTGGCACAGCCAGGTAGGGCTCTAGACTCCCAAGCTGGCAGGGAAAGCAGGGGCAGAAATAGTTTTGGCACGTCAGTTGGCCTCCCCAAGGGGGTTTCTGTGATCCAACCCATCAGAATGACCTCACCTTGAGTCAGTGCAGATCTGGTTGCCTCATCTCAAAAAAAGATATATTGGAATTGGAAAAGATACAGAAAAGAGCAACAAAAATGATTAGGGGTTTGGAACAGCATCCATATGAGGAGAGATTAATAAGATTAGAGCTTTTCAGCTTGGAAAAGAGAGGACCAAATGGAGGATATGAGAGAGGTCTATAAAACCATGACTGGTGTTGAGAAAGTGAATAGGGAATTGGTATTTACATCTTCATATAAAAAAGAACTAGGGGTTACTTCATTAAATTAATAGGCAGCAGGTTTAAAACAAACAAAAAAGTATTTCTTCACACAACACACAGTCAACCTGTGGAATGCTTTTCCAGAGGATGTTGTGAAGGCCAAGACTATAACAGGGTCCAAAAAAGAACTAGATAAATTCATGGCGGATAGGTCCATCAATGGCTATTAGCCAGCATGGGCAGGGAGGTGTCCCTAGCCTCTGTTTGCCAGAAGCTGAGAATGGGCGTCAGGGGATGGATCACCTGATGTTTACTAGTTTTGTTCATTCCATCTGAAGCACTTGGTCACTCTCAGAAGACCAGTTACTTGGCTAGATGGACCTTTGATCTGACCTAGTGTGTTCATTCTTAAGTTCTTATATATAAAATATATAATCTCCCAAATCTCTCCTACAGCAAGTTCACAGATGACACTAAGCTGGGGGGAGAGGTAGATACACTGGAGGGTAGGGATATGGTCCAGAATGACTACACAAATTGGAGGATTGGGCCAAAAGAAATCTGATGAGTTTCAACAAGGACAAGTGCAGAGTCCTGCACTTAGGACGGAAGACTCCTATGCACTGGGGACGGAATGGCTAGGCAGCAGTTCTGCAGAAAAGGACCTAGGGGTTACAGTGGATGAGAAACTGGATATGAGTTGACAGTGTGCCCTTCTTGCCAAGAAAGCTAATGGCATATTGGACTGCATTAGTAGCAGCATTGCCAGCAGATTGAGGAAAGTGACTATTCGGCACTGTTTTGGCTACATCTGGAGAATTGTGTCCAGTTTTGGGCCCCCCACTACAAAAAGAATGAGGATAAATTGGAGAGAGTCCAGTGGAGGGCAACAAAAATAATCAGGGTGCTGGGGCACATGATTTATGAGGAGAGGCTGAGGGAACTGGGATTATTTAGTTTGCAGAAGAAAAGAGTGAGTAGGGATTTGATAACAGCCTTCAACTACCTGAAGAAGATGGAGCTCGACTGTTCTCAGTGGTGGCAGATGACAGGACAAAGAGCACTGGTCTCAAGTTTCAGTGGTTGATGGCTAGGTTGGATATTAGGAAACACTATTTCACTAGGAGGGTGGCGAAGCACTGGAATGGGTTACCTAGGGAGGTGGTGGAATCTCCATCCTTAGAGATTTTTAAGGCCCTGGCTGGGATGATTTAGTTGGTGTTGGTCCTGCTTTGAGCAGGGGTTGGACTAGATGACCTCCTGAGGTCTTTTCCAACCACAATCTTCTATGATTCTAAAAGGAATAACATAGCATGTTCATTTCTCTGCACCATTCCTTCTGACGGCTGTGTAACACCTAATATTCATGGAATATTTTCAAAAGGGCCTAAAGGTGACATTTTGAAAACTATCTGTGATAAATGAAACTGGGGGGCGGAGTTCCTTTTATGGACATCCAGCGAGCCAGTTCGCTATAAGTCCCTCTTGGTGGCTTCTTGCTTTACCTGTAAAGGGTTAAAAAGTCCCCCAGATAAAGGAAAGGGAGTGGGCACCTGACCAAAAGAGCCAATGGGAAGGCTAGAACTTTTTAAAATGAGGAAAAAAGCTTTCCCTTTGTCTCTCTGTTGCTCTCTCTGGCCTGAAGAGAAGGGGGCAGCTGGAATGCTGTGTAAAGTTTGGACCAGGTATGAAAATTCATTGTCCATACCTAGAAGGATTAATTGGGACAGGGAATGTTTAGATAGATGTGATTAGGGTTATTCTTTTTATTTTCTGTAAGAATTGTGGACTCTTCTCTGCTAACCCCAGATGCACTTGTTTCCTTGTAACCTTTAAGCTGAACCCCCAAGAAAGCTATTTTTGGTGCTTAATTTTTGGAATTGCTCTTTTATAATCTAGCAAAAGCCTACATTCCAGATGCATTTTCTTTCTTTTCGTTTTTAATAACATATGCCTTTTTTTAAGAACAGGATTGGATTTTTGGTGTCCTAAGAGGTTTGTGCAAATATTGTTAAATTAGCTGATGGCAACAGCTAATTCCCTTTGTTTTCTTTCTCAGCTCTTCCCCAGAAGGTTTGTGTGAAAGTGCTTGAGGGTAACCCACAGGGAGGAATTCCCAAGTGCACCTTCCTGGGATCTGAAAAGGAGTTTGCACTTGGGTGGTGGCAGCGTTTACCAGGACAAGGTCAGAGAGAAGCTGTAACCTTGGGAGTTTAATACAAGCCTGGAGTGGCAAGTATTAATCTTTAAAATCTTTGCGGGCCCCCATCTTCTGCACTCCAAGTGCCAGAGTGTGGAGTCAGCCTTGGCACTATCCGTGGACCTAAACCCGCACATAGGTATCTTTGAATATCTGGCCCAGAGAATCATAGAATCATAGAATCTCCGGGTTGGAAGGGACCTCAGGAGGTCATCTAGTCCAACCCCCTGCTCAAAGCAGGACCAATCCCCAACTAAATCATCCCAGCCAGGGCTTTGTCAAGCCTGACCTTAAAAACCTCTAAGGAAGGAGATTCCACCACCTCCCTAGGTAACCCATTCCAGTGCTTCACCACCCCACTAGTGAAAAAGTTTTTCCTAATGTCCAACCTAAACCTCCCCCTCTGCAACTTGAGGCCATTACTCCTTGTTCTGTAATACCATATTAAAGAGAATCTTGAAGGTCTTGGCTGCGTGGCTAAGGTTGCTGTGACAGTTTGGGGAATATGTCATCCAGTTGTTAATTCAAGTTGTTTTCATGAATCTTATTTGTGATTGCAAGAATTGTTCTGGATGAGATCACCTTTTTTAGGAGATGGAGAAGTTGAATCTGGAAAACAGTGACAAAGCTACCCACAGTGAATGGCTCACTCCTGGTATTGAGAGACCAGAGCGAGGAAAGATGACCAGTTACTACCCAGATAGAGGGATGGACAGCAGCAGATGGGATTCAGCTGTTGGATTCAAACACTGCAGTCCTTTGTCCATTCAGAGAGGAGAATTGGACCAGGATGTTACAGTTGCATCTAGGTTTTTGCCTTGACTGAAATGGTCCCAGTTTCAAAGCCACAGGCATATTCTGTAATCCAAAGAATAGAACAGAGCCCTCACAGGATTTGCCAATTTCTATTGTCATTTATTAGACACAAGGCTTCTGATGACAAATAAAAAAAAATGTCAGAACCAAAAAGAAAGCCACCGTGGCTAAACAACAAAGTAAAAGAATCAGTGAGAGGCAAAAAGGTATCCTTTAAAAAGTGTAAGTTAAATACTAATGCGGAAAATAGAAAGGTACATAAACTCTGGCAAATGAAGTGTAAAAATATAATTAGGAAGACCAAAAATGAATTTGAAGAACAGCAAGCCAAAGACTTACTTAAAAAGTAATATATATATTTTAAGTACACCAGAAGCAGGAAGCCTGCTAAACAACCAGTAGGGCCAGTGGATGATTGAGATGATAAAGGAGCACTCAAGGATGATAAGGCCATTGCAGAGAAACTAAATGAATTATTTGCATTAGTCTTCATGGTTGAGGATGTGAGGAAGATTCACAAACCTGAGCCATTCTTTTTAGGTGACAAATATGAGGAACTGTCCCAGATTGAGATGTCATTAGAGGAGGTGTCAGGGTCCCCCCCCCACAATCTGAACTCTGGGGTACAGATGTGGAGACCCACACAAAAGACTCCCTAAGCTTATATCCTAATAGTTTAGGTTAAAATTTCCCCAAGGCACAAATTCCTTTCCTTGTCCTTGGACGGTATTGCTGCCACCACCAAATGGTTTACACAAAAATTCAGGGAAGGGTCACTTGGAATCCTTATTACCCCAAAGTATCCCCCAAGCCCCTTCACCCCCTTTCCTGGGGAGGCTTGAGAATGAACTACCAACCAGTTGCCTTAGCAATGTGAGCATAGACCAGACCCTTTGTCTTCAGGACACTGAATTCAATCAGGTTCTTAAAAGAAGAACTTTATAAAGAAAAAAATAAAAGAATCACACCTGAAAAATCAGGATGGAAGGTAACTTTACAGGATAATAAAAAGATTTAAAACACAGAGGTTTCCCTCTGGGCTCAACTTCACAGTTACAAAAATGGGAATAAAACTACCTCTGTAGCATAGGAAAATTCACACGGTAAATCAAAAGATAACCTAACACATTTTCTTGCCCCTACTTACAATTTCTGCGGATTTAGATGGATTATACTGAGTATAGTTTCAGGAGATGTTGTACCTGCTTGGTTTCTCCCTCCATTCAGAGAGGGAACAACAAAAGAGAACAACAAACAAATCCTCCTCTCCCCCCCCCGATTTGAAAGTCTCTTCTTTTCTCATTGGTCCTTTTGGTCAGGTGCCAACTAGGTTATTTGAACTGCTGAGCCCCTTACAGGTAAGGCAATTGAGTACAGTTGCCAAGGATACATAAAGGTTGCTACTGTTCCCCCTATTCATAACAGGAGGTTTTGGAACAAAATGATAAACTAAACAGTAGTAAGACTAACATAATAAGATGGTATTCACCCAAGAGTTCTGAAGGAACTCAAATCTGAAATTGCAGGACTACTAACTGTCGTCTATAACCTATCATTTAAAGCAGCTTCTGTACCAAATAACTGGAAGATAGCTAATGTGATTCCAATTTTTAAAAATGGCTCCAGAGGTGACTTCAGCAATTACAGGCCGGGAAGTCTGACTTCAGTACTGGGCAAACTGGTTGAAACTATAGTAAAGAACAATATTATCAGAGACACAGATGAACATAATTTGTTGGGGAATAGTCAACATGTTTTTTATAAAGGGAAATCATGCCTCACCAGTCTACCAGAATTCTTTGACCGGGTCAACAAGCATGCGGACAAGGGAGATCCAGTGAGTATAGTGTATTTAGATTTTCAGAAAGCCTTTGACGAGCTCGCTCTGTGATGGGTTCGGTCACGGAGATCCCCTTGGGACTGTCACCTGATGTTCTGAAATTACCTCTGAGCCTATTATCCCTGCCAGCTTGGGACTCTAGAACCATGCCTTGTTGAGCGAGACACACTAGCCTGCTGAAACACAGACCCGGGGTTTGGGCCATGCCCCCAAAGCTGCAGACTTTAACTAAAAACAGCTCAGCAGGTTACCTGTCTCCAGCACCCAGACACCCAGCTCCCAATGGGATCCAAACCCCAAATAAGTCCATTTTACTCCATATAAAGCTTATACAGGTAAACTCATAAATTGTTCGCCCTCTATAACACTGATAGAGAAATATGCACAGCTGTTTGCTCCCTCAGGTATTAGTTACTTAGTCTGGATTTATTAATAAACAAAAGTGATTTTATTAAGTATAAAGTAGGATTTCAGTGGTTTCAAATAATAACAGCCAGAACAAAGTAAGTCACAAAGCAAAATAAAATAAAATATGCATTAAGAAACTGATTACAGGTATCAAGTATCAGAGGGGTAGCCGTGTTAGTCTGGATCTGTAAAAGCAGCAAAGAATCCTGTGGCACCTTATAGACTAACGGACGTTTTGGAGCATGAGCTTTTGTGGGTGAATAACCACTTTGTCGGATGCATGTGTCGACAAAGCTCATGCTCCAAAACGTCTGTTAGTCTATAAGGTGCCACAGGATTCTTTGCTGATTACAGGTAATATCTCACCCTCAAAGATGTTCCAATAAGCTTCTTTCACACACTGGATTCTTTCTTAGCTTTGGCACAAGGTGGGAATCTTTTGTCTCCCTGGCTCCCCATCCATCCTTCTAAATAGAAAAGTACCAGGTTAAAGATGGATTTCATTATTGGATGACATGGTCACATGTCACTGCAGGACCCCCCTAGTCTCCATTCCCTATGGGCTGGCCCATACGTACACAGGCTTTCAAGTAACTAAGGCCATTTACAACTGAATGTTTCTGGAGCACCCTTAATGGCCTCTCCCTAATATGTTTACATCAGTGATGCAAGTTTATATCTTATCCTCCTAAGTCCAGATATAGAAATAATACATGCAAACAAATAGGATGAACACACTTAGTAGATGACAAGCTTTTTAATGACACCATACAAGGGGTATTTAGCGTAAAGCATATTCCAGTTATGTTATAGTCATAAGCATACTTCCATAAAGCATATGGAGTGCAACGTCACACCCTCACCAAAGGCTCTTAAGCAAAATAAGCTGTCATGGGATAAGAGGGAAGGTTCTCTCATGGATCAGTAACTGGTTAAAAGATAGGAAACAAAGAGTAGGTATAAATGGTCAGTTTTCAGAATGGAGAGAGGTAAATAGTAGTGTCCCCCAGGGATCTGTACAGGGCCCGGTCCTATTTAACATATTCATAAACAATCTGGGAAAAGGGGTAAACAGTGAGGTGGCAAAATTTGCAGATGACACAAAACTATTCATAATAGTTAAGTCCCAAGCAGGCGGTGAAGAGCTACAAAAGGATTTTTCAAAACTAGGTGACTGGGCAACAAAATGGCAGATGAAATTCAATGTTGATAAATGCAAAGTAATGGAAAACATAATCCCAGCTACACATATAAAGTGATGGGTTCTAAATTAGTTGTTACCACATAAGAAAGATATCTGGGAATCATTGTGGATAGTTCTCTGAAAACATCCACTCAATGTGCAGCGGCAGTAAAAAAAGTGAACAGAATTTTGGGATTACTTGACCCAGCTGCCATCCACACAAATGGACACAAATTTCCTAGCTCAAACCCCCTTAGACACAAATCAACAAAATCATCCCCACAGCACAACCAACAAAACCAGTAGCCTCAAACAGACAAAGCTCCTCACAGTAGCGCACACACACACAAATCAACCCCCACACAACACAACCTGCACAGACACACAAATCAGCACATCCACCCACACAACAACATAACCTCCACACAAATAACTCCAGACAACTCTCTGCAGCATTGAATGTTGACTCAGTGTGAAGTGATGCAGAATCGTTGATTTTAATTTAGAATAACATCAGGTTCATTTATCGCTGGGATTCACAGTCTGTTACTGTCTAATTTTTAATTTATCAACCATTTCAAGGCTTTTTAACACACATGACTTTATGAATTACATCTGTGCAAAAACTACTAGTGAAGAAGCAAGAGGGATGTCTCCAGGAATAGAAGCTTGACACAGAGACTTGGCTGAAAGAGCAGATAATGTTTCAGCATAGAGGCAGCTCAGACAAATTTGAAAATATTAGCACTATTTTTTTTTAAAAACCTCAGTGGATGGAAATAGAATTTTTGTTCTCCTTTGCAGTCCCTTCCCCACTTTATCCCTTCTTTTTCCTCTCCTCCCCTCTTATTCCTTTACCTTTATGTTCCTCTGCTTTTTCTTGTTCTCCCCTTAGTGTGTTTTTTGGGGAAAATCAATAAATTACAAGTAAATAAATAAGAGATGTATACACTTAAATTCACATTATAGTAACTGAGTTATCATTGAAATGAATGAAGATAAAAAAGAAGTGAATTAGGAAACAATTCTGCTGTCACTTACCGCAGTATAAATCAGGAATAACTGCACTGAAGTCCACAGAGATGCACTGCGAAAAAACTGGGGTGAGAGGAGAATGACATCAAAAGAGAGGTGTCCCTATATAAATTCCTGCCTTATGCACTTGCACAGACACAAACAGTCACCTATGCAGCATGATTCCCCACGTGCTGCATTGCAATCACCTATATCTGCTTTGGTAACCACATGGGAATTCTCCCCACAGAGACTTCGCTGTGATGTTGCCAGGAAATCTGAGCCACCTTTAGTAACAAATGATGACAAAGGTCAGCCTTCCAGAATGATGCAAGGTTTTTTGCTACATCTGATACAAGGGTGGGTTTTAGAATGGACAGGGGGCTGCAATTGCTGAGGAGGGGTCGCTTGGTCATCAGACAAAGCAGCCGAGAGGCACCATATGCTCATGGTTCCCTAGCCGTGGCCTTGTAGTGGTTGTGCTGTAGAAAGGTGCCATGTTGCTGGGACTTTGGAAAGAAGCACCACAAAGACACAGACATTGATAAAAACAGTAACCAGCATATTGTACCATGGCTATAGGTGACACTTTATTACCTTAATTTCACATTAGGAAGCAGATTCATTCCTACTGGGTCTCCTACATCTTTGATGGAGTTGGATCTTCATTATTTATCACTTCTTAGGTCTGGTCCACACTAAGAAGCGGGGTCGAACTAGGGTACGCAAATTCAGCTACGTGAATAGCGTAGCTGAATTCGAAGTACCCTAGTTCGAACTACTCACCCGTCCAGACGCCGCGGAATCGAAGTCCGCGGCTCCAAGGTCGACTCCGCCACCGCCTTTTGCAGTGGTGGAGTACCAGAGTTCGAACTATCGCTTCCGGAGTTTGAACTATCGCGTCCAGATTAGACGCGATAGTTCAAACTCTGAGAAGTCGAACTCACCGCGTTGACCCAGCTCGTAAGTGTAGACTAGCCCTTATTCTTCAACATTTCAGGATCTCCCACAGTCTTCCTGCATGCTGGAGAGAAGGGAGATGTTTCCTCACTCTCTTCCTCCTCCTGAATGCTGAGCATTTTCTCCCCACCCCCATTCTCTGAGCCCTTCTTGGGGTGTGATCCTTCCCCTACAATGCATGAATAATTCAAATCGCCTTGTAGTCTGTGGCAGGCATGAAGAACTGGGCCCCTGGCAGGATCTGGGTGGAGTTATTCTGTGCTTTTTCATATATCACCCTCAATAACAGGTGTTGCTTCTCTTGCCAGATGGCTGTTAGTCTCCCTAAATTCCGCCATAGCCTGGAAAGAGCCGCTCCAATATGTGGCCTCCACAACAGGCATGTTTGGCCACCCTAAATCCTAGCTTATATCAATATGAAACACTGAGGGACTCATGGAATTTTGACTCAGACAAACTTCTATCATGGTTTATGGGGCTACTCAAACAAGGCAGGATGCAGCCTAAGGAATCACAGACAATTGAATTTTGACCTCCCAACTCATCCATCCCCACCCCGTAGTAGATTTACATCCAGGTTTGACTTTGTTCAGCTCTAGAAACTTGTCCCATACCTGAATGCAGGTGGAAATGTCATATATGCTGCCACCATGGTGGCTTCCATTTCTCTGCTATGGTGGATCGGTAGGACCTCTGACTGGTGAATGTGGCACCATAGTATAAATAAGCACCATTTATTTGCCTAAGATCCTATCTCCTGGTATCTGGACACAGCAACTACAGCAACCCAGTCCTTCAAATAGTATAGCAATTTGCCACTGATTCCCATGCAAAGACGTTATTCCTTTAGATCAAGTGGTAGAGGCCTGGGTTTTATTGCAGGTGATATTTGATTCAGTCCCCTTTGTTGATAAGAGAGAAAATGATGTTCGTATCCACACGCAGCCATGTTCCATTACAAAATGTGAGAGTTCTACTCCAGAAGACCTTATATAGTCAACTAAATTAATTGCCTCTGACCCTCCATGTCTGAGTGGGTGACCAGTGGACATGGGGCCTTCTTCACTCACCTGAATGAAAAGAGTCTTGAATATTGTCAATTCCCAGTAGTCTTCTACTTTATACTTCACATGCTCTGCTTTCCCTCAGTTATTCATTTGCATTCTCCAGATGGTGGGCCCTGGAAGCATGTAGAGCCCCTATTTAATTCTATCTTGTGTAAGTGGAGATGGCCCTCACCATTTTTCATGATTCATGTCCATCTACTCTAGGGCTGAGTGTACCATTTTGAACACCTGGGTCGGGACATGTCCTGAAATACATTGTCAGCCAGTGAGTTATTGCTTCCTCACTATGATGCCTCCTTCCACTCTGATCTCCTTTCTGGACTCCTAGAGGTTGAGCACTGTGAGTGCAGTATGGGGTGCTGTGACTGGTGGGACATGGAACAACATTATGCTGCACAGGTGTGATGGGTAGCAGGATCCCTTCTTTGACCTGCTATGGAATCAACTATGGTGCATAAGATGCTCATCACAGAGAATCAGGAAGGAAGAATGTTCATTTGGATTAGGACCAGCACATGGGTATGTGAAGACACAGATTCCACTCTTTCTTCTGCCACAGCCTATGACTGTCACCTCAGCACTCGGTGACTCAGTTTCCCTATCAGTCATAAAGGGTAATATATGCAGTATTGTTGTGGCCATGTCAGTCTCAGGATATTAGAGAGACAAGGTGGGTGAGATAATATCTTTTATTAGACCAACTTCTATTGGTGAGAAAGACAACCTTTCAAGCTACACAGAGATCTTCTTCATGTCTGGGAAACTTACTCAGACTTCACTGGGGGACACACAGCATCTCCTCCTATCCATGGAAGGAATATAACTATCTATCCATCAATTCCATGCATCTTTTTCTATCTATCTATCTATCTATCTATCTATCTATCTATCTATCTATCTATCTATCTATCTAAACATGTGCAGCACATACACATCCTGGTAATTTTGTATAATGCCGTTCCTAATATCTGATTTATGTCCATTTATCCTGTTATGTAGGGACTGTCCAGTTTGGCCGATGTAAATAGCAGAGGGGCATTGCTGGCATATGATGGTGTATATTACATTGTTGGATGTGCAGGTGAATGAACCGGTGATGGTGTGGCTGATCTGGTTAGGTCCTGTGATGGTGTCGCTGGTGTAGATATGTGGACAGAGTTGGCATCAAGGTTTGTTGCATGGCTTGGTTCCTGAGTTAGAGTTATTATGGTGTGGTATATAGTTGCTGGTGAGAATATGCTTCAGGTTGGCAGGTTGTCTGTGGGCGAGGACTGGCCTGCCACGCAAGGCCTGTGAAAGTGGGGGATCATTGTCCAGGATGGATGCCTACCAAAACTTAGATTGATGTATAGATACAGCCTGAGATAGGCAGCTAATTACAATTGACTTTCCATAGGAGCTGGATGCCTAACCAGTTTAGATTATTATTATTATTATTATTGTCAGTTACTAATGGGGAAGTGTGTATGCCACTATACAATGCTCTTACGGCTAGCATTTACTGACTGTGGTTTTGAAATTCTAAGCACAGTCCATAGACTGAAGGCAGCATGAAGGTTGAATTCCCCTCTCAGTCCCAGAGGGCTTTTCAGTCACAGAGTCAATGAAAGTTGTGTTGGACCTGAGTTATGGAGAGAGGTCCCCAGGGCTCCCAAGGTTTTGCTTGGTGATGTCCTTATGGGGAAGTGCAGTCTTCTCTCTTTTGGCCATGAGATCCCCAGTGTCTTGAAGCAATTTTAAAAGCTCCTCTTCAGTACTTAATTACTCAGAGGCAGAAGCAGACGTAGAGGAAGAGAGACATTCTTTCTTGATGAGGTAGGAGTGGGTGGAATTGGTTCCATCTTCTACATATTAAGGGACTGATGGGACAAAGCAGACTGTGTAGTTATCTAAAGTTTTCTGGTCTGTATTATGCAGTGGGTAAGACTAAAACATCTCAATAGCTCCTTATAGATTGAAGGTGAAGTCCTGGATCAATTTAAGTCAATGGCAAAACTCACAAGGTTATATGAACAGTTGTACTTTCAAGTGGTTGCTCATCCAACAGATCAACAGAACTGAAAGAAGTAAGAAAACCATAATTTTCCAAAATCAGCACTGGCCTACCTCTTCTCCTATTGAATGGTAAAACTCCTGTGGTCTTCAGTGGGAACACAGTTAAGCCAATGGCTGGTATTTTCGAAACTCAGACAATACAACTCTGCAAGGGAGTGACAGGTAATGGAGGTGCTACATTGATTTCTATTTACTGATTTTTTTCTTGAAAATTCAGCCCAGGTGAAGAAGAATTAAAGGTTCGATGAAGGCAGTGGAGATACTCACATGTGTGGTTTGGTGACCTCTGAAATGTGTTGGGAGGGTCAGAGTCTGCAAATCCAACCAAGCAAAATCAACATTGTTATCCCCTGCTTGACAGGTAGCCTGAGGGTGGCATGGACTGGGGAGTAGGGACAGCCTCTCTGATCAATAGAATTGTTCCAGCCAGATCCAGAAAGAAATATTTTGATTTGTCTGAGCAGAGAGTACTGCCTGTCTTTGGCCCACACGAGGTCAGTCTAACAAAGGCTGCCAATGCAACTGTTCTAAAATGAACAAAAGGAGGAGAAGAATCCTGGGGTCCTCTCTCATTTATAGTCTGGGCTGACTCCAATTCAAATCAGGAATATGTAAAACCTGATGAGCTGCCTCAAGGATCACAGTAAGGCAAACTGGGGTATCCGTTCAGATTTCATACACTCAGGAAAAAATCCCCTACACTTTGAAAAGAGTAAGGATTGAGTAAAACCTTAGTAAAATCCTCTGAATTATGCTCATGGAAAAGGGAAGTGAGCTCCCAATAGAAGCAGCATTGGTCATTAAGACATGCCATTAGTCTGGATGTGGCCCTCATAAAGAGATCTGTATCAATGCTCTATTGCAGCTCTATTTGAGAGAAAGCAAAGGAGAAAAACTCAGGTTTAATCATGTTTTATTCCACAGTTCTTCTAAATATATGTTCACTTGGCTCTCTGTCTCTCTCTTTCTCTCTGTCTCTCTCTCTCTCACACACACACACACACACACACTCGCATGCATATATATGTACATATGCAGAGTATCAAGCACATTTTAAAAGGAATGAATGCTCAGCTTGCTAAATCTCATAAGAACAGAACATAAAAACGGCCATACCGGGTCAGACCAAAGGTCCATCTATCCCAGTATCTGTCTACCGACAGTGGCCAATGCCAGGTGCCCCAGAGGGAGTGAACCTAACAGGCAATGATCAAGTGATCTCTCTCCTGCCATCAATCTCCATCCTCTGATGAACAGAGGCTAGGGACACCATTCTTACCCATCCTGGCTAATAGCCATTTATGGACTTAGCCACCATGAATTTATCCAGTTCCCTTTTAAACATTATTATAGTCCTAACCTTCACAACCTCCTCAGGTAAGGAGTTCCACAAGTTGACTGTGCGCTGCGTGAAGTACTTCCTTTTATTTGTTTTAAACCTGCTGCCTACTAATTTCATTTGGTGACCCCTAGTTCTTGTATTATGGGAATAAGTAAATAACTTTTCCTTATCCACTTTCTCAACATCACTCATGATTTTATATACCTCTATCATATCCCCCCTTAGTTTTCTCTTTTCCAAGCTGAAGAGTCCTAGCCTCTTTAATCTTTCCTCGTATGGGACCCTCTCCAAACCCCTAATCATTTTAGTTGCCCTTTTCTGAACCTTTTCTAGTGCTAGAATATCTTTTTTGAGGTGAGGAGACCACATCTGTACACAGTATTTGAGATGTGGGCGTACCATGGGTTTATATAAGGGCAATACTATATTCTCAGTCTTATTCTCTATCCCCTTTTTAATGATTCCTAACATTCTGTTTGCTTTTTTGACCACCTCTGCACACTGCGTGGACATCTTCAGAGAACTATCCACGATGACTCCAAGATCTTTTTCCTGACTCATTGTAGCTAAATTAGCCCCCATCATATTGTATGTATAGTTGGGGTTATTTTTTCCAATGTGCATTACTTTACATTTATCCACATTAAATTTCATTTGCCATTTTGTTGCCCAATCACTTAGTTTTGTGAGATCTTTTTGAAGTTCTTCACAATCTACTTTGGTCTTAACTATCTTGAGCAGTTTAGTATCATGGTCCCCTTTTTATAAAACCCTAGAAATTTTAACAAAGAAGCCCCTTTTTGTGCTATCCAATTATCAGAATTATCTGACTGCCCCTGAGGATTGACAAGAAGGGGCAAAATTGTTTTTAAATAGAAACATTTTAAGGTCTCGCATAATTACTGTGTCCATTCTGAACCCTGGGATGGAACTCAGTGGGAGAAGCTTCTTCTGATTCATTTCTTTCTGAGGTACACAGACAGCCTTTTCTGCTGCATTAATTTGCAGGTTGGAGCCCGAGTTTAAACCAGATTTCAAACCCCCAAAATGGGTTCTTCAGATCTTAGGTTCCACCGAAGGTCCGTTTCTGATCATTAAGATTAATTTATTACATGATAATAATATTGAACTAGAGATGGTTGGGAAATGGAATTTCTATCTTCTGGGAAATATGGACAGTTTAAAATTTGTTTCCTTCCTGAACTTGAATATTTTGAAATTTTCATGAAATGGATATTGTGAAAAAAAAAGAAAGAATTCAGATACATTGAAGTGATATTATTGGAAGGTTTCATTTTGATAATGTTGAAATATTTCATTTCAATAGTTCTAAACCATTACAGTTATAATCTAATATGAAACATAAAACAAAATATCAAATATAATATTGTGTATAATATATAAATTTAATATTGTATTTAATATTCTAAGGTAATATTTTCTAAACTAATGTGACAAAAAAGTCAAAATAAAACAAAAGGAGAAAGATGGAACAAAATGAAATGGGAAAGTCTATAAACAAAATAATGCATTTGATTCAACTCTTCAATTTTTTCCGTTGAATGTTTTGTCAATATTGGCCCATTCCTGCAACATATTTTGATTTCAGCAAACTGGCATTTTACAAAGGAGAACAGTGCGATCATTCCGCTCCCTCCAACTACATATGTATCTAATATCAGTAATTCCTTCCCTTTGTTTTCAGGCCCCAAGGTCTCTGCTGAAGAGTATTGAGGACATGGAGAAGGACAACCAGACATGTGTGACTGAGATAGAGTTGCTGGGATTCTCCGATTTCCAATCACTGCAAGTCCTACCCTTTGTGCTAGTGTTCACCTTCTATGTGATGGCCCTGGTAGGGAACACTCTAATTGTTATCATCACAGTCACAGACTCTACCCTTCAAACCCCTATGTATTTCTTCCTCAGGAATTTATCCTTCCTGGAGATCTGCTACACCTCGGTCACCCTGCCCAAGATGCTGGTCAACCTGATCTCGGAGACCCAGACTATCTCCTTTGTAGGTTGCGGTGTTCAGATGTGTTTCTTTGCTCTCTTTGGCATCACTGAGTGCTGCCTCCTCTCTGTCATGGCATATGACCGGTACGTGGCCATATGCCACCCCCATGCAATATACCCTCAGCATGAACCAGATGGTTTGTGCTCGGATGGCAGCCGGTTCCTGGATCATTGGTATCCTGGTAGGTTTTGGACACACCATTTCAATATTTACACTGCCTTTCTGTGGGTCTAATAGAATCAGCCATTTCTTCTGTGACGTTTTCCCTGTGCTGAGACTGGCCTCAACAGACACACACAAGAATGAAGTTGCCATTACTACCACCACAGTTCTCTTTATCCTGGCCCCATTTTTGCTCATTCTCTTGTCTTATAGCCTCATCATCTCCACCATCCTGAAGATGCCCTCAGCTGAAGGCAGACACAAATCCTTCTCCACCTGCTCCTCACACCTCATTGTGGTTTCTCTCTTCTACGGGACTGCAACACTTATTTATATGCAGCCCAGTTCAGCGCAGTCCCAGGGCAGTAATAGGTTCCTTTCCCTGGTATACACGGTGTTGACTCCAACATTTAACCCCGTTATTTACAGCCTGAGGAACAAGGAGATAAGATGTGCTCTCAGGAAGACAATAGGCAGGAAAATGTTCCCTCAGGTTATATCTATGGGATGATGCTGTTGTGTGTTGTGCTTGAGAGACTCTGGGGTGGGGAAACTGTACATCTCCATTATTGCTAGAAATGCAATATATGCTTGTCTGAAATGGTTTAAATGTTCTCCTCTCAGCCAGGCACAAACCATGAGTAACTCCAGTAAAGGATTAATTCTCCTTACACTCACAGTAGTGTAAATGTATAAAACACTGGTGAGACCATAGAAAGGGTAGAAGATTGATTAATGGGAGAGAAAACTGCCTCCTGGCGGAGACTGAAGGAGATATATCTATAAACAATATATTGTTTATTGAAAGGATGGTTAAGCAATGACTTAATCAAAATGAGTAAGTAACTGGGAGTAAATGATTCTTACATTTAACAGAGAAAGTTATAGCAAGATCCAATGGCTAAAAGTTGAACCAGGGCAAACGTCAAACTACAAATATGATACAATATTTTACCAGTAAGAGAGTAAAATCAAGAGTGGTGAAGACTACAGTAAAAAAAGGGGGGGAGCTCAATAATGAGATGGACAGGCCACATGGATTCAAAGGCGTCTGGATTGCTTGGTAAGCTGTGTACAAGCAAGTAGTTAGTATTTTAATACAGCTAAATATAAATGTATACATCTAGGAAGAAAGAACACAGGCCATAAGTACAAGATCAGGCATTCTATCCTGGGAAGCAGTGACTCTGAAAAAATATTTGGGGGGTTTGGTGAATAACGAGCTGAATGTGAGCTCCTAGTGAAACGCTGTAGCCGAAAGGGCTAATGCAATCCTGGGTTTCCTAAACAGGGTAATTTGGAGTAGAAGTACAAAGGTTATTTTACCTCTGTTTTTGGCACTGCTGGAATACTGTATCCTGTTCTGGAGTCCACCGTTGAAGAAGGGTGTTGATAAATGGAGAGGTTTCAGAGAGGAATCATGAGAATAATTAAAGGCCTAGAAAACATGATTTAAGTGATGAATTTAAGGAGCTCAATCTATTCATTTTATAAAAGGGAATATGAAGAGGTGACTTGATCACAGTCTGTAAGCACCTACATGAGGAATGAATATTTCATAAAGGGGCTCTTCAGTGTAGCAGAGACAGCCGTAGCAAGATTCAATGGCTGGTAGTTGAAGCTTGACAAATTCAGGCTCCAAATAAGGCATCTTTTTTTTTAACAGTGAGGGTAATGAACCATTGGAACAATCTGTGATGCTGATGCCAGATCTGATCAAAACTGCATGCTCAGCTGAAAACTGAGAAACTCACAGCTGGAAGTCAGGTCAATTCAAATGTGTATTAGCAGAAGATCAAAAGAGGCTGTTAAGTGTATGCGAATGTGTTTGGTGTTTCACCTTCATAAATTAATGTGATTTTGCATGCATTGTTTTCACTTATTTGTATCTTGTTAATATTTTGCTTTGTATATGCTCCCCAATATCTAAATAATACTCCAAATATGAAAGAAGCCTTGTGTTATGCAAATGAAGGACTCTTATGAGAAAGGTCATGCAGCTCAGGGACTTCAAAGTGATTGTGTAGGGCATTCAGAGTTCAGAAACTCTAAAAGCATCCCTCTCTCCCAGCCGTCAAAGAAGAAACCATGCGATAGCTGTCCTGTCAGATTGTTCTAACAGGGCAGAATAATTGAACCAGAAAAGGAGATACCCAGAGCTATTCAGGGTGGCTCTGAGACACTGTTGGGAAACTGGCAGATTACTACATGTCTGCTACCATTTGGAATTATACAGTCATCTGTGCATACACTTTACCTGGTTTAATATCTCAATAACTCTGTTTTTTTTTCTTAGCAAATAAACCTTTAGTTAGAATTGACTACAAGTGATGTCTTTGGTGTGAGATCTAGTATATATTTCAAGCCAAGTGGGTAAGAGGTCTCTTGGAATGAGGAGTAGCCTAAGTTTTTCATATAAAAGACCATTTATCAAAGAGTTCATCTTGCTTGTGGGTTAAGACTGGAGTGTCTAAGGGGAATGTCTGTGACTCCATAATAAGACTATGTAGTACTTTGGGAGTTCACATTTGGTACTGGGTTGGTGAAATCTAAATATAGAACATACCATCAGTTTGGGGTGTGTGCCCTTCTTTTGATAGTCTGCCCTGAAATAGGCACTCACCATCGTAAGCCACTCCAGACAGCATAACTCAATCTACCAAGGGTTGTGGTAGATTCTCTATCACTGACAATTTTTAAATAAAAAACATTTTTTTTAAGTTCTGCTCTAGTTCAAAAGGGATTATTTTGGAGAAGCTCTATGGACTGTGTTATACAGACTAGATGCTCACAATCATCCCTTCTGAGATGGGCATCTATGAATTGTCTCTAGGAACAACTTCCAGAGAGATGTGATGGATTGTCTATCTTTTGGAGACTTTAAATAAAGACTGGCTATCTTTCTGAAAGGTACCCTTGTGTTCAGCTGAGCATTCTGGGATACATCCAGGAATCACCAGCTGAGGTTCTACAGGTGCTTTGTAGGAGGCGGTTACCCTGATGACCTCTTCCGGTCTTAAAATATTGGAATCTATGAACAGTTCACTAAAGCCAATAGTCCAGATTCCCCTCTAACTTAAACCAGTGTAAAACAGAGTTCATGTAGTTTAGGTAATTCGATTAAAGACAGTGTAAATGTCAATGTTATCAATGGCAGTAGGACACCTAATTCCATTTGGTTCCTTTGAAAAATATGATCCATAAAGAATCATGAAGTTGTGTGTGTCTTCTAAAAACAATGACATTGTTATTAATGAGCATGCTCTAGTGTTTAATTATCACAATTATTTTTGGAGGTAATAATTAGTGTTTAGTCATGCTAAATACTTACATTTCGATATCTACATTGCATATATTCACACCTACCCAGACTAAGGGTATAAAGTAACAGACAAATTAATGATGGACATGTCAAACTCCACCCACTTATTGGCTTTACACATAACTCCCAGGTTGTAGGACTGGACTCTGACTAAGCCGGTCAGCTTCAGGTGGGGAGTACAGCAGGGGGTGCCCCCTTTAAGGCCAGCTGTACACTCTGGCAATAAAGCCCTTCCTCTGTCTCCTCCGCAGGAGCTTTCTGGGTTTGTTGTTTCGAGAGCCGGAGCTGCAGCTGGTCCTGTCGGCGTACACCAACGACGTGGTCCTCGTGGTCCAGGACCCGGGTGCCTTAGCGTGGGTGGAGGCTTGCCAGACCATGTACTTGGTGGCCTCCTCTGCCCGGGTCAACTGGATCAAGAGCTCTGGCCTGGTGGTCGGAGACAGGTGGCAGGCGAGCTCCCTCCCACCCGCGCTTCAGGCCATCTGATGGAGCATGGATCCGCTGCTCTATCTCGGCATTTATCTCTCTGCCATGCAGCTGTCTCCGTCGGAGAACTGACACGGTTTACAGGGCAGGGTGATGGAGCGGCTCTGGAAATGGACAGGATTACTCCGGTGCCTCTCTCTTCGAGGAAGAGCACTGGTACTCAATCAACTAGTCCTGTCCATGCCCTGGTACTAGCTCAACACCCTGGTCTCAGCCCTGGGCTTCCTGCCCGACCTCCAGACGGCGATTCTGGAGTTCTTTTGGCAAGCACTGCACTGGGTCTCTGCAGGGGTCCTCCACTTGCCCCTAGAGGAGGGAGGGCAGGGCCTGAAGTGCCTGCGCACTCAGGTCCATATCTTCCACCTCCAAGCCCTGCAAAGGCTCCTTTATGGTGCAGGTTGTCCGGCGTGGAGAGTACTGGCACACGCCTTCCTGCACCGCTTCCAAGGGCTCCAATACGACCAGTAGCTCCTTTATCTCGATCCGAGAGTTCTTTCGTGAGACCTCTCTGCGCTGCCGGTCTTCTACCAGGACCTCCTCTGGACCTGGAAACCGTGGCGGCCACCGAGGGGCAGATCTCCTCATGGAACTCCTGCTACACAATCCCCAGCTCCGTGAGCTCGGCTTACCTCGACCGGGTTGTGCAGGAAGGCACACCCCACCCAACCTCCACCCCAGGCCCTCTGGACCTTTTCAACGGGCCTCTGCCACGTGGACCCAGCCGGCTCCCCCACCCCTTCTCCGTGAGCCGGCTACATGACTTGCAGCTGGTTCACTTCCAGACTGTGCCATGGAAGCATCTATACATGCTCGTGCTCCACACCCTTCACTTCCTCACCCTCACGTCCCACCCTGACACAAAGGGGCAGGACCTCCTGCCACCTCTGGAGGGTGAGGAGCCCCAGTGGACCAGCCTATACTCCACCGTGGTCCTGAGGCCTGCCAGGGATATCAGCTGGCGGGTCCTTCATGGGGCTATGAGCACGGCCGTGTATTTGGCACGGTTTACCCATGTCAAGGACACTTGCCCCTTCTGCAGCGTGAGGGAGACCCTGGCGCACGTTTACCTAGAGTGTGCCAGCTTGCAGCCCCTATACCGGCTCCTCACGGATATTCTCTTACGTTTCTGGCTGCATTTTCCCCCTCACCTGTGCACTCCCTATCTGTGGCCCTACAAAGTCACAGGAGCTCCTGGTCAACCTCCTCCTGGCCCTGGATAAAACGGCCATCTACACAACCAGGGAGAGGAGGTTGGTTGACGGAGACTCCTGTGACTCTGGGGCCTGTTTCCAATCCTCTGTCCATTCACGTATCCGGGCAGAGTTCCTCTGAGTGGCGTCCACTGGCTCCGTTGATGACTTCGAGGAGCAGTGGGTGCTGTCTGGGATTCTCTGCTCGGTGTCGCCGTCAAAATCCATTCTTTTGACCATTTTACCACACTCCTATCCATGTTATTTCATTAGTTGTCCCTCAAAATCAGTTGGTTTCCAGATCTTGTAGATCCTCCCTTTAGACTTGTGGGTGGAGTCCTTCTATAGTGGGTCCGTCCACTTCCTGGAACCCAGTAGGTACAGTTGCCTCTCCCATGTTGTCCCCTTTCAAAGCCCCCGATTTCATGGTTTATTTACAAAGGGCTAAGCTGCTCCTACGCCCATGGATGTCAATGGGAGTCAGTCACCAGACCTGTCATCAGGAGATGTCTATGTGCATCTTTAGGTGTTTAAATACCTCTAACAATCTGGTTTTGGGCACTTTTGAAAGTTTTTCCTTTAATCTCTTGGTGTCTCAGTTTCCCAACTGTGAAATGGGGTTAATAGTATTTCCCTACCTCACAGAATGAGGATGAATTTGTGCAAGGACTTGTCTTCACTGCAACAGCTGGCTAGAGTTAGTGCACTCAGGTTACTCCACTCAAGCAAACCCAGCCAGCCTGGAATGCATGTACACATACCCTCACTGGAGCTAGCCTCGTGCGAGTGAGGGTATGTCTCCACTGCAGTGTGAGGTGTGACTGCAGCACGGGTTGACACACCTGCAATAGCACAGCTAAAAACACCAATGTAGACATGGAGGCATGCGCTTCAGTGCAGGCTGGGGACCCCTAGACCTGAGCTTTGCATCAATTCAAAGAGAATTGTTAACTTTCACCTGAACAAAACTGCAAACATCACTGGAGCTGGGTGGATATTTTCCATTTAAGACATGTTCTACACTTAAAATTTAGGTCATCCTAGGTATGGTGCCCAGGCATGTGAAAAATCCACACACCTGAGTGCTGTAGCTATGCCAACCTAACCCCTGGTGTAGGTGCAGCTACATCAGTGGAAAAATGCTGCCATCAGACTAGCTAATGTCACTTGGGGAAGTGATGTTCCTACTGATACGGGCCATTTTTAGTAACCAGCCACATGCTCAAGCCACCACCAACTTTTAGGATGGACTATCAATTATTTTGCTTATTGCCAAGGGTAGCACCTGTAAGGCCTTTGTACCAGCCTTAGCATCACTAGACAAAGCTGAGAGGGAGGGGCAATCATGAGGAGTGGGCCTGACTGTGTCCTCTCTGATATGCTGGGGTAATCGTCTGTGAAAAACGGGAAGTCTAGCTATGTTTGTCTTCTGGTGTGTGTGTGTACTGTTGTCCATAAGAATGCAGACTCTGCAAAAACACATCTGTATGACTAATCACTTAAAAATGCTTGCTTCATGGTTTTTCTTTGATTGACATGTTGTTGATGTAATTGTAGCAGTAACTAACATAAAAGGGGTAGAAAGGTCTGAGGAATTTGGATTTGACCTTCTGGACATCTCTTGTAATCCCTGGAAACCAGCAGATAGTTGGATACTTGAACCTTGTCCTTTGACCACTCGAGATCCTCCCATACTCTGGATAATTATTGTTTGGAGGTGTTTTATAATCTATTGTGTTGCAAGTGCTTGAGACTAAATAAACCACAGACTTTGAGTAAAGGCATTCTGGGGAGAGTGCTGGAGAGTAATAACATGCTGGCTTTAAGTGAAAGCACTTCATTTTGATTTGTTTGTGTCAGCCATATATCAGACAGAGTCGCTGTGTCTCCCTTCATTTGTCCTGATACTCCCTCACAGAGAATAAAGTTACTGAGAGCTTTGGGTTTGAGTAACACTGAAACTATGGAAAACACCTTCTATCCCTGTAGGATGCACCTACACTACACCACAGGATTATGACAGCATGGCTACAGAGCCATAGGCCTGATCTACACCGGCGGTGGGGGACACGTATTCCTGTAGCTGAAATCGACGTATCTTATTTCGATTTACCTCCCATCCTAACGCTGAGAGATCAACGGCCATGGCTCCCCCATTGACTTTGGTTCCGCTACTTGCCCTGGTGGAGTTCCGGAATCAATGGGAGCGTGTTCGGGAATCGATATATCACCTCTAGACGAGACACGATATATCGATCCCCAATAGATAGATCGCTACCCGCCGATCCGGCGGGTAGTCTGGCCATACCCATAGCTATGGTGTTGTGATCCCCACAGTGTAGACATGATCTAAGTGTTATTTTGATGGGCCACTGCATTTCAAATTAACAATTTTTCACAAAATAAATACATCCTCCATTTTCATAGATCTTTTCTTTGGGATGGTGAGGAGTTGTATAAAGAACCAAAATGACTAAAATTGAAAACATAGTTTTGTTACTCCAAGGTTTTATTGTATTTTATTTGATAGGGGAAGCAATACAAACAAGAAAAAGAAAGAAAGAAAGAAAGAAAGAAAGAAAGAAAGAAAGAAAGAAAATCTGAGGTTTGGCAGGCTTTCCCTGACACCAAACCATCACTGTTGTGTCATAGTGAGATGAGGCAATCTTGAATATCAAGCTCTTTGGATCATTGTGATTTTTTTTTTGATTGAGAAATTAACATTTTGGAAAACTTTTCATGTTTAACATGTTTCTCCTTCCATCCGTCCATTCCAGGTTTGAATGGTTTCTTTTAAAAAAAATGTTTTACAAATAAAATATTCTAAGCCTAAATCTAATCTTAGTTTCATGGGAGCAGGTGATCAGATGCCACTGAGAGTCTAGGAGAAAAGAAAAAGATGAAATCTGCAGTATTTCCACCAAACGTAATCAAATTAGTCTGGTGTAATCACAGCATAGTCACACTCTGGCTCAAATCCCCAGCTGGGGTAAATCAGAGAAGCTCCATTGAAATAAATGAGCCAGATCTGCAGGTGGTGTGAAATGACATTCCTCCACTGAAAAGTCACACCCACTGAGAATCAGCCTCACTTTGCCATTAGTAAAGTCTCATTGGCATAACTTGTCATTTCATTCTGACTCTGAAAGTCATCCCAAACACCTCACCCAGGCTTAAGAACACAACTCATCTGGTTCCCTTTGTGGATGCCTCTCTGAGACCCAGAATCATCCAGCCTCCTCTGCATCAACCACATCAACCAATTAGACATGAGAATTAGAAGTTTATATTGCCACAACTGGGCGCCTAAGGGACTTAATTGCAAAGTGCCCATTCGTGTACTCCTAAATCAAGCAAAACTCCTCTGTACATGAATGGAGAAGCAAATTTTTCCCTAGTGTTTTTCATCCGTAGGCTTCCATGCAATTTAAGTAGAGAGATAGGTAACATGATCTCCAGTGAAACTGGGCCAAACGAGTTGAAATAACTAACTCAATATCACCCAGGGAGCTGGTGAATTACATGGGAACAGATCCTATCACCAGAGAAAAGTCTCCAGTCTCTATTTTTGTATTTCTGATCTCTACTCTGAATAAGCAAAAATCACTTCACTCTGAGATGGATGCTGAGGACCCTGAGCATGCTCAGTGAGAACTTAGACTATCTTGAACATTAATAAATAAATAAATAAATTAAATGAAGCCCTGTCAGAAAGCCCAGAATTTCCAAGATTGGATCTTGGCAAAAAGTCAAGTGTGTGTAGGGGGCAGCAGAGTCCTAACTTGAAGTAAACAACAACAGTGGGCACATGCAGCAAAGGGAGTGGTGACAAAGAGGTCAGTCAGTTAAGGCCTTAGCCCATCAGAACCTACTCAGACCCATGACAACTTGTTTAAAGGTCAGAGCTGTCAATCAGAATTCTGAGGTAATGGTGAAGACTGAGCATGTGCAAGTGAGGTAACTGTCGCCAAGAACAGGAAGCTATATAAGACAGAGCTACAATGTAGCATAAAAAGCCTGCTGCCAGCAGCATTTTTGAGACTCCGAAGGCTGAGAAGGCGAGACCCATGCCGGAGGAGCCAAAGACCCAGCAAGAAAAGACACGGACAAACTGCTGCAGAAAGCAGAAAGCTGGAGTGGAACAGAACAGTGCTTTGATTTTTTAAGGAAAGCAGCAATGGCTTTATAGAATAAGCTTGATATTCTTTAATTACTGTTTAGGATAAGTATAGTTTAATATAGTTTTTATAGTATTTATTATGTATTGCTTGAGATGTGTGTGCGTGTTTTACTTGTATTTTTTCTATGTAAACAATAAAAGCAACTTGAGATGTGCTGTTGGCAATTTGTTGCAAACTGGCCAATTGCAACAAATTGCTTTGCTTAGTATCATTTGAAGTATTTGCTATTGTAGTTCAAGTGCTCTTTTAACTTGCAGTAAGGGGTCTGTGTCGTCAGGGATTTATTGTGTATTATTTAAGATTTTTTTGAAAAACTGTATTAGGTATTATTAGCTATTTTAGTAAAAAATACTTTGTTTTGGAAGGATTACTGCCTGTGTCAATTACCTTATTGGCATCCCTGTCCTTTGAGTGATTCCTTAGCAACCATGTCTCATTGCCAGGTCTTGTCCATTGCAGTGTGCTACTTTCCCCTTCCAAAGACTTACTCACAGTATCTGTGGGAGATTCTGGGGCCAGAACCACCTTCAAATATTCAGTGTTGGACTTAGGCACCTAAAGTAGTAGTTAGGTGCCTAACTTTGTTTGTGGATCTCGCCACCAGTAGGATTTTAAAAATCCCATCAGAGCATCTTGGAGCCTGGTCCACAAACTCGGACTAGGAGGCCTCATGTTATCATGCTAAGAATAGCTATGTAGACACGGTGTCATGGGCTGGCACTTGGGCCCCGAAACCTAATGTCACAAAACTATCTACAAAGCAATTTTTAGTGTGCTAGCATGCACCCCACTGCCACAAGTCAGTGGACCTAGGTGGATGCCTACCAAAACCTAGACTGATGTATAGATACACACAAAGTGAGAGAGGCAGCTAATTACCATTGACTTTCCATGGCAGATGGATGCTTAGCCTTTTTAGATGATTGTTTTGTCAGTTACTAATGGGGAAGTGTGTATGCCACTATACAATGCTCTTACAGCTAGCATTTTCTGACTCTGGTTTTGAAATTGTAAGCACAGTCCCTAGACCGAAGGGAGTATGAAGACAAATTCCACTCTCAGTCCCAGAGGACTTTCCAGTCATAATCAATGGAAGTTGTGCTGGACCTGATTTATGGAGGGAGGTAGCAGGGCTCCCAAGGCAGTTTTTGTTCTCCAATTCTAACTTAGAGATAACAAACACATTCTGCTTGGTGACGTCATTACGGGGAAGTGCTGTCTTCTCTCTTTTAGTCATGAGATCCCCAGCATCTAGAAGCAATTTTAAAAGCTCCTCCTCAGTGCTTAATTACTCAGATGCAGAAGCAGACATAGAGGAAGAGAGAGATTCTTTCTTGAAGAGGTAGGAGTGGATAGAATTGGTTCCATTTTATACTTACTAAGGGACTGATGGGGCAAAGGAGGCTGTGTGATTAGTTCTGTGGTCTGTGTTACACAGTGGGCCAGACTAAATGATGTCAATGGTGCCTTCTGGGTTGAAATTCTGTGGGTGAAATCATGTATCAATTGAAATCTATGGCAAAACTCACAGGGTTTTATGAACAATTCTGCTTTCAAGTGTTTGCTCATCCAATGGCTCAACAGTCCCGAAAGAATGAAGAAGACCCTCATTTTCCAAAATCAGCACTGGCCTACCTCTTCTTCCACTGAAGAGAATTGTAAAACTCCTGTGGTCTTCAGTGGGAGCAGAGATAAGCCAATGGCTGGTGTTTTCGAAACTCAGACAATACAACTCTGCAAGGGAGTGACAGGTAATGGAGGTGCTACATTGATTTCTATTTACTGATTTTTTCTTGAAAATACAGCCCAGGTGAAGAAGAATTAAAGGTTCAATGAAGGCAGTGGAGATTCTCACATGTGTGGTTTGGTGACCTCTGAAATGTGTTGGGAGGGTCAGAGTCTGCAAATCCAACCAAGCAAAATCAACATTGTTATCCCCTGCTTGACAGGTAGCCTGAGGGTGGCATGGACTGGGGAGTAGGGACAGCCTCTCTGATCAATAGAATTGTTCCAGCCAGATCCAGAAAGAAATATTTTTATTTGTCTGAGCAGAGAGTACTGCCTGTCTTTGGCCCACACGAGGTCAGTCTAACAAAGGCTGCCAATGCAACTGTTCTAAAATGAACAAAAGAAGGAGAAGAATCCTGGGGTCCTCTCTCATTTATAGTCTGAGCTGACTCCAATTCAAATCAGGAATATGTAAAACCTGATGAGCTGCCTCAAGGATCACAGTAAGGCAAACTGGGGTATCTGTTCAGATTTCATACACTCAGGAAAAAATCCCCTACACTTTGAAAAGAGTAAGGATTGAGTAAAACCTTAGTAAAATCCTCTGAATTATGCTCATGGAAAAGGGAAGTGAGCTCCCAATAGAAGCAGCATTGGTCATTAAGACATGCCATTAGTCTGGATGTGGCCCTCACAAAGAGATCTGTATCGATGCTCTATTGCAGCTCTATTTGAGAGAAAGGAAAGGAGAAAAACTCAGGTTTAATTATGTTTTATTCCACAGTTCTTCTAAATATATGTTCACTTTTGCTCTCTGTCTCTCTCTTTCTGTCTCTCTCTCACACACACACACACTCGCATGCATATATACGTACATATGCAGGTAAACAGACAGCCAGTTATTAATTTGCAGATTGGAGCTCCAGTTTAAACCAGATTTCAAGCTCCCACAATGGGTTCTTCAGTTCTTAGGTTCCACTGAAGGTCCATCTCTGGTCATTTTAATTAATTTATTACATGATAAGAATATTGAATTAGAGATGGTTGGAAAATAGAATTTCTATCTTCTGGGAAATATGGACATTTTAAAATTTGTTTCCGTCCTGAACTTGAATATTTTGAAATTTTCATGAAATGGATATTGTGAAAAAAAAATCCAGATACATCAAAATTACATTATTGAAATAAACATTTCAATAATTCCAAACAATTGCAATTATAATATGATATAAAACAGAGTACAGAATACTAAATATTGTTTTGTGTATAATATATAAATCTAATATTGTTTTTAAATGTTATTATAGTATTTAAAAGTTAATACTTTGAACCCAATATCACATAAAAGTGAAAATAAAATGAAATAAGAGTGTCGGAACAAAATGATATGGGAAAGTCTATAAACAAAATAATGCATTTTGATTTAACTCATTGCAAATTATTTCTGTTGAATGTTTGGTCAAAATTGGCCCATTCTCGCAACATATTTTGATTTCACCATGTTGCAAAAAAGAATAGTTCCATCATTCTCCCTCCCCGCAACTACGTCTTTATCTAATATCAGCAATTGCTTCTCTTTGTTTGCAGGTTCTAAGGTCTCTGCTGAAGAGTATTGAGGACATGAGGAAGAACAACCAGACATGTGTGACTGAGATAGAGTTGGTGGGATTCTCCGATTTCCAAACATTGCAAGTCCTACCCTTTGTGCTGGTGTTCACCTTCTATGTGATGGCCCTGATAGGGAACACTCTGATTGTTATCATCACGATCACAGACTCTGCCCTTCAGACTCCCATGTATTTCTTCCTCAGGAATTTATCCTTCCTGGAGATCTGCTACACCTCGGTCACCCTGCCCAAGATGCTGGTCAACCTGATCTCGGAGACCCAGACTATCTCCTTTGCAGGTTGTGGAGCTCAGATGTGTTTCTTCATTCTCTTTGGTATGACCGAGTGCTGCCTCCTCTCCGTCATGGCATATGACCGGTACATGGCCATATGCCACCCCCTGCAATACACCCTCAGCATGAACCAGATGGTTTGTGCTTGGATGGCAGCCGGTTCCTGGATCATTGGTATCCTGGTAGGTTTTGGACACACCATTTCGATATTTACACTGCCTTTCTGTGGGTCTAATAGAATCAACCATTTCTTCTGTGACGTTTTCCCTGTGCTGAGACTGGTCTCCACAGACACCCACAAGAATGAAGCTGCGGTTACTACCACCACAGTTCTCTTTATCCTGGCACCATTTTTGCTTATCCTCTTGTCATACGGCCTCATCATCTCCACCATCCTGAAGATGCCCTCAGCTGAAGGCAGACAGAAAGCGTTCTCCACCTGCTCCTCACACCTAATTGTGGTTTCTCTCTTCTATGGGACTGGAACTTTTATTTATATGCAGCCCAGTTCAGAACAGTCCCAGGGCAGTAACAGGTTCCTTTCCCTGGTATACACGGTGCTGACTCCAACATTTAACCCCATTATTTACAGCCTGAGGAACAAGGAGATAAGATGTGCTCTCAGGAAGACAACAGGCAGGAAAATGTTCCCTCAGGAAACATCTATGGGATGATGTTGTTGTGTGTTGTACTTGGGAGACTCTGGAGTGGAGAAATTGTACATCTCCCTTCTTACTTGAAATGCAATATATTCTTGTCTGAAATGCCTTAAATGTTCTCCTCTCAGCTAGGGACAAATCATGAATAACTCCAGTGAAGGATTAAATCTGCTTACACTCACAGTGGTGTAAATGTATTAAACACTGGTGAGAACATTACTGGAATTCTGTTCCTGGTCCTGGTGTCCTTACATTAAATTTATATTGGGTAAATGGAAAGCTTTCAGAAAAAGGGTAGAAGATTGATTAATGGGACAGAAAACGGCCTCTTGGCAGAGACCGAAGAAGATATATATATAGATTGTTTATTGAAAGGACGGTTAAGCAATGACTTAATCAAAATAAGTAAGTAACTGGGAGTAAATGACTCTTACATTTAACAGACAAAGTTATTCCAAGATCCAATGGCTAAAAGTTGAACTATGCAAACGTCAAACTACAAATATGATCCAATATTTTACCAGTAAAAGTAAAATCAAGAGTGATGAAGACTCCAGAAAAAATGGGGGAGGGCTCAATAACGAGGGGGACAGGCAACATGGATTCAGAGGCATCTGGATTGCTTGGTAAGCTGTGTGCAAGCAAGTAGTTTGTATTTTAATGCAGCTAAATATAAATGTATACATCTAGGAACAAAGAACACAGGCCATAAATACAAGATCAGGCATTCTATCCTGGGAAGCGATGACTCTGAAAAAATATTTGGAGGCTGTGGTGGATAACCAGCTGAATGTGAGCTCCTTGTGAAACGTTGTAGCAAAAAGGGCTAATGCAATCCTGGGTTGCCTAAACAGGGGAATTTTGAGTAGAAGTACAAAGGTTATTTTACCTCTGTATTGGACACTACTGGAATACTGTATCCTGTTCTGGAGTCCACCGTTGAAGAAGGGTGTTGATAAATGGAGAGGGTTCAGAGAAGAGTCATGAGAATAATTAAAGGCCTAGAAAACATGACTTAAGTGATGAATTGAAGGAGCTCAATCTATTCATTTTATGAAAGAAACATTAAGAGGTGACTTGATGACCGTCTATAAGTACCTGCATGAGGAATGAATATTTGATAAATGGGCTCTTCAGTGTAGCAGAGACAGCCATAGTAAGATTAAATGGCTGGCAGTTGAAGCTTGACAAATTCAAGCTCCAAATAAGGCATCTTTTTTTTTAACAGTGAGGGTAATGAACCGTTGGAACAATCTGTGATGCTGATGCCAGATCTGATCAAAACTGCATGCTCAGCTGAAAACTGACAAACTCACAGCTGGAAGTCAGGTCGATTCAAATGTATATTAGGAGAAGATCAAAAGATGCTGTTAAGTGTATACGAATGTGTTTGGTGTTTCACCTTCATAAATTAATGTGATTTTTCATGCATTGTTTTCACTTATTTGTATCTTGTTAATATTTTGCTTTGTATATGCTCCCCAATATCTAAATAATACTCCAAATATGAAAGAAGCCTTGTGTTATGCAAATGAAGGACTCTTATGAGAAAGGTCATGCAGCTCAGGGACTTCAAAGTGATTGTGTAGGGCATTCAGATTTCAGAAACTCTAAAAGCATCCCTCTCTCACAGCCGTCAATGAAGAAACCATGTGAAAGCTGTCCTGTCAGATTGTTCTAAGAGAACAAGTATAAATATGGATACAAAGTAAAATCATTCATCTCAGGATGGGTTGGATTCTAACAGGGCAGAATAATTGAACCAGAAAAGGAGATTCAGGGTTGCCCTGAGAGACTTTTGGGAAATTGGCAGATTGCTCCATGTCTGCTACCGTTTGGAATTATAGACTCATCTGTGCATACACTTCACCTGCTTTAATATCTAAATAACTCTCATTTCTTTTTCTTAGCTAATAAACCTTTAGTTAGAATTGGCTACAAGTGATGTCTTTGGTGTGAGATCTAGTATACATTTCAACCCAGGTGGATGAGAGGTCTCTTGGAAAGAGGAGTAACTTTATGTTTTCATGTAAAAGACTATTTATCAAATAGTCCAGCTTGCTTGTGAGAAAAGACTGGAATGTCTAAGGGGACTGTCTGTGACTCCATAATAAGACTATGTAGTACTTTGGGAGTTCACATTTGGTACTGGGTTGGTGAAATCTAATTATAGAACATACCATCAGTTTGGGGTGTGTGCCCTTCTTTTGAGAGTCTGCCCTGAAATAGGCACTCACCATCGTAAGCCACTCCAGACAGCGTAACTCAAACCTACCAAGGGTTGTGGTAGATTCTCTATCACTGACAATTTTTAAATAAAAAACATTTTTTTAAAGTTCTGCTCTAGTTCAAAAGGGATTATTTTGGAGAAGCTCTATGGACTGTGTTATACAGACTAGATGCTCACAATCATCCCTTCTGAGATGGGCATCTATGAATTATCTCTAGGAACAACTTCCAGAGAGATGTGATGGATTGTCTATCTTTTGGAGACTTTAAATAAAGACTGGCTATCTTTCTGAAAGGTACCCTTGTGTTCAGCTGAGCATTCTGGGATACGTCCAGGAATCACCAGCTGAGGTTCTACAGGTGGCTTTGTAGGAAGCGGTTATCCTGATGACCTCTTCTGGTCTTAAAATGTTGGAAATTATGAACAGTTCACTAAAGTCAATAGTCCAGATCCCATCTAACATAAACCAGTGTAAAACAGAGGTCATGTAGTTGAGGTAATTAGGTTCTAGCCAGTGTAAACCTTCATCTAGGTAGGAAATGGTGGGCTTTTTATCACCTATATATCATATGATTGATGATGTTTTGCTTAATCTGAAAGTGTCATGAATTTGGATTGTAATCTCATCTGTTATGGAATAGTAATTTTGTGTGAAGCTTTTAGCATAATTGTGTGTGCTATAAAATAATAAAGATACCCTGACCAAAATGATTATGGAAGTTTTTTCAAGTCATTGTACTTGCTATCTATCTGTATATACTGTCAATAACCCATAGCAGAATGTTTAAGAATCAACCTGTCTTGGATTTTAAAGGGACCTATGGGAATATGAAGCCCAATTCCAGATGATTATCAATGGCAGTAGGACACCTAATTCCATTTGGTTCCTTTGAAAAATATCATGCATAAAGAATCATGACTTTGTGAGTGTCTTCTAGAAAAAATGACATTGTTATTAATGAGCATGCTCTAGTGTTTAATTAACAGAATTATTTTTGGAGGTAATAATTAGTGTTTTGTTATGCTAAATACTTACATTTTCAGATCTACTCTGCATATATTCACACCTACCCAGACTAAGGGTATAAAGTAACAGACAAATTAATGATGGACATGTCAAACTCCACCCAAAGTCATCAATGTCCCACTTATTGGCTTTACACATAACTCCCAGGTTGTAGGACTGGACTCTGACTAAGCCAGTCAGCTTCAGGTGGGGAGTACAGCAGCGGGTGCCCCCATTTGGGCCAGCTGTACACTCTGGCAATAAAGCCATTCCTCTGTCTCCTCAACAGGAGGTTGATGGGTTTGGTGCTTCGAGAGCCGGAGCTGCAGCTGGTCCTGTCGGCGTACACCAATGACGTGGTCCTCGTGGTCTAGGACCCGGGTGCCTTAGCATGGTTTGAGGTTTGCCAGACCATGTACTAGGTGGCCTTCTCCGCCTGGGTCAACTGGATCAAGAGCTCTGGCCTGGTGGTCGGGGACGGGTGGCAGGTGAGCTCCCTCCCACCCGTGCTTCAGGCCATCTGATGGAGCATGAGTCCACTGCTCTATCTCGGCATATATCTCTCTGCCATGCATCCATCTCCGTCAGAGAACTGACACGGTTTACAGGGCAGGATGACGGTGCGGCTCCGGAAATGGACAGGATTACTCCAGTGCCCCTCCCTTCAACGGAGGGCACTGGTACTCAATCAACTAGTCCTGTCCATGCTCTGGTACTGTCTCAACACCCTGGTCTTGGCCCCGGGCTTCCTGCCCGACCTCCAGACGGCGATTCTGGAGTTCTTTTGGCAAGCACTGCACTGGGTCTCTGCAGGGGTCCTCCAGTTGCCCCTAGAGGAGGGAGGGCAGGGCCTGAAGTGCCTACGCACTCAGGTCCATGTCTTCCACCTCCAAGCCCTGCAGAGGCTCCTTTATGGTGCAGGTTGTCCAGCATAGATAGCACTGGCACACACCTTCCTGCGCTGCTTCCAAGGGCTCCGATACGACCAGCAGCTCCTTTATCTCGATCTGAGAGGTCTTCCGCGAGACCTCTCTGGGCTGCCGGTCTTCTACCAGGAGCTCCTCTGGACCTGGAAACTGTTCTCAGTGACCAGGTCCGTGGCGGACACTGAGGGGCAGATCTCCTCATGGAGCCTCTGGTACACAATCCCCAGCTCCGTGTGCTCGGGCTTACCTCGACCAGTCCTGCAGGAAGGCATGCCCCGCCCACCCTCCACCCCAGGTCCTCTGGACCTTTTCAGTGGGCCTCTGCCACACGGACCCAGCCGGCTCCCCCACCCCTTCTCCGTGAGCCGGCTACATGACTTGCAGTCGGTTCGCTTCCAGACTGTGCCACACACGCATCTATACATGCTCGTGCTCCACACCCTTCACTTCCTCACCCTCACGTCCCACCCTGACACAAAGTGGCAGGACCTCCTGCCACCTCTGGAGGGTGAGGAGCCCCAGTGGACCAGCCTATACTCCACCGTGGTCCTGAGGCCTGCCAGGGATATCAGCTGGCAGGTCCTTCATGGGGCCATGAGCACGGCCGTGTATTTGGCACGGTTTACCCATGTCACGGACACCTGTCCCTTCTGCGGCGTGAGGGAAACCCTGGCGCACGTTTACTTAGAGTGTACCAGGTTGCAGCCCCTATACCGGCTCCTCACAGATATTCTGTTACATTTCTGGCTGCATTTCTCCCCTCACCTCCTTCTCTGTGCACTCCCTCTCCGTGGCTCCACAAAGTCATGGGACCTCCTGGTCAACCTCCTCCTGGCCCTGGATAAAAGGCCATCTACACAACGAGGGAGAGGAGGTTGGCCGATGGAGACTCCTGTGACTCTGGGGCCTGTTTTCAATCCTCTGTCCATTCACGTATCTGGGCAGAGTTCCTCTGGGTGGCGTCCACTGGCTCCCTTGACGCCGTTGAGGAGCAGTGGGCGCTGTCCGGGGTTCTCTGCTCGGTGTCCCCATCAGGCTCCCTTCTTTTGACCATTTTACCGCACGCCTGTCCCTGTTATTTCATTAGTTGTCCCTCAAAATCAGTTCGTTGCCATATCTTGTAGATCCTCCCCTTAGGCTTGGAGAGGGGAAATCCTTCAGTAGTGGGTCCACCCACTTCCTGAAACCCAATAGGTACAGTTGCCTAGCCCATGTACTCCCATTTCAAAGCCCTCAGTTTCATGGTTTATTTACAAAGGGCTAAGCTGCTCCTACGTCCATGGATGTCAATGGGATTCAGTCACCAGACCTGCGCAGGTGCTTTTGAAAATCTCAAGAGATGGCAATGTGCATGTTTAGGTGTCTAAATACCTCTAACAATCTGATTTTGGACACTTTTGAAAGTTTTTCCTTTAATCTCTTGGTTTCTCAGTTTCCCAACTGTGAAATGGGGTTAATAGCACTTTCCTACCTCACAGAATGAGGATGAATTTGTGCAAGGACTTGTCTTCACTGCAACAGCTGGCTAGAGTTAGTGCACTCAGGTTACTCCAATCAAGCAAACCTAGCCAGCCTGGAGTGCATGTACACATAGCCTCTCTGGAGCTAGCCTCGTGTGAGTGAGGGTATGTCTCCACTGTAGTGTGAGGTGTGACTGCAGCACGGTTTGACACACCTGCCGTAGCACAGCTAAGAACACTAATGTAGACATGGAGGCATGGGCTTCAGTGCAGGCTGGGGACCCCTAGACCTGAGCTTTGCATCAATTCAAAGAGAATTGTTAACTTTCACCTGAATAAAACTGCAAACATCACTAGAGCTGGGTGGATATTTTCCATTTAGGACCTGGTCTACACTTAAAATTTAGGTCAACTTAGGTACGGTGCCCAGGCATGTGAAAAATCCACACACCTGAGTGCTGTAGCTATGCCAACCTAACCCCTGGTGCAGGTGCAGCTACATCAGTGGAAAAATGCTGCCATCAGACTAGCTAATGTCACTTGGGGAAGTGATGTTCCTACTGGTACGGGCCATTTTTAGTAACCAGCCACATGCTCAAGCCATCACCAACTTTTAGGATGGACTATCAATTATTTTGCTTATTGCCAAGGGTAGCACCTGTAAGGCCTTTGTACCAGCCTTAGCATCACTAGACAAAGCTGAGAGGGAGGGGCAATGATGAGGAATGGGCCTGACTGTGTCCTCTCTGATATGCTGGGGTAAGCATCTGTGAAAAACGGGAAGTCTAGCTATATTTGACTTCTGGTGTGTGTGTGTATACTGTTGTCCATAAGAATGCAGACTCTGCAAAAACACATCTGTATGACTAATCACTTAAAAATGCTTGCTTCATGGTTTTTCTTTGATTGACATGTTGCTGATGTAATTGTAGCAGTAACTAACATAAAAGGGGTAGAAAGGTCTGAGGAATTTGGATTTGACCTTCTGGACATCTCTTGTAATCCCTGGAAACCAGCAGATAGTTGGATACTTGAACCTTGTCCTTTGACCACTCCGGATCCTCCCATACTCTGGATAACTATTGTTTGGAGGTGTTTTATAATCTATAGCGTTTGCAAGTGCTTGAGACTAAATAAACCACAGACTTTGTGTAAAGGCATTCTGGGGAGAGTGCTGGAGAGTAATAACATGCTGGCTTTAAGTGAAAGCACTTCATTTTGATTTGTTTGTGTCAGCCATATAGCAGACAGAGTCGCTGTGTCTCCCTTCATTTGTCCTGATACTCCCTCACAGAGAATAAAGTTACTGAGAGCTTTGGGTTTGAGTAACATAGCAACGATGGAAAACACCTTCTATCTCTGTAGGATGCACCTACACTACACCACAGGATTATGACAGCATGGCTACAGAGCCATAGGCCTGATCTACACCAGAGGGAGGAGGGGGGACACGTAAGATACTCTATTCCCATAGCTGAAATCGACGTATCTTATTTCGATTTACCTCCCGTCCTAACGGCGCGAGATCAACGGCCACAGCTCCCCCATTGACTTTGCTTCCGCTACTTGCCCTGGTAGAGTTCCGGAATCAATGGGAGCGTGTTCAGGAATCGATATATCGCCTCTAGATGAGACACGATATATCGATCCCCGATAGATAGATCGCTACCCGCCGATCCGGCAGGTAGTCTGGCCATACCCATAGCTATGGTGTTGTGATCCCCACAGTGTAGACGTGATCTAAGTGTTATTTTGATGGGCCATTGCATTTCAAATTAACAATTTTTCACAAAATATATACATCCTCCATTTTCATAGATCTTTTCTTTGGGAGGGAGAGGAGTTGTATAAAGAACCAAAATGACTAAAATTGAAAACATAGTTTTGTTACGCCAAGATTTTATTGTATTTTATTTGATAGGGGAAGCAATACAAACAAGAAAGAAAGAAAGAAAGAAAGAAAATCTGAGGTTTGGCAGGCTTTCTCTGACACCAAACCATCACTGTTGTGTCATAGTGAGATGAGGCAATCTTGAATATCAAGCTCTTTGGATCATTATGATTTTTTTTCTGATTGAGAAATTAACATTTTGGAAAACTTTTCATGTTTAACATGTTTCTCCTTCCATCCGTCCATTCCAGGTTTGAATGGTTTCTTTTAAAAAAAATGTTTTACAAATAAAATATTCTAAGCCTAAATCTAATCTTAGTTTCATGGGAGCAGGTGATCAGATGCCACTGAGAGTCTAGGAGAAAAGAAAAAGATGAAATCTGCAGTATTTCCATCAAACGTAATCAAATTAGTCTGGTGTAATCACAGCATAGTCACACTCTGGCTCAAATCCCCAGCTGGGGTAAATCAGTGAAGCTCCATTGAAATAAATGAGCCAGATCTGCAGGTGGTGTGAAATGACATTCCTCCACTGAAAAGTCACACCCACTGAGAATCAGCCTCACTTTGCCATTAGTAAAGTCTCATTGGCATAACTTGTCATTTCATTCTGACTCTGAAAGTCATCCCAAACACCTCACCCAGGCTTAAGAACACAACTCATCTGGTTCCCTTTGTGGATGCCTCTCTGAGACTCAGAATCATCCAGCCTCCTTTGCATCAACCACATCAACTAATTAGACATGAGAATTAGAATTTTATATTGCCACAACTGGGCGCCTAAGGGACTTAATTGCAAAGTGCCCATTCGTGTACTCCTAAATCAAACAAAACTCCTCTCTACATGAATGGAGAAGCAAATTTTTCCCTAGTGTTTTTCATCCGTAGGCCTCCATGCAATTTAAGTAGAGAGATAGATAACATGATCCCCATTATACAGAGAGTGAAACCGGGCCAAACGAGTTGAAATAACTAACTCAATATCACCCAGGGAGCTGGTGAATTACATGGGAACAGATCCTATCACCAGAGAAAAGTCTCCAGTCTCTATTTTTGTATTTCTGATCTCTACTCTGAATAAGCAAAAATCACTTCACTCTGAGATGGATGCTGAGGACCCTGAGCATGCTCAGTGAGAACTTAGACTATCTTGAACATTAATAAATAAATAAATTAATTAAATAAATGAGGCCCTGTCAGAAAGCCCAGAATTTCCAAGATTGGACCTTGGCAAAAAGTCAAGTGTGTGTAGGGTGCAGCAGAGTCCTAACTTGAAGTAAACAACAACAGTGAGCACATGCAGCAAAGGGAGTGGTGACAAAGAGGTCAGTCAGTTAAGGCCTTAGCCCATCAGAACCCACTCAGACCCATGACAACTTACTTTAAAAGTCAGAGCTGTCAATTAGAATTCTGAGGTAATGGTGAAGACTGAGCATGTGCAAGTGAGGTAACTGTCGCCAAGAATAGGAAGCTATATAAGACAGAGCTACAATGTAGCATAAAAAGCCTGCTGCCAGCAGCATTTTCGAGACTCCGAAGGCTGTATCTGAGAAGGCGAGACCCATGCCTGAGGAGCCAAAGACCCAGCAAGAAAAGACACAGACAAACTGCTGCAGAAAGGAGAAAGCTGGAGTGGAACAGAACAGTGCTTTGATTTTTTTAAGGAAAGCAGCAATGGCTTTATAGAATAAGCTTGATATTCTTTAATTACTGGTTAGGATAAGTATAGTTTAGTATAGTTTTTATATTATTTATTATGTATTGCTTGAGATGTGTGTGCATGTTTTACTTGTATTTTATCTATGTAAACTTTAAAAGCAACCCTTTGTTTTGGAAGGATTAATTCCTGTGTCAATTACATTATTGGAATCCAAAACCTAGACTGATGTATAGATACACACAAAGAGAGATAGGCAGCTAATTACCATTGACTTTCCATGGCAGATGGATGCTTAGCCTTTTTAGATGATTGTTTTGTCAGTTACTAATGGGGAAGTGTGTATGCCACTATACAATGCTCTTACAGCTAGCATTTTCTGACTCTGGTTTTGAAATTGTAAGCACAGTCCCTAGACCGAAGGGAGTATGAAGACAAATTCCACTCTCAGTCCCAGAGGACTTTCCAGTCATAATCAATGGAAGTTGTGCTGGACCTGATTTATGGAGGGAGGTAGCAGGGCTCCCAAGGCAGTTTTTGTTCTCCAATTCTAACTTAGAGATAACAAACACATTCTGCTTGGTGACGTCGTTACGGGGAAGTGCTGTCTTCTCTCTTTTGGTCATGAGATCCCCAGCATCTAGAAGCAATTTTAAAAGCTCCTCCTCAGTGCTTAATTACTCAGATGCAGAAGCAGACATAGAGGAAGAGAGAGATTCTTTCTTGAAGAGGTAGGAGTGGATAGAATTGGTTCCATTTTATACTTACTAAGGGACTGATGGGGCAAAGGAGGCTGTGTGATTAGTTCTGTGGTCTGTGTTACACAGTGGGCCAGACTAAATGATGTCAATGGTGCCTTCTGGGTTGAAATTCTGTGGGTGAAATCATGTATCAATTGAAATCTATGGCAAAACTCACAGGGTTTTATGAACAATTCTGCTTTCAAGTATTTGCTCATCCAATGGCTCAACAGTCCCGAAAGAATGAAGAAGACCCTCATTTTCCAAAATCAGCACTGGCCTACCTCTTCTTCCACTGAAGAGAATTGTAAAACTCCTGTGGTCTTCAGTGGGAGCAGAGATAAGCCAGTGGCTGGTTCTTTCAAAACTCAGACCATACAAGTCTGCTAGAGAGTGATAGGTAATGAAGGTGCTACAGGCACTTTTATTTATTGATTTTTCTTCAGAATTCAGTCCAGGTGAGAGAGAATGAATGGTTCAGTGAAGGCAGTGGAGAGCCCCAAGTGTTTGGTTTGGTCACCTGTGAAATGTGCTGTGAGGGTCAGAGTCTGAAAATCCAACCAAGCAAAATCAACATTGTTATCCCCTGATTGACAGGTAGCTTGAGTATGGAATGCACTGAGGAGTAGGGATGGCCTCTCTGACCATTGGAATTGTCCCAGCCAGATCTGGAAAGAAGGGTTTTGATTTGTCTGAGCAGGGATTGCTTCCCATTTTATGCCCACTTGAGTATAGAGACATAAGCTCACTTTAACTAAGGCTGCCAATGCAACTGTTAGAAAATGATCAGAAGAAGAAGGAGAAGGATTAGGGGATTGGGCCAAAAAAAACCTGTTGAGATTCAACAAGTACAAGAGCAGAATCCTGCACTTAGGGCAGAAGAATCCCATTCATTGTTACAGACTAGGGACCGAATGGCTAGGAAGCAGTTCTGCAGAAAAGGACCTAGGGGTTACAGTGGATGAGAAGCTGGATATGAGTCAACAGTGTACCCTTCTTGCCAAGAAGGCTAACAGTATTTTTGGCTGTATAAGTAGGGGCATTTCCAGCAGATCGAGGGATGTGATCATTCCCCTCTATTCAGCATTGTTCAGCCTCATCTGGAGTACTGTGTCCAGTTTTGGGCCCCACACTACAAGAAGGATGTGGAAAAATTGGAAAGAGTCCAGCAGAGGGCAACAAAAATGATTAGGGGGCTGGTGCACATGACTTATGAGGAGAGGCTGAGGGAACTGGGATTGTTTAGTCTGCAGAAGAGAAGACTGAGGGGGGAATTGATAGCTTCTTTCAACTCCTGAAAGGGGATTCCAAAGAGAATGGATCCAGACTGTTCTCAGTGGTAGCAGATGACAGAACAAGAAGTAATGGTCTCAAGTTGCAGTGGGGAGGTTTAGGTTGGTTATTAGGAAAAACTTTTTCACTAGGAGGGTGGTGAAGCACTGGAATGGGTTACCTAGGGAGGTGGTGGAATCTCCTTCCTTAGAGGCATTTAAGGTCAAGCTTGACCAAGCTCTGGCTGGGAAGATTTAATTGGGGATTGGTCCTGCTTTGAGAAGGGTGTTAGAATAGATGGACCCCTGAGGTCTCTTCCAACCCTGACATTCTATGATTCTATGATATACTCAGGGCTTACTCCAATTTAAATCAGGAATATGTAAAAACTGATAAGCTGCCTCTAGGATCACGGTAAGGCAAATCTGGGGTCTTTGTTCGGATTTCACACATTCAGGAAAAAAATCCCATACACATTGAAAAGAGAAAGGATTGAGTAAAACCTGAATAAGGTCCTCTGGATTTTGCTAATGGAAAAGGGAGGTGTGAGCTATCACTTAATGCAGCACTGCTCATTCAGATATGCCGTTAATTTGGATGTGGCCCTCACAAAGACATCTGTATTGGTGCTCTGCTGGAGTTGTATTTGCGAGAAAGCAAAGGAGAGAAACTCAGCTTTAATCATGTTTTATTCCACAGCCTTTCTGATAGTTGCTCACTTAGCTCTCTCTCATGCATATACGCACACACTTGAATGCATATATATATGTACATACATACATATACGAAGTACCTATGCAGCAAGCACATTTTAAAAGGAATGAATGTTCAGCTTGCTAAATCTCATGACCCCTTTTTTCTAAAATTCTGGAAATTTCCACAATGAATCCCCTGCTTTTGCTATCCAATTTTCAGAATTATCTGACTGTTCCTGATGATTGCAGAGAGGTGGCAAAATTGTTTTTAAATAGAAAAAAAATAAAGTCTTGCACAATTACTCTTTCCATTGTGAAGCCTGGGATGTATCTCAGCAGGTGAAGCTTTTCTGTCTGATTCTCTTTCTTTCTGAGGTACACAGACAGACAGTTATTAATTTCCAGATTGGAGCTCCAGTTTAAACCAGATTTCAAACCCCTACAATGGGTTCTTCAGTTCTCTAGGTTCCACTGAAGGTCCATCTCTAGGTTCCACTGAAGGTCCATCTCTGGTCATTTTGATTTATTACATGATGAGAATATTGAACTAGAGTTGGTTAGAAAAAGGAATTTCTATTTTCTTGGAAATATGGACATTTCAAAATTTGTTTCGATCCTGAATTGGAATACTTTGAAATTTTTCATGAAATGGATATTGTGAAAAAAAAATCCAGATACATCAAAATGACATTATTGATACAAATTATTGATGCAAATTATTTCTGTTGAATGTTTGGTCAAAATTGGCCCATTTCTGCAACATATTTTCATTTCAGCTAAATGGCATGTTGCAAAAAAGAATAGTTCCATCATTTCTCCCCCCTCCTCCCCAACTACATCTGTATCTAATATCAGCAATTGTTTCCCTTTGTTTGCAGGTTCCAAGGTCTCTACTGAAGAGTATTGAGGACATGGGGAAGGACAACCAGACATGTGTGACTGAGATAGAGTTGGTAGGATTCTCCGATTTCCAATCACTGCAAGTCTTACCCTTTGTGCTGGTGTTCACCTTCTACGTGATGGCCCTGGTAGGGAACACTCTGATTGTTATCATCACAGTCACAGACTCTACCCTTCAAACCCCCATGTATTTCTTCCTCAGGAATTTATCCTTCCTGGAGATCTGCTACACCTCGGTCACCCTGCCCAAGATGTTGGTCAACCTGATCTCGGTGACCCAAACTATCTCCTTTGCAGGCTGTGGTGCTCAAATGTGTTTCTTCATTCTCTTTGGTATGACCGAGTGCTGCCTCCTCTCCGTCATGGCATATGACCGGTACGTGGCCATATGCCACCCCCTGCAATACACCCTCAGCATGAACCAGATGGTTTGTGCTTGGATGGCAGCCGGTTCCTGGATCATTGGTATCCTGGTAGGTTTTGGACACACCATTTCCATATTTACACTGCCTTTCTGTGGGTCTAATAGAATCAGCCATTTCTTCTGTGATGTTTTCCCTGTGCTGAGACTGGTCTCCACAGACACCCACAAGAATCAAGCTGCCTGTACTACCACCACTGTTCTCTTTATCCTGGCACCATTTTTGCTTATTCTCTTGTCATACAGCCTCATCATCTCCACCATCCTGAAGATGCCCTCAGCTGAAGGCAGACACAAAGCCTTCTCCACCTGCTCCTCACACCTCATTGTGGTTTCTCTCTTCTACGGGACTGCAACACTTATTTATTTGCAGCCCAGTTCAGAACAGTCCCAGGACAGTAACAGGTTCCTTTCCCTGGTATACACTGTGCTGACTCCAACATTAAACCCCGTTATTTACAGCCTGAGGAACAAGGAGATAAGATGTGCTCTCAGGAAGACAACAGGCAGGAAAACATCTATGGGATGATGCTGTTGTGTGTTGTGCTTGGGCGACTCTGGGGTGGAGAAATTATATATCTCCCTTCTTACTTGAAATGCAATATATTTTTGTCTGAAATGCCTTAAATATTCTCCTCTCAGCTAGGGACAAATCATGAGTAACTCCAGTGAAGGATTAATTTTTCTTACACTCACAGTAGTGTAAATGTATTAAACACTGGTGAGACCATTACTGGAATTCTGTTCCCGGTCCTGGTGTCCCTACATTAATTTTATATTGGGTAACTAGAAAGCTTTCAGAGAAAGGGTAGAAGATTGATTAATGGGACAGAAAATTGCCTCCTGGCAGAGACTGAAGGAGATATATCTATTTTGCTAATTGAAAGGACAGTTAAGCAGTGACTTAATCAAAATAAGTAAGTAACTGGGAGTAAATGCTCTTACATTTAACAGACAATGTTATTCCAAGATCCAATGGCTAAAAGTTGAACTATGCAAACGTCAAACTACAAATATGATCCAATATTTTACCAGTAAGAGAGTAAAATCAAGAGTGATGAAGACTCCAGAAAAAATGGGGGAGGGCTCAATAATGAGGGGTACAGGCTACATGGATTCTGAGGCATCTTGATTGCTTGGTAAGCTGTGTGCAAGCAAGTAGTTTGTATTTTAATGCAGCTAAATATAAATGTATACATCTAGGAACAAAGAACACAGGCCATAAATACAAGATCAGGCATTCTATCCTGGGAAGCGGTGACTTTGAAAAAATATTTGGGGGCTGTGGTGGATAACCAGCTGAATGTGAGCTCCTAGTGAAAAGCTGTAGTTGAAAGGGCTAATGGATTCCTGGGTTGCCTAAACAGGGGAATTTTGAGTAGAAGTACAAAGGTTATTTTACCTCTGTATTTGGCATTGCTGGAATACTGTATCCTGTTCTGGAGTCCACCGTTGAAGAAGGGTGTTGATAAACGGAGAGAGTTCAGAGAAGAGTCATGAGAATAATTAAAGGCCTAGAAAACATGACTTAAGTGATGAATTTAAGGAGCTCAATCTACTTATTTTATAAAAGAGAATATTAAGGGGTGACTTGATCACTGTCTATAAGTACCTATACGAGGAATGAATATTTGATAAAGGGGCTCTTCAGTGTAGCAGAGAGAGCCATAGTGAGATTCAATGGCTGGCAGTTGAAGCTTAACAAATTCAGGCTTCAGATAAGGTATCATTTTTTTTAACAGTGAGGGTAATGAACCATTGGAACAATCTGTGATGCTGATGCCAGACCTGATCAAAACTACATGCTCAGGTGAAAACTGACAAACTCACAGCTGGAAGCCAGGTCGATTCAAATGTGTATTAGCAGAAGATCAAAAGAGGCTGTTAAGTGTATGTGAATGTGTTTGTTGTTTCACCTTCATAAATTAATGTGATTTTGCATGCATTGTTTTCACTTATTTGTATCTTGTTAATATTTTTCTTTGTATATGCTCCGCAATATCTAAATAATACTCCAAATATGAAAGAAGCCTTGTGTTATGCAAATGAAGGACTCTTATGAGAAAGGTCATGCAGCTCAGGGACTTCAAAGTGATTGTGTAGGGCATTCAGAGTTCAGAAACTCTAAAAGCATCCCTCTCTCACAGCCGTCAAAGAAGAAACCATGTGATAGCTGTCCTGTCAGATTGTTCTAAGAGAACAAGTATAAATATAGATACAAAGGAAAATCTTTCCTCTCAGAACAGTATGGATTCTAACGGGACAGAATAACTGAACAAAAAATGGAGATACCCAGAGCTATTCAGGGTTGCCCTGAGAGACTTTTGGGAAACTGGCAAATTACTATATGTCTGCTGCCATTTGGAATCACAGACTATGACTTATCTGTATATGTACTTTACTTGCTTTAATATCTCAATAACTCTCACTTCTTTTTCTTTGTTAATAAGCCTTTAGTTAGTTTACTAAAGAATTGGATGACAGCGCTGTCTTTGGTTGAGATCTAGGATGGAACTCGACGTGGGTGGGTGACAGGTCTCTTGGGACTGGAAGTAACCTCATGTTTTCGTGTAAGAGACCATTTGTCACATAATCCAGCTTGCTTATGGGGCAAGATAGATTGAAGGGTCTAAGGGTACTCCCTCTGACTCCATTATAAGACTATTTATTGCCTTGGGAGTTCACATTTGCTACTGGGTTGGTGACATCTAATCATGGGACATACCACCAATTTTGGGGTGTCTGCTCTGCTTTTGGAGTCTGCCCTAAGATAGGCACTCACCATTGTAAGCGACTCCAGACAGGGTAACTCTATCTACCAAGGGTTGTGGTAGATTATCCATCACTGGCAATTTTTAAATCAAAAACATTTTTTTAAAAGTTCTGCTCTAGTTCAAAAGGGATTATTTTGGAGAAGTTCTATGGCCTGCATTTTACAGGCTAGATGTTCACAATCATTCCTTCTGGTCTGGGCATCTGTGAATTATCTCTAGAAACAGCTTCCAGAGGGCAGTGATGAATTCTCCATCATCTGGAGTCTTTAAATAAAGACTGGCTCTCTTTCTGAAAGGTACCCTTGTGTTCAGCTGAGCATTCTGGGATACATTCAGGAATCACCAGCTGAGATTCTACAAGTGGCTTTGCAGGACACGGTTACCCTGATGACCTCTTCTGGTCTTAAAATGTTGGAATCTATGAATAGTTCATTAAAGCCTAAGGTTCAGATTCCCCTCTAACTTAAACCAGTGTGAAACAGAGGTCATGTAGTTGAGGTAATTAGATTTAAGCCAGTGTAAGCCTTCATCTAGGTAGGAAATGTTGGACTCTTTATCATTTGTATATATAAACGAGATTACAATCCAAATTCATGACACTTTAAAATACATCAAAATGTCATCCCACTGGTGGTGCAGGATTTATTCACCCACGAAAGCTCATGCTCCAATACTTCTGTTAGTCTATAAGGTGCCACAGGACTCTTTGCTGCTAAGTTACTGGTATGGTTTTTAATACACTGTTCTTCAAAGATAGAGCAAAGCAGAGGTTTAAAAATAAATTGTTATTCATGTCTACCCGAAGGAACAATGTATTTTAAAAGAGTTTAAAAGGAAAATGAGATTGAACTAGGCTTTAAAGAATTAGAGTAAGAGTAGTTCATGTACAATCAAAATGCAAATATATACTTGGGAAACATCATGCTGAAGTACAAATAGAGCTGGATGGGGGAAAAAAAGTATAAAAAAACCATGGACATTTTGTACTCTGTTCTCAAAATTTTGAAAATTTCAGTATTTCAACTTTTTGCTATGATTCAGCGTAAAACCCAGTATCAAAATATTGGGATCTCCCACAAGATGGATATTATGATTTTGATAATCATCATTCCTATATGATCTCCTACAGCAAAAAATATCCCATGTAAAGCTCTAGACTCCCTTTCAGCACATTTAAGAACATAAGACCTGAGGGAATCCAATCAACACATCTTCTTCACACTCAGTCACACATCATTTGTTCATTATTCATATGTTCAACACAGATTTACACTCCTTCACAACACCACTGACTCACCAGCAATAAGTATCACATTAGCTGGCCTCAGATCACTATCACTTCCATGACTTTTTGTTTTATGTTTGTACAGCACCTAGACCAATGGGTTTCTGGCCCATAAGTTCATCATCATCATAGAATATCAGGGTTGGAAGGGACCTCAGGACGTCATCTAGTCCAACCTCCTACTCAAAAGAAGGATCAATTCCCAACTAAATCATCCCAGCCACGGTTTTGTCAAGCCTGACCTTAAAAACATCTAAGGAAGGAGATTCCACCACCTCCCTAGGTAACTCATTCCAGTGCTTCACCACCCTCCTAGTGAAAAAGTTTTTTCCTAATATCTAACCTAAAATTCCCCCAATGCAACTTGAGACCATTACTCCTTGTTCAGTCATCTGTTACCACTGAGAACAGTCTAGAGCCATCCTCGTTGGAACCCCCTTTCAGGTATAGAATCATAGAATCATAGAATTCAAGATCAGAAGGGACCATTATGATCATCTAGTCTGACCTCCTGCAAGATGCAGGCCACATTAGCCGATCTACCCACTCTTTTAGCAAGCGACCCCTGCCCCATGCTTCGGAGGAAGGCGAAAAACCTCCAGGGACACTGCCAATCTGCCCTGGAGGAAAATTCCTTCCCGACCCCAAATATGGCGGTCAGCTGAACCCCGAGCATGCGGGCAAGACTCTCCAGCCATACCCTCTGAAAGAGGTTAAGAATATCATATCATTGACCCAATTTGACCCAATTAAGTACCAGTTTGGCACTTAATTGACCTATTGACTAAGCCCGTTATCCTATTATACCATCTCCTCCATAAACTTATCTAGCTTAATCTTAAAGTCATGGAGGTCCTTCGCCCCTACTGTTTCCCTCGGTAGGCTGTTCCAGTATTGCACTCCCCTGATGGTTAGAAACCTTTGTCTAATTTCAAGCCTAAATTTCCTGACTGACAATTTATATCCGTTTGTCCTCGTGTCTACATTAGCACTGAGCTGAAATAATTCCTCTCCTTCCCTGGTATTTATCCCTCTGATATATTTAAAGAGTGCAATCATATCTCCCCTTATCCTTCTTTTGGTTAAGGAAAACAAACCGAGCTCCTCAAGTCTCCTGTCATACGACAGGCCTTCCATTCCTCGGATCATTCTAGTGGCCCTTCTTTGTACCCGTTCCAGTTTTAACTCATCCTTCTTAAACATGGGAGACCAAAACTACACACAATACTCCAAATGAGGTCTCACCAACGCCTTATATAACGGGACTAGCACTTCCTTATCCCTACTAGAAATACCCCGCCTAATGCAACCCAAGACCGCATTAGCTTTTTTAACGGCCACATCACATTGCCTACTCATAGTCATCCTACGATCAACCAGGACTCCCAGGTCCTTCTCCTCCTCCGTTACTTCCAACTGGTGCGTCCCTAGCTTATATCTAAAATTCTTGTTAGTCATCCCTAAATGCATAACCTTACACTTCTCACTATTGAATTTCATCCTGTTACTAATACTCCAGTTTACAAGGTCATCCAAATCTCCCTGGAGGATATCCCGATCCTTCTCCGAATTGGCAATACCTCCCAACTTGGTGTCGTCCGCAAACTTTATCAGCCCACTCCTACTCTTGGTTCCCAGGTCAGCAATAAATAGATTGAATAAAATATGACCCAAAACCGAACCTTGAGGAACTCCACTGGTAACCCCCCTCCAACCCGACAGTTCCCCTTTCAGTACTACCCTCTGCAGTCTCCCCTTTAACCAACTCCTTATCCACCTCTGGATTTTCATTTCGATCCCCATCTTTTCCAATTTAACCAATAATTCCTCATGCGGTACCGTATCAAACGCCTTACTGAAATCCAGATATATTAGATCCACCGCATTTCCCTTGTCTAAAAAATCTGTTACTTTCTCAAAGAAGGAGATCAGATTGGTTTGGCACGATCTACCTTTCGTAAATCCATGCTGTAATCTATCCCAGTTGTCATCGGCCTCCTGCTCCTTAACCACTCTCTCTTTCAAAATTTTTTCCAATACTTTGCATACTACAGATGTTAAACTAACAGGCCTGTAGTTACCCGGGTCACTTTTTTTCCCCTTCTTGAATATAGGAACTACATTAGCTAATCTCCAGTCCAACGGTACAATCCCCGAATTTAGAGATTTATTAAAAATCATCGCTAACGGGCTAGCAATATCACTCGCCAATTCCCTTAATATTCTAGGATGAAGATTATCCGGGCCCCCCGATTTACTTCCGTTAAGCTGTTCAAGTTTGGCCTCCACCTCAGATACCGTAATGTCTACCCCCATATCTTCATTCCCATCGGCCCCTCTATCACTATTCCTTAGCCCTTCATTAGCCTCATTAAAGACCGTGGCAAAATATTCATTCAGATATTGTGCCATTCCAAGATTATCCCTAATCTAGTTGAAAGCAGTAATCAGCACCCCCCCACCCGATTCTTCTCTTCTGCAGACTAAACAATCCCAGTTCCTTCAGCCTCTCCTCATAAGTGCTCCAGCCCCCTAATCATTTTTGTTGCCCTCTGCTGGACTCTTTCCAATTTTTCCACATCCTTCTTGTAGTGTGGGGCCCAAAACTGGACACAGTACTCCAGATGAGGCCTCACCAATGCAGAATAGAGGTGAATGATCACATCCCTCAATCTGCTGTCAATGCTCCTACTTATACACAGGGCCGCCCAGAGGATTCACAGGGCCCCCTGCCACCGAACTGATGCCGAAGACCCAGCACTTGGGCGGCGGGTCCCATGGCGGAAGGACTCCCCAACGCGGGTGTGACATTATCGATATAATCTGGGACCATATAGAACATGGTTGCAACCAAGGTCCTTTAGTGGCACCAAATCCTATGTAAATAGGGTCATATAACATGTCTAAGACCAGGTTATGGGTTGCTGGTTATGATTATGCTGTCTGTCTGTATGTATCATTTTGTAGTTGAAGTTATGAGTATTTGCTCTGTACGGTCTGTACTTTAAATTTGCTGTGCTTCTGGTTGACACCCCAGACAAGTTGGTGTTAGCTCTGCCTAGCCTGCTTGATGGTCCATTAAGGACCATCAGCTATACAACTGACCACTGAGAGAAGGCAGGTACGCCTTGTAACTCAGCAAAGTATGCAGGAACTTGCCCATGTGATTCCAGACTCCATTTTGCTGTAATTTTCCACAGTAAGAACAAAGAAGTGTTCTTACACCTGGAAAAGAGACTATAAAAGGCTGATGCCTCATCTCCATCTTGTCTTTAATCCTGCTTCTTACTTCTGGAGGGACTTTGCTACAAACTGAAGCTCTGAACAAAGGACTGAATGACCCATCCCAGTGGGGGATGTACTCCAGAGACTTGATTTGAACCTGCAGTTTACTCCATCACTGCTACAAGCCTCAACTAAGAACTTTGTCATTACTGTATGTAATTGATTCCATTTAACCAATTCTAGCTCTTATCTATGTCTTTTTCCTTTTATGAATAAACCTTTAGATTTTAGATTCTAAAGGTTTGGCAACAGCATGATTTGTGGGTAAGGTCTGATTTGTATATTGACCTGGGTCTGGGGCTTGATTCTTTGGGATCAAGAGAACTTTTTTCTTTTATTAGGGGTGTTGGTTTTCATAACCATTCATCCCCAGGACGAGCGGCACTGGTGGTGATACTAGGAGACTGGAGTGTCTAAGGGAATTGCTTGTGACTTGTGGTTAGCCAGTGGGGTGAGCCCAAAGTCCTCTTTGTCTGGCTCATTTGGTTTGCCTTATAGACTCATAGAATATCAGGGTTAGAAGGGACCTCAGGAGGTCATCTAGTCCAACCCCCTGCTCAAAGCAGGCCCAATTCCCAGACAGATTTTTGCCCATTTCCCTAAATGGCCTCCTCCAGGATTGAGCTCACAACCTTGGGTTTTAACAGGCCAATGCTCAAACCACTGAGCTATCCTTCCCCCATAAGAGGGAGGGAAAACCCCTCCCTCTTATGGGACTTAGAGGTGGAAAAACCCCAGCCTTGGGCTGTAACTGCCCTGTTTAAGCAATTGGTCTTGTATTGGCACTCTCAGTTGGGTCCTGCCAGAACCATATTGTCATAGCGGGTCGTCGGGGCACTTGGGCGGCGGGTCCCAGTGCAGAAGGACCCCCCGCCGCTGAATTACTGCCGAAGACCTGGAACAGAAGAAGCTCCGGGAGCCCAAGCCCCGCAAGAGTTGTCCAGGGCCGCTGGAGCGAGTGAAGGACCCCGCTCCAGGGGCCCCCAAAATCTCTCTTGGGGGCCTCTGCCAGCAGAATGCAGATTGCCAGCACCAAAGCATGAAGCGGCTCATAAGTATTATGGAGCCCCAAGCAGACTCGATACAGACGCTCATAGCACTGCAGATGGAGCAGATCCTTGCCTGCCCCCCCCTTCAGCCCTTGTCCCAAAACTCTTTCCCTTGTGCCCCCATGCAACTGCCAACCCACTTCCCCCAACATCTGGTTTCTTACCATCACCTCCAACACCTGTAGCTTCACCACCCAGCCCTGCAAACTGCGACTCTTACCCTCTGCACTCAGCCCCCATCACCATCCATTTTAGCCAGCCTGAAGTGCAGCACTCATTGCACGGCACTCCAAACAGGAAGGCTGAATATGATAACAGGACATATGCAAATTTGTGATTGTCCTGTTCCACATCCCACCCCCTTCCTTCCTCTCAGGCCTGGTCTACACTAGGATCTTAAATCGAATTTAGCAGCGTTAATTCGAACTAATCGCTCAACCGTCCACACCAGGAAGCCATTTAATTCGAACTAGGGGGCTCCTTAGTTCGAATTTGGTACTCCACCCCGACAGGTGGAGTAACGCTAAATTCGCACTTGCTAGCTCGAATTAGGCTAGGTGTGGATGCAAATCGAACTTAGTAGCTCCAGGAGCTATCCCACAGTGCACCACTCTGTTGACGCTCTGGACAGCAGTCCGAGCTTGGATGTTCTGAGCAGCCACACAGGAAATGACCCGGGAAAATTTGAAATCCTTTTCCTGTCTGGACAGTTAGAATCTCATTTCTTGCTTTGACATCGGGGCGAGCTCCGCGGCACCTGCAACGATGCAGAGCTCTCCAGCAGAGGAGTCAGCCCAATGCAAGAATAGAAAGAGATCCCCAGCATGGACAGACCGGGAAGTCCAGGATCTGATCGCTGTGTGGGGCGAGGAGTCTGTGCTGTCGGAGCTGCGCTCCAACAAGCGTAATGCAAAGACCTTCGAGAAGGTCTCCCAAGCCATGACACAGAAAGGATACAGCCGGGATGCGATGCAGTGCCGCGTGAAAGTCAAGGACCTGAGGCAAGGCTATCAAAAAGTCAGAGCGGCAAACGGACGCTCCGGAGCACAGCCCCAGACATGCCGCTTCTACGAGGCACTGCATGCCATTCTCGGTGGGTCTGCCACCACTGTCCCACCAGTGACCGTGGACTCAGTGGATGGCATAGTGAGCCAGGACAGTTCCTACTCGATGTTCGCCGATGGGCAAGACGACGAAGGGTCCGTGGAGGAAGGCGCAGGCGACAGCGAACACAATGCCCCTTTCCCTGACAGCCAGGATCTCTTCATCACCCTCACAGAGATCCCCTACCAACCCTCACCGGCCGTGAACCCGGACTCAGAGTCAGGGGAAGGATCAGGCGGTAAGTCGTATAAACAAGAAAATATTTATTTGCTCGAAAACATGTATACCAAAAATATAAATTCTATCTATAAATACTATATCTAAAAGTTTTTAAAGGGAAACTAAACGAACAGTAGGTCTACACAGATTGGGATGGAACAATAGTCCTCCATGGACAATTCCACAAATGCTTCAAACAGTTCCTCAAATACCCTCCGCAGGAGGTTTCGAGGAAGAGGTGCCTTATTTGGTCCTCCGGTGAAGCTCACTCTTCCACGCCACGACATCCTCAGATACAGGGGAACCATCGCCTCTACCAGCATGGCCGCGTAGGGTCCCGGTCGGTGAAGTGCTTCCCTTAACATCCTTTCTTTCTGCACTCGAGAGACACGCCTCAGGGTAATCTCGTTACTGAAGTGCTGCATCTAATTAGGGCAATTAGCGAATAGTTACTGTTCTTAATGGTTTACTTATACTTTGCATAACAAAGCCCCGCGCTTAGCAGCCACGTGCTGTAGGCCACACAGGAAAAGCATACATTGATCTTTCCCCTGCAGTGTCGGGAGTGGCTGCAAAAGGGTCATAGTATCTGATTTCCAGATTGCCTTTAGCACGACGGCACAGCTATCCGTTAACTGATAAGCATAATGTACTGTAAGGCTTACCAGGACTCTCTGCTAGAGGGATTCTGCTATCTCTCCCGACTTCTCCGCTCTCCTGTGCAATGGCGCAGCCAATCAGAGCGTAGGCCAAAATGTTGTGCTTCTCTGGAGACCACGTGACACTTGTTGTCCGGTACGGTCTTCTTCATAGAAATTGACTAGACGGTGTTCACTGTTCGCCAAAATGTATCTGTACAAGGAAATCACTAACTTTCCCCATCACACAGCTTCGGCTCCTTCCCGGACTGCCCCGGCATCCCCCTCGCAGAGACTGGCAATGATTAGACGGCGAAAGAAGAAGACTAGGGACGACATGTTCGCTGAACTGATGGCCTGCTCCCGAGCAGAGGCTGCAGAGCAGAAACACTGGAGGGAGACCCTATGTGAGCAGCATCGCACACTCATGGAACGTGAGGATAGGTGGCGGCAGGAAGACCAGCAGACCACCCAAACGCTGCTTGGTCTCATGAAGGAACAAACGGACACGCTTCGTCGCCTTGTTGATGTCCTGCAGGACCGCAGGCTGGAGGACAGGGCCCCCCTGCAGTGTCTCTGCAATCGCCCTCCCCAGCCAAGAAGTCCTGGCCCCCCCTCACCCAAAAGTACAAGACGGAGGGGTGGTAGAGGCCGTGAGAACTGTCACTGAACCAGAGCAGAGCGGCCGTGTACCCCGCACTTCTCACGTTAGAAATTTGTAGAAGTGCTTCCCTTATAGGCTCAGCCAGTCCCAAATCCAAGGTTCATCCCCCCACTGTTTATTAGATTAATAAAAGATGTTTGCTGTTAATCACTGTTTCCGTCATGTCTTTCCTGTCAGAGGATTTTTCGGTGTATGGGGTGGACAGGGGTTTCATACTTGCACGGTATAGCCTACAGTACCAGGGTACAGACTTGGGGAAAGGATCAACTGCGGGGCACACACACACTGCAGTCAGTAGGCACCAGGGTCATTCTGTGTTGTGTATGCTGCCCCTGATCATTTCGTAATGTGTATGCTTGTCCAGGGTCCTAGCGCCTGCCACGCCATTACTGTGAAGGCAGGCTGCCCTTACGATGCACTTGCAACGGATCCACGAGCCTATCCGCTGCCCTGAGCCCCAACAAGAGCCCTCATCCACGGACAGATAGTCACCCTTCTCCCACACCCATCACCCCTTCCCACGCAGAAACCCGCAGCCCACTGCCGTCATCCAAACCCCTATGCAAAGAAGGCACCACTCGCCCCTTCCTGCAAACCCTCCCCTTCATGCAGAACCACTGTCATCCGTCCCCCACCCCAGAGACCTATGTAGGAGCAGGAGGATGTCAGTCCTCTATGGAGGAAGCGGTCTGTACGTCAGTGCACACCGTGCCCAGCACAGTATGCGTCCATGTCTCAACACCAGAACAGAAATGCAAAGTAAAAGAAAGATTTATTAATAATGAGTGTAACAATTAATTTGCTTAAAAACGTGCTTTGGAAGTGGGGGAAACTTGGAGAACGCGGCATGTAGCCGCAGATCCAAATCGACACAAACTGACACAGGCCCAGGGTCAGTTTCTCTTGAAAGCAAGTGGAGAGTCATAGGTTACCCTGCTCTCCGAGGAAACTTGCTTTCAAAGCCTCCCGGATACAGAGCGCTTCCCGCTGGGATATTCTCTCGGCACGGGTGTCTGGCTGAGCGTAAACTGCAGCCAGGCGATTTGCCTCAACCTCCCATCCGGACAAAAAGGCCTCGCCCTTGCTCTCACACAGATTGTGCAGCACACAGCATGCAGCAATAACTACGGGGATATTCTTTTCGCTGATGTCCGAGCGAGTGAGTAAGCTCCGCCATCTCCCCTTGAGACGTCCGAAAGCACACTCCACCACCATTCTGCACTTGCTCAGCCGGTAGTTGAAGAGTTCCTTCTCTCTGTCCAGGGCGCCTGTATAGGGCTTCATGAGCCAGGGCATTAGCGGGTAGGCTGGGTCCCCGAGGATCACTGTAGGCATCTGCACATCCCCAACCGTTATTTTGTGGTCCGGGAAGAAAGTACCTGCCTGGAGGAGTCTAAAGAGACCAGAGCTCCTGAACACACGCGCGTCATGAACCTTGCCCGCCCACCCGACGTTGATGTTGGTAAAACGTCCCCTATGGTCCACCAGTCCTTGCAGCACCATAGAAAAGTAGCCCTTTCGGTTAATGTAATCGCTGGCCTGGTGGGCCGGTGCCAGGATAGGGATGTGAGTCCCATCTATAGCCCCACCGCAGTTTGGGAATCCCATCGCGGCGAAGCCATCTATGATGTCCTGGATGTTTCCCAGGGTCACCACCTTTGAGAGCAGTTGCTCAACGATTGTGTGGGCTACTTGCATCACAGCAACCCCCACGGTAGATTTGCCCACGCCAAAGTGGTTCGCTACTGACCGGTAGCTGTCTGGCGTGGCAAGTTTCCAGAGGGCTATGGCCACTCGCTTCTGCACACTCAGGGCTGCTCGCATCCGGGTGTCCTGGCGCTTCAGGGCAGGGGACAGCAAGTCACACAGTTCAAGGAAAGTGCCCTTACGCATCCTGAAGTTTCGCAGCCACTCTGTGTCATCCCAGACCTGCAGCACTATGCGGTCCCACCAGTCCGTGCTTGTTTCCCGGGCCCAGAATCTCCGTTCCACAGCATGAACTTGACCCATTGCCACCATGATCTCCACTGCCCGGCGTACCCTGCTTTCTGAGAGGTCTGCGCCACTCTCCTCACCGCGCTGCCGGAGCCTCCTCGCCCGATTTCTCAGCAGCTGACTGTTGCAGAGGTGGACGATAAGGTGCGAGGAGTTGACAACGGCCATAAGTGCAGCGATGATCGCAGCGGGCTCCATGCTCGCAGTGCTGTGGCGTCCGTGCTGTCACTGACCAGAAAAGTGCGCAAACAGATTTCCCGCCGGCGCTTTCAGGGAGGGAGGGCGTTTGTGAGTGACGGTTGAATGATGACAGTTACCCAAAACCACCCTCGACACATTTTTCCCCCAGCAGGCATTGCGAGCTCTACCCAGCATTCCAATGGGCAGCGGGGACTGCGGGAACTGTGGGATAGCTTCCCACAGTGCACCGCTTCCAAAGTCGACGCTGGCCCCGTGAATGTGGACTCAGAAATTCGAATTAGTGTATTTAGTATGGATACACAAATTCGACTTCATAAGGTCGAATCCACAAATTCGAACTAAGTTGATTCGAAATAGTCTTGTAGTGTAGACAAGGCCTCAGCCAGCACAGATGTGTCATGCCCTTTCTGTTTCCCCAGCAGTTGTGTTTCTTATCAATACATGCATTTTTTTTGGCTTTGAAAACATTCTTTATTCCATTAAGTAAAAGATACCGTAGCCCAGGAAAGCAACAGGCACTGCAAATCAGTGCATCATATGCAGCAAACACAGATGCATCTAGCTCTGGAACCACTGCACTTCACTCCTGTGCAGGGCACCAAACCTTATTGGTGACTTTCAGCATCAAATTGCTCGCTCAAGGCATCCCTAATCCTTACAGCCGCACTCTGGGCCCCTCTAATAGCCTGGTCCCTGGCTGTTCAAATTCAACCTCCAGGTGTTGAACCTCTGTGGTCCATGCCTGAGTGAATCTTTCACCCTTCCCTTCACAAATGTTATGGAGGGTACAGCATGCAGCTATAACCGTGGGGATGTTGTCATCGGCCAGCTTCCCATACAGAGATCACCAGCGGCCCTTTAATGGCCAAAAGCACACTGAACTGTCATTCTGCACTGACTCAGCCTGTTGTTGAACTACTCCTTGCTGCTATAAAGACTTCCTGTGTAGGGTTTCATGAGCCACATATTAAAGGGTAAGTGGGGTCTCCAAGAATCACAATTGGCATTTCGACTTCCCCTACGGTGATCTTCTGGTATGGGAAGAAAATCCCAGCTTGCAGCTTCCTGAGCAGGCCTGTGTTCTGAAAGATGCGTGTGTCATGCACCTTTCCAGATCAGCCTGCATTAATGTCCATGAAATGCCCACGGTGATCCACAAGTGCCTGGAGAACCACAGAGAAATACCCGTTCCAATTTATGTATTCAGAGGCTAGGTGGTCTGATGCCAGAATTGGAATATGCGTCCCATCTATCGCCCCATCCACAGTTAGGGAAACCCATTTGCGCAAAGCCAGCCACAATGTCATGCTCATTGCCCAGAGTCATGGTTCTTCTGAGCAGGATGCCATTAATGGCCCTGCACACTTGCATCAAAGTGAGTCCAGTGACTGACTTTCCCACTCCGAACTGGTTGGTGACGGATCCGTATCTGTCTGGAGTTGCCAGCTTCCAGAAGCCATATCTGCTTCTCCACCAGCAGGGCAGTTCTCAATCTCATGTCCTTGCACCACAGGGTGGGGCAAGCTTAGCACACAGTCCCATGAAAGTGGCTTTCCCTACCCAAAGGATCTGCAGCCACTGTTTGTCATCCCACCACTTACTGCTTAAGTCCTGAGCCCACAGTCATAGAATATCAGGCTTGAAAGGGACCTCAGGAGGTCATCTAATCCAATTACCTACTCAAAGCAGGACCAATCCCCCACTATTTGGTTTTTTTTGGCTACAGACCCCTAAATGGCTCCTTCAAGGATTGAACTCATAACCCTGGGCTTAGAAGGCCAATGCTCAAACCACTGAACTATCCCTCCCACTAATAGGCCATTGTGGTGAGCATGTCCATGAATGCCACAAGCAACTTCATGTCGTCTGTTATGCAATTGACATCATTGTTGGACTTCTCACTGTCACTTTGCAGCTTAAGAAGTAACTCAACTGCAATTCGTGATGTGCTGGTGAGACCCATCAGCATATTCCTCACAAGTTCAGGATCCATTCCCGCAGACCAAAAGGGAAGACAGAGCATGCAGTACAAAAAAATGTTGAAAGATGGCGCCAAATGTGGATGGAAGCACAGGGGTTTCTGGGATGTGAAGCAATGCACCACAGGGCATTGGGACAGGACCCAGAATGCCCCTCCCCCCCGCTTCCTTCCCACAAACCACAGTGCCAGAATGAGAAGAGGTGCTCTGTGGGATAGCTGTCTATAATGCACTGCTGCAAGTGCCACAAATGTGGCCACACCAGTGCTCTTGCAGCTGACAGTGTGAACACATGGCAGCGCTTTCCCTGCTGCGGTCTCCGAGGGCTGGTTTAACTCACAGCACTCTACATCTGCGAGTGTAGTCATGTCCTTAATACATTTCCCAGACCTGAAGAAGAGATCTGCATAAGCTCTCATCAACAGAAGTTGGTTCAATAAAAATTATTACCTCACCCACCTTGCCTATCTGATATCCTGGGACCAACATGGCTACAACAATACTGTGTTTAAAAATCTTGGCCATAGATATCAAAGCCCAGAAGAAGAAAGAATCATTGTCTTTATTTCACAGGTGTGGAAACCGTCATGAAGAGAAATTACTTGATCCATGTCAGTGTCAGAACTTGGAAGATAACCCCAAAGTCATGACTAACCACCCCTGCCCCACAGAACTTACAATTTACATGGACAAGCCAGACAAAGGGATGGAAGGGGAACCACAGCCACCGGGAGATGGGAAGTAACTTGTCCCTGCTCACAATACTCAGAGGGTGAATTTCACCCACTGGGGAATAGACCAGATGTGGGTGTAACCAATATACAGAAGAATCAATACTGAGGCTGCTGGACTTATTTGAAGCATCTGGTGCTTGCTGCTGCTGGAGACAGTTAGAGCTTGACAACCCCTGTTATAACTATAAAGGGAAGGGAACAGCCCTCCTATGTATAATACTATAAAATCCCTCCTGGCCAGAGACACCAAAATCCTTTTACCTGTAAAGGGCTAAGAAACTCAGGTAACCTGGCTGACACCTGACCCAAAGGACCAATAAGGGGACAACATACTTTTAAATCTTGGTGGGGGGAAGGCTTTTGTTTGTACGCTCTTTGTTTTGGGGTTGTTCGCTCTTGGGACTAAGAGGGACCAAACATCAATCCATGTTCTCCAAATCTTTCTGAACCAGTCTCTCATATTTCAAACTTGTAAGTAACAGCCAGGCAAGGCGTGTTAGTTTTATCTTTGTTTTCTTAACTTGTAAATGTTCCTTTTTGCTAAGAGAATTGACCTCTGTTTGCTGTAACTTTGAACCTAAGGCTGGAGGGGGTTCCTCTGGGCTCTATGAATCTGATTACCCTGTAAAATTATTTTCCATCCTGATTTTACAGAGATGATTTTTACCTTTCTTTCTTTAATTAAAAGCCTTCTTTTTAAGAACCTAATTAATTTTTCCTTGTTTTAAGATCCAAGGGGGTTGGATCTGCACTCACCAGGAATTGGTGGGGGGAAAGAAGGGGGAATGATTAATTTCTCCTTGTGTTAAGATCCAGGGGTTTGGATCTGTGTTCACCAGGAACTTGGTGGAAAAGTCTCTCAAGGCTACTGGCAGGTAGACGGAGTTTCTCAAATAACTCTTAAAGGATTTGGGTGGTGGCAGTAAAACCAGATCTAAGCTGGTAATTAAGCTTAGAGGTTCTCATGCAGGTCCCTATATCAGTACACTAGAGTTCAGAGTGGGGAAGGAACCTTGACAATCCCAGTGCTCACAGCTTGTGCAGAGCTGTTCAGGGCAGGTGGGACACCCAGGGTCCTACAAACAAGTAGGGCACCAGTGCAGCATAGCAGTGTAGCAAGGTTGCAAGCCCCTTAAGGGAGAGACCATCTTTTGTCCAGTGCCTGGGGTCGTGGTCGATGGCCAGGTGTTCAGGTGATATAAATAAATACATAGCAATACAGGATATGGGGTTGGTACATATCCTACTGACTGCACTACCAGAACTGCCATCCCACGGCCATACTGCAGGCCAGAATCAGAATCCTGCACCAGTTTCTCAGGCCTTTAATTGCTCAGATAAAATGGACCTGGATCCAAAAATTCCCTGGAATGGTGTTTTCCTTTAGCCAAACTTAAATCTGCTGGGTGAGGTTTGGTGAACTGTAAAATTAATGTGCATCCTTTAAGGAGTAGTCTTGAATGTTCTGTCACTAACACCAGTTTAACATGCTTGTAACCTCGATTGAGGCAGTGTGGCCTAGTAGAGAGTGCATAGGCTCGGGGCTAAAGAGACCTGGGCTTTGTTCCTGGCTTTGACCTGTTGGGTGAGCCTGAGGAAGTCACTTCCTTGTTCGGTGCCTCAGTTTCTACAATGGGTACAAGTGGGATAATGACACTGGCCTCCTTTGTAAAGCACTTTGAGATCTATTGGCAAAAAGTGCTACATAAGAGCTGGAAGTTTTTATTATTACCTCTGATTTACAGTTTTGTAAGCATGAAGAGAATCCATTCTATAGACTTGAGTACAGTTCATCCTGATTTACACCTAGAAATAAGATAAGAATCAGGCCCATAATATTTTAACCTTCCAGAGCTGAGCATCCATGTACCTGAAAATGTTCACTAGGAAATACCACATACATAAAACAGTCACTGATTTTTTTGTAATAATAGACAAATTCTATTTAAAAATGTCTCTTTGGCTGGGACATGCAAAGGGGCAAGAAGGAGTTAGGCACCCAAATCCCATTGACTTTGAATAGGATTTGGGCATTAAACACCTCCAATTCTTTTGAAAATCTTACCTATGTATCAAATATCCCTGTGAATAGAGCAAATATTATTTTCCTCATCTGCAAAATGTGGCTACTGATTTATAAATTGGTTCAATGACAGAGCTGAGAATAAACCTCACTTGGACACAACACCAGCCATTCATCCAACATATAGTTGGAATAAGTGCCTTCAAATGCACATGATAATCACGTCACAATTAGTTGACTACATTTGTGGTTTGGTCTTCAAAATGTTTGAGAGACCAAATAACGAAACCTAGCCAAATGTATTGTCTAAACACAATGCAGTACGATAGGAAAAGGAGATATACCCTCCTTCCACGAAGCAAATTCTCTCAGAGTGTTAATGTTACACAGAAGGGATATTCAAAGACATGCATTTCAGATAACAGTATTTATGGTATGACTTTACAAATTACAAAGCCCTTTACTCACCACGAAAATCCAGCCTGCCAGTTTGTACCAGTTCCTAAACTTGCTCTTCCGGCCTGTACTTTTCTTATCTGTTTTGGATACTACATGCCAAACTGGTCGGGCACTGAGGTTCATCCCAACTTGTGCTAGGACATGCCCTTCACGTATGTTGGCTTTGACAGGGTTCCTATATTCTAATGCCAAAGCTGGCTTCAGCTTTGCAAAATGTTGTGTGATATTCAAGAAGGGTGAATAGAATAGTGGAGAGAGCATAATGCATTCAGTTGACATAACTTCCTATAGATATATTTCAAAGTTCTCCTGAGTCAATGGCTCGGAGATATAATCTACATTGTATTAATACTGTGTGCATAATACCCATTGATATGGTGTATACTACACCCAACATATATGTATTATGTAACACCTTGACTGGGGCCTAGTCCCACTGAAATCAATGGAAAGACGCCAGATTTGCAAAGGTATTTAGGCACCTAAAATGCAGATAAGTGCCATGTCATCTGTTCATCTGTCTAATCATCTCTCTGTCCGCTTGTCTAATGGTTTTAACATTCACCTGCATCTATCTATCTATCTATCTATCTATCTATCTACTGCTAATTGGCCCATCCCGGTGAGAAGTGGACTTCAGTGGGCAGGGACTACTATGTGGGTGCATTTCACAGTCATGGTCACTAAAGTCAAATTAAAAATACATCATGATTATTGGTAGCTAAAGGATATTCCTTCTGACTCTGTGTGCGGCTAATTTCACAGGCAAAGCAGGTGGGAATTGGAGCTGACAAGGGGCTTGCAGTGGGACTGTGACACCCTGCTAAGGGCAGCGGTGGCAAGGGGGGATAGACTGTAACTGGAGCTGTCTCTGTCCCTGGTGGCTGACCAGAGAAGTGGCAAGGAATAGTTTGCCTATAGTTTGTAAAGTGCTTGACCTTAAGGATGCAGCTGTTTCTATAGGTCTGATAGCAGATCTGCACTGACCGATCCCCAGCATGAAGAAACCCTGGGCAGTGTCATTTGAAACATGTTAATTTCATTGACTCTTGCTTAGGATAAAAATAATAATCAGTTAAAAACCGTGCTTCATTATGTGCTCATTAAAATCATCCCCGTTAGCAACACAGCTACTAAAATGAAATCTCCCCAACTAGCCATGCAGCACCTGTGGTTCTATGGGGATTTGCAGGAGGACACGGAGGTCATTATAACTCCTCATGTCTTAATCAGCACTCTGAGAAATGTTATGCCCAGCTGAGACCTGGGCAAGGCCTGGAGATCTGACAAACCTCTCAAGGAAATAAGGGCCAGCGTCAGAAACAAAGTTACTCGTCATTTCAATGGGTCCCATGGAGGCCATTAGAATGGAAACACTGTTGGGAAATGTAGGTTGCGGCAGCAGTCCCATTGGGGCTGATTAGAAAGGAAAGTCAGAGCCACTGATTAATGTTAGACAAAGGAAGGGGAGGGTTTGTTCCTCTGGCAAGGAGCCCTCTGATGTGTAAAGTGAAAGGGTACAAGCCAGTTTCATCAGTCCTTGTGAAGGGTGATCCCTTCATTCATAAAGTCCTCCAGAGTCTCACCTAGCTAGGGGATGTAGTGGGCGGGTGTGTGGGGAGTGGTGGTGGTGGTGGTGGATTGCAGTGAAACTGACATGTAAACAAACGAGATTCCCACTGGGTTAGCTGAGGCAGCAGGGCCCAGGTACAGTGAGTGAAAGGCAATTCCAGGTGTCTAGGCCTCAATGACAGAGATCATTTTAGAGATCCAAAGTACCTGGATTGTGACAGGCTTTGCTGTCCTGCCCATGACACCCAGTGCTGCCAGTGTCCCTCAGTCCTGACCCACAGCCCCTACCCGCAATGATATTCCATCTCTGGGCTCACTCGCTCACACTCTCTCTCTTCCCCCCCCCCAGCTTTGTCAGTGCCTTTCAGTCTTGACCCACAGCCCCCTGCTATCCCGGTTCTGGACTCCCCCTTCTCCACACACTGCAAGCTCTGCCAATGTTCACTAGTCCTGGCCCGCAGCCCCCTGCTGTTCTGTTTCTGGCATTGTTCCCTCTCTCATACACACAGCTCTGCTGATTCACCTTAAAGCCAACCCATAGACCCCTGATCCCTAACCCTAGCCCTAACCGTATCCCAGTCCTGGGCATCTCCTAGCCCTCACCTCTGCCAATGCCTGTTAATCCTAACCTGCAGCCACCTGTTAGTTCATCTCTGGGCTCTCACATACACAGCTCTGCTGATGCACTGCTATCCTGACACACAGCATTTGCTGTCCCAGCCCTGCCCCCACCTCCCACAGCTCTGACTTTGCCCCTCAGTCCTGACCCAAAGCCCCCTGCTATCACAGCCCTGGTTTCCCTTCACAGCTCTGCGGACGTACCTCAGGCCTGCACTATAATACCCCTACTATACCTGTCTGAAAACTACTTCCCAGCTCCACCAATACACCATAATCGTGAGTTACCACCCCCTTGGTTCTGGCTGTCCTGCTCCAAACACACAACACTGACAATTCCCCTGACCGGTGCTGAATTTGTAATTTGAAAGCAATTAGCAATTAGGTGGTGGGCCTCAATCAATTTTTATACATTCATAAATGATGCAGCACATGCAGAGGTCCCAGGGCTATGAACAGCCAAGCCTAGAGGTGCCGGGGCACAGCCCTGGCAAGCCCTGGTACAAATTAAGCACAGGAGCTCAATCTTTGTAGCTTAACAAAAAGAGGGATAAGGGATGACATGATCACCCATCTATAAGTACCTACATAGGGAAAAATATTTAATAATGGGCTGTTCAGTCCGGCAGAGAATGGTATGACATGATCCAGTGGCTGGAAGTTGAAGCTGGACAAATTCTGACTGCAAATAACCTTAAAATTTTTAGCAATTGGAGTAATTAACCACTTGAAGAATTTACCAAGGGTTGTGGTGTATTCTCCATCACAGATTTCTTAACTCAAGATTTGATATATATATTTTCCCTAAAAGATCTGCTCTAGAAATAATTTTGGGACATTTTCTGGCCTGTGCTATATAATAACTCAGACTAGAAGATCACAGTGGCCACTCAAGACATGGAATGTATTAATCCATTTATGAATCAGTGATTAGAACCATAATTGCAGTCCTGTGCCTCTGACTCCATAGCAATGTATAAGTGAAGCATGGATTCTTTGTAAAGGAATTATAAAGAAAATGCATCCCTACTTATTCAAAATAACTCTGAAGGGAACCCCAAATTCTTGTAGCCCTCATTAGAGATGATATACTACCTTTTGCAATCAATGAACTATGACAACTGCTGTTGTCAGTTAGGTGCGTGTGTGCTCTCTCCATATGCTGTCCCAATCCTGCACAGATAGTTGGTTCAGCAGACCTCGATAGTACTACCCAGAAAGAACAACCACCAGCACGGTTCGGTGACAAAGGCTCAAGACACTGTCCTAGCGCCCTGGCTCTGTGGATACAGGTGCACTAACACATGAGTGCCCAGTGACAAAAAGCGGCGCAGTCAGCAGCAGAACTTTTTGCTTTCCTCAAGGTCACACATAGGATTAAAGTGAGTCACCCTAATATTTATAGACTGAGACAAACAACTTTCATACCATCTTATGTGTTTCATGACCTCCACTTGTATCATGCTCCAGGTGTCTCCAGCACAACGTCCCTATTCATCACTTCTGTCAAATCCTCTTATCTGATGTTAGACCAAGATGTCTTTTGTACTGTGTTCTTACACATATCCAGTATTTGTAGCTTCATAGGAGTGTCTGTGTTTTAGCAACACTAGCAATACTTTTGCCAAAGTCATAGAGTGAACTTGTTAATATCTACTTTAATACGTGGCCTAACTTTGGTTCACAGCCTCTGGTTCAGGCCTCAGAACTTCCATAAGGCCCAAAGGTCAGGCTTTCTCTTTCTCCTACAACTACCAGGTGCAATCAATAAGCCAAATAGCCAGTATGACCCAGGGACAGTCATGGATTTGGGTTTCAAAAAAAGTTGAAGAAAGGCAATGCCATTTTCTTCCAAAGCTCCATTTTGCTTAATTGAGACAAGAAGTTTCCATAAGTCTGATGACACCCTAATGTTGGATCATATCAATGGCCCCGATTCAAGAGTTTTTCTGCTTTTCTTCTAAGTTCAATTGATCCAGTGAAATCAACAAAATGACTCATATGCTCAGAGTCAAGTATGTGCTTGAGGGCTTGGCTCTACGAACTAAAAGACTTTTCCGTTGTAATTCCTACCCCTGAAAAATCTTTCTCGGATCTGAAACTCAACCTGGGTTTTCATTCCTACATAGTATCATTCTAGAAATCAAATCTGGCTTTCATACTTCCCAACAACAGCGCTACCTTCAGATTTTGCATGCCATGACAACTGTGTAGCTCCATTCAGTCTCCTGCAGTTAAACAGCAAAATCAGTGCAGCTCTGCTGGTTTAGCCCTTGCCTTTGAAGGAGTTGTGCTGATTCATACAAATTGGAAACCTGGTCCATTGACTTTGATACAATGAATTTGATTTACACTAGCTCTGGAAATGTTTAATTGACTGTGATGAAGCTGTGCTGATTCATGGCAGCTTGAGATGTGTCTCACTGACTTCACAGGACAAATAGAGAAGTAAGATAAATAGTATTGGTGAAGACAATGGAGGCATTCTACCAGGGAGAGTCAGCTCAGATGATTCAATGTGGATAAAGGATCACTGATAGTAGAAGTCTGAGGGTGAAATCCAGGCCCCATTCAAACCAAGGTCAACATTCCTATTGACACCCATCAATGGGCCAGGAATTCATTCTGAGATTTTCTCCACTCACTGATTAATATAGAATCTATCTCTATTCGTAGCACTATTTTCAGAAAGGAATACATTGCTGGAAATTATGTTTTCTCCTGGAAAATTCAGAAGAACGTACATTTGGACCGCAAGAGGATTTTTCTCAACTTAATGTGGAAGATTTTTTTTATATTGATTCAGGTGACGCCCATTTACCTTCTCCTATGGGGCCTTGTTTGAGAGTTAGCTCTTGTCCACACTCACAAGGGATGCAAGATCTCCCTACAGAAGGTTACTAGATATAACAAACGGTAGTCTTCAAGAAGTCATAACTCACTTGTAGTCTGCATTTAAATTACAGTATGGTTGACTGTATTTGAGGATTGAAAGAGAGGTGAGAATATTCATTTTGCTTGCTTGCTTTTTCACAATAAATGCTTCTAAATCAGGGGTCAGCAACCTTTCAGAAGTGGTGTGCCGAGTCTTCATTTATTCACTCTAATTTAAAGTTTCGTGTGCCGGTAATACATTTTAACATTTTTGAAGGTCTCTTTCTATAACTCTGTAATATATAACTGAACTATTGTTGTATGTAAAGTAAATAAGGTTTTTAAAATGTTTAAGAAGCTTCATTTAAAATTAAATTAAAATGCAGAGTCCCCCGGACCGGTGGCCAGGACCCGGGTCGTGTGAGTGCCACTGAAAATCAGCTCGAGTGCAGCCTTCGGTACGCGTGCCATAGGTTGCCTACCCCTGTTCTAAATGAATCTTTCTGACTTTTTGTGGCTGGTATGTCAAAGTTCCTGAGTGTGTGTGGCACCAACACCCAATGAAATTTAATGAGAGTTGAGTGATAATTCCTTTATACACTTTTGAAAATCAAGCTAAATTTAATTTCTGTAGTGTATTTAAAGTTTTTTAATTTGACTAAGTGTGCTTTGCAGTGATACATATTTCCACAACATTGTTTATGAATATTGAACCATATTCTGATCTTGTTCTGATCAATGTGAATCTGATGAAAATTCACATAAATCTGTGAAGTGCCTTTGAATTTTATTGTAGTTGAAAGTAAAGTCAATGGAGATCTAATGTGGTAACATTGATAAGAGAGGTTGAAGATTCACAACCTATTGTCTGCAATCAAATTTAAAATACAATGCAAAGAGTGGCAATTTTTTTTTAAAAGTCTCTGTTATGAAATACGAATAATCTTTTCAATATAACCTCATGATTAGTTAGATTTATTGGCTGTAACTCTCTTCTCATTTTCATCATTTTCACAAGTCAATAACTCCATTGACTTCAGTGTAGATACTACTGATTTCCTGCAGCAGGAGTGAGAGGAAAATCTTGAGAAGCAGTAGCTTAGGAATAAGATTAGAGAAGTCTGAAGACAGTAAAGGGAGACTTAACTGTAATGCAGTAAGGAGTACTTGTCATATCATGTGAATGCTATTCCTAGGAATGACACAACATGTATATATTGCCATGTAGCTGATCTTCAAAATGAATTTTTGAGGGCACGATTCCCCTCTCATTTACACAACTTCTATACCAGTGCGACTCCAGTGAATGGAGATTCAGCCCCACTGACTGCAATGCAATTATGGCATCTAGGGCCAGTTAGAGGGAATGCAAGTTCTTCTAGTCTGCATCTTGATTCTACCTAAATATATCTACGTATTACTTCTTATATATTATTATGTTATTTTTCTGGTATATATGGTCTGTATGCTATATACACTGAAGGTCTCCTATATTGCAACCAATCTATTTTGTGAAATTAGTTTAAAAACGGGAATCTTGGTTATTCATAAGATTACTGGTGTTTGATTAATTTTGAGATTATATTGTGAAATCCTCTCTCCAGAAGTTTATTTAAACAGTCCAAATGACTGAATGCACCTCTATCTGAGAAAATCAAGAATGTTATTTTTCCCCTTCTCTACTCAAATGCTGGGAAAATGGAGATTCAGTAACTCAAATTATTGTGCTAACGTATTTTAATGTAGCTCAGTATATTAATATGTTATATGAAATGTGTAGAATATCACAAGATCTCTCCCTCTCTCCATTTCACTGTTGGTCTGTCTAGATGCTTCAATTGCCAAAATGCTGTAGTTTCTGAAGAAATACCAGACTGAAACTTTAATCTTTGTTCCCACAGAAGGAGCTCTCAAACAATGGAACCCAATAATCATACCAGGGTGACCGAGTTCATCATGCAGGGGCTCTTTGACCATCCTCACCATCAGGGGCTGTTCTTTGGGCTATTCCTCTGCCTTTCTACAGCTGTCATCATGGGCAATTCCCTGATCATTGTGGCTATTTTCCTACACCCACCTCTCCACACCCCCATGTACTTCTTCATTGCCAATTTGGCCACCCTCGACATTATGTGCAGTTGTTCAGTTTTGCCCAAGATGATGAAAAACCTGATGCAGGAGAAAAAAACCATCTCCTTTGATGGCTGCATGGCCCAGGTCTTTGCGTTCACTTTTTCAATGGCGACAGAGCTTATGCTCCTCACTATCATGTCATATGACAGGTATGTAGCCATCTGCCACCCCTTGCGCTATGTCAACCTCATGACCAAGAGAATTTGCATCAGTTTAGCCATTGGGGTCTGGGCTGTGGGTGTTGTCAATTCAGTGGTGAACACATTGCTCATGCTGCGCTTGGATTTTTGCGGACCCAACCTCATCCAGCATTTCTTCTGTGAGATCCCACCACTATTGGCACTGTCCTGCAGCTCCATCTACCTCAACCAAGTTATGATGTTCTTGGCAGACATCTTCCTGGCCATGGGAAACTTCCTGCTGACCATCGTGTCCTATAGCTTTATCATCATCACCATCCTGAAAATCCGGAGCTCCAAAGGAAAGCAGAAAGCCTTCGCCACTTGTTCTTCCCACTTGCTTGTGGTCACCTTGTTCTATTCCTGCATCATTTACACCTACATCCGGCCAACCTCCAGTTATTCCCTGGATAATGTACACTTTAGCGACTCCCATCCTGAACCCTCTGATCTACAGTCTGCGCTGTGTTGAATCACACTAGCTTGACCAAGGCTCATTGGTATGAGAATTTTCAAATATTTAGGTATCGAGTGTGATTTTCATAAAACATAAAACTCCATGGTTTCATTGGGTGTTACTTGCCCAGATGCTTCTGAAAATCTTATTAGGTGTTTTAATAGCTATAAAAGTCTGCCCATTGTGTATAAAAATATTTTGCATGCAATCTCATTGAATCGGAATACTATATTTCATCCTAAATTAGTAATTATGATAAAAATACCATTTTTCTCTGTTTTCTAATTTATTTTAAGACGTTAAAACCACAAACATTTCAAAAATATATCTGTTAAGATCTGGAGCTGTCATTGTCATTTGTCATGCGATTGGGTCAGAGATTATAATAGAACTATTTTTATTAAGGTACATTTTTACATAGCTGTAAAAATACACTTTCAGCATGAGAAATGTTGGGTTTTCAAAAGGTCTCTTTTGTGGATAAGGCGATGTCTCAATCCCAACTACATATAAATGAAACCGTTGTTCTCTGTTAGCAGAATTGAGTGTATTGTTCTCTGAAAACATCCACTCAATCTGCAGTGGCAGTCCAAAAAGTGAACAGAATGTTGAGAATCATCAAGAAAGGGACAGATAATAAGACAGAAAATATCATATTGCCTCTATATAAATGGTATTCCCACACCTTAAATAGTGCATGCAGATGTGGTCTCCCCATCTCAGAAAAGATATATTCAAATTGGAAAAGGTTCAGAAAAGGGCAACAAAAATGATTAGGAGTATAGAATGGCTTCTGTATGAGGAGAGATTAATAAAACTGGGATAGGTCCATCAGTGGCTATTAGCCAGGATGGACAGGAATGTTGTCCCAAGCCTATGTTTGCCAGAAGCTGGGATTGGGTGACAGAGCATGGATCACTTGATGATTACCTGTCTGTTCATTCCCTTTGGGGCACCTGATATTGGCCATGTCAGAGGACAGGATATTGGGTTTGATGGACCTATGGTCTGACCCAGTATGGCCGTTCTTATATTCATATGTTCACAATACATCGTTCACTGAAGTCGGGGGTTTCATGTCCAATTATTGCTGCTGACGTATCTTAGAACCTCCATCATTTAATAACTTTTTGACCTTTTATTAAAGTGCACGAAAAAGAAACATAAAAAAAAAAATCTCTGGTATTTTTTTAATAAATAAAGTATTAAGTAAGGATTTCATGTTAACAATTACCATGATTCCTTTCCTTCTAGCCATATAGAGTGTTTTATATGGAAATTTTCCTTTTATGGAGGAGAGATGGTTATTGTCAAGGAAACATTGTTTTTGAGCAAGTTGATGTCAGTGGGAATACCCTGAATAGATAACATTGAACTGTAGATAAGCTGTAGACAAAAGCTATTGGTCCTTACATGATCCCTAGGATGTGTCATTGAAGTAGTTTCAAGAAGTATATACATTAATAGCTGGCAAAGATGTATATAAACTTTGTAGTGTGTGGCATGAATAGGATTTGCGATATCTTCCTGTACCTAAACCCCTGCGTCTGGTCCTGGCTACCATGGGCACAGAGCAATTACAAGCATGATAAAGTAACTTGAGTTATGAGCTGGAGTGGAACTGAGTTTCTAGATCCCAAATAACTGGATGAATTGTTCTCCCAGAACTGGATGAATTGTTCTGAGTTAAGTGAGTGGAAAAGGCACTGGAGGAAAACAACACAAAGCAGGGAAGGAAAATGACAGTTGTGGGAAGAAGTTACAGCAGGAACCCACAGTTTGTATTCCCAGTGTTATTTGGGATGTAGGTGAACCAGTGGAGGGAGTGTGGGTGGTGTCAGTTGATTCCCTCTATCTGGCCAGTTTTGTCAGAACACCTTTCAGAATCAAGACACAGAAGATGTAACGATGTCATAGTGGATCTAGGATCTCAGCATTTGGTGTAGTGGGTAACCAGAATGGTAAAGCTCTCTCCTTCCAGTCCACGCATCACCCTCTGATCCCATGCAGTCACCCCCCAGATACTTGATATTCCAGAAGGTTTGGCATTCAACATTCACCCATCATTCAGGTGATTTCAGCTGTGAACATTTCCACCCATTTCTTGAGTCTCTGGGCTTCTTTGCATGACAATCCTTGAAAATCTTACCATATATGCCTCTGACCAACAGGACCTGTCTATGGAGCTATGCCAATTTACACCACCATGGTTCTAATGCTGTATTTTATGTCAATTTACCCTGGATTCTCCCTAATGGGCAATTTTAATATCCTAATTGGATGATTTCTTCTAAAAGATCTTCTGCAATTCAAACAAAAGTTAATTCAGGGAAGGCCTCTGTCCTTTGTTATTCAGAAGGTTAGATTAGATTATCACAATGGTTTTTTCTAGCATTATAATGTGTGAACCTATGAATCTACCATTCTGCTAAATGGATCTATTGAGACTAATTCTCATTGACAATGACAGAAATATACACCACTCTAGCAGTGGAAAGGGGCTTTAAAATTGGAGTAAGTTATATTTAGGCCATGTCTACGGTACAGACCTATAAAAAATCCACAACCATGAGCAACACAGTTATACCAAAATAACTGTCAGAGTAGACAGCACTGTGTGGATGGGAGAGCTTCTCCCATCAACATAGCTACCACCTCTTGGGGAGATGGATTACTTACATTGACAGAAGGGTGAAGCTGCACCACTGTAGTGCTGCACGTGAAGGGAAGCCCTTAGACTCATGGTGAGGTGCCTTTATATGACTGGATGGATATAAAATAACCTTAAGGTGTATACACAAAGGGACTTAGGCACCTAACTTACACTTTGGGTGCCTAAGTCCCAGAATAAAGCATCACTGATATTCAAAAAGAAAGAAAGAAAGAAAGAAAGAAAGAAAGAACTCAGCTTCTGCTGAAAATTGATGGGCCCCCAAACTCTCTCAGCACCTATGTTTTTGCAAAAAAAAGTCCCATAGGCACCTAGGGGCATGCAGACGGCTGTCCACTGAAAGCATCTGGGTGTTTTAGCCCTGGAACAATTCGTGAAGCAGGAGAAGATAGATGTTCTTCTGCCTCACTTACTATAAAGCTGTGACTCTCCCTGAGGATATTCCAGGTTATCAGGCACCTCGTTACCCCGCCCCCACGGCCCTTAGTATGAGAAAGCCTTGTCAGTGCCTGCTGAGTGTAGCTCCCTGACTCCACGATCCAGAGGTGACGCAGAACTTCCCCTTTTTGCCCATACAGGCTCCACTGTTCCTTTGCAGGTTTGCAAGAGACACACCCCAGGCCTGGAGCCCTTCAAGAATCCTCCTGGAGACTCCAACCACTGATTCACTGGAGCAAAGAATCCTGTGGCACCTTATAGACTAACAGATGTTTGGGAGCATAAGCTTTCGTGGGTGAATACCCACTTCGTCGGATGCATCCGACGAAGACTTGCATCCGAAGAAGTGGGTAGTCACCCACGAAAGCTCATGCTCCCAAATGTCTGTTAGTCTATAAGGTACCACAGGATTCTTTGCTGCTTTTACAGATCCAGACCAACACGGCTACCCCTCTGATACTTGATTCACTGGACATTCCCAGATTGACTACTCCCAAATGAGCATGATCCTCAACCGGCACAAATCTCATAACTCCATTGATTTCATTGGAGCTATGCTAAATTAGAGTAGCTAAGGTCCTGACAATGTTTCATGCAAATATTACCAGGGTTAGCATGAGTCCAGATATGCCAATGGATGGATAATTTGGAAACTAACTTCCTCATCATTCAATGAGTATGAATCACTGATGACTTACAATTTGTGTAACCATTTAACTCGGTGCAAAGTTACCGTGATTCTCCTCTTGCCTACAGCAGCTTCAAACCAGAGCAGCTCAGATGTGGTCACCAACACCAGATATAAGATGTTGGAGAATCAGGTCCATCAATTGCTTTGAAGTTATTTCAGATACAAACTACTGGAAGTGAGAAGAGAATGAAATGAGGAAAGCAAAGTGGATGGTGAAATGATACTAGTGGTATAAAGGAGTAGGGAATTCTAGATTAACGCTCCTGATTCTCATTTACACTAAGGGCTAGAGTCACAAAGGGACTTAGGTATTGTAACACTGAGCATTATCATCCTTAATTTATGGGCACCTAGAAAATTGCTGAGCTTCACAAAGCCTGAGTCAGGCACTCAGTTGCCTTATACAATGAGTGGAGAGATAAATGGAATCCACAAAAGGCGGCAGGCTAGATGGCACCCCACCTAAGCTCACCAATGGGAAATGACAAAGAGGGGTTGGTGTCCTAAGCCCACCCCTCTTGGGACTTTGGCACCTGAACCCAGGCTAGAGGGAGACACCTACCTCTGCTTGGGATTCTCTACTGTGGGCCTTCTCTTGGAGGTGTTTCTTGCAGGAAGCCAGGGGGGAGGCACTCCCTCATAACTTTTAGCTTTGTGGGGAAGGCACTCCCCTGGGACGGGGAGATCTTGATTCATGTCTTTCCTCTACCTGAGGAGATGTGACCAGGAATCTGTCACCACTCTGGTGAGTGTTATGAGCATAGGGATAGTCTGTTGAAAGGTCTCCTTCAGTGTCTCCTGGGGAAGCTGTTCCATTTTTTGATAAACACTTCAAGAGTCATTGGACTGGAGAGAGAGAGAGAGAGAGAAAATATGAGAATGAGTTTGGAGCCTAGTGGTTAGAACATTCCCTTAGGATGTGGCAGAACTAGGATCCTGGCTCTCTGCTGTAGTGAATTTCTTAAAAAATGTGTATTCACAGTGGAACAGTTTCAACAGGAGTCCAACACCAGCCTATCCCATAGGCCAGTGGTAAGAGCACTCACATAAGAAGGTCTATTGTGGTCATCTGCTCTGACTGCATGCCTGCCATAGGTTATATGGTTTCCCCAAAATTATTTTTTTCCTTAAACTGGAGAAGATCTTTAAACAAAATCCTATATGGATTTTAAAATTGCCATTGAGGGAGAATCCACCAAATAATGGGAAAACTTTGTTAGAACGACTAGATTTCCACTGGCATAAATTACCGTAACTCCATTAAAATCAATGACCAAGGTTTTGTTGTGTTTCCTGTACTATACGTTTTGCAATGAACAAAAGTTAAACTCTTCCTGTTTAAAAAAAACCTGTTTATGAAATTCAGCCAAACTGGAACAAACTGGTTTGTTTATGTGAAAGGAATTGTACTAAGTGGTCTCCAGTGCTCCTGGTAAATTAACTGCTTGTCCTGGGAATGAGCTTGAAAGAGTCTAAAAATGGGTGGAAATGTTTCCAGTTGAAATCACCAAAATGATTGCTGAATGTTGATGGGAGGAGGCTGCCACACCTTCTGGAATATTATTTATCTGGGGGTCATTCAATGTGATCAGAGGGGACTGGAAGGAGAGAATTTTACCATCATGGCAGCCATCTCCACCAACTCCTGAGTCCCTCGATCCACCATGACACCTTTCAAAATTTTGCCCATATCCTGAAAGGCATCCTGCCCCAAACTGGACAGCCAGAAGAAAACAAATTACATCACCCTCATTCCATTGGCTGTGGCTAAATCCCAAACAACACCAAGAACATGAGCCTATGGGTACTGCTGTCATCCCCTCCCCTATGTCTAATTTTCCTCCCCTGCTTTGTTTCTTCTCTTTCTTGCTTCTTTCCATTTATGTCTTGTCTAGGAAGAGTCGGACTTAGCCGCCATAACAGAACCAACCTTTGCAACGGTGTTGTGGTCCTGTGACCAGAATGTCAGCTAAAAGCAACCCCTTAAGCAGCCTGGCTCTGGCACAAGTTTGACTGATCTCAGAGTGTCAGATCAGACCAAAAGGTGGCAGCTGACTTTTTTTTATCTGTTTTTGATGTGTGTTTGTTTTGTTCCAGGATGAGTTTCCAACAATAACAACAGCTTAAGACCATTGAAACTAATGTTTTCTCTTTCCTTCCCAAAAACAACAGCAAAGACCTTCTTTAATACCATCTCAGATGCCCTATGAACAAAGGTTTTTCATATAAAAGATCTATAAAGCTAAAGGGAAAGAGTGAAAATGTTGCCATGAAATCCTTAATTAATCCTTCACTAGACTGTGATTCAGCACCTCTGGCTTTCTATTCCAAGCTCTGTCACTAGCCTTCCGGGTGTTCTTGGGCAAGTTTTTCAATTCTCTCTACTCAAAATTAAAATATTCTATTCAGTTCAACATATTGAAACATTTTGATTCAGGCAACCTCAACCCAGGAAAAAAATATTATGTTTCAGATTTCTGGAAATAAATAAGTTCTTGGCAATTTTATGTGGGAAACTTTGATTTTGCAGAAACTGTATTTTTTGTTTTTCAGTTTTTTAAAATATTTTCTACAGAAAATTTGTGAACAGCTCTAGTTACTTTAAAAAATGAAAGTTTCTCCTGGGGTGGAGTGCTGAAGCAGATTGCGTGGCTGCTGATTTTGAGCAGCCTGATAACAGGGCTCTTAGAGGAGCACAACAGGGGGCAATTTGAATCAGGGAGACTTTGAGGCAACATTTTGATAATGAGCACCTGTAATGTGTATTTCTATATAGCAATCTGCCATGCTTCATTAATTTCTCTTCTTATTTTGCCTAAAACTTGTGATGATTCATGAGCAGGATTTGTATCTAGCAAATGACTGAACAGCATGTATGTTTTACTACCAGCAGCAATCGGTACGTGTAGGACACAGATAAAGATTGGTTATCTTTCAGAGAGATTTTATTTATTAAAAGCCAAAAGGCTTGGTGGAAAGGGAGATATCAGTTGTTAGGATGGTGCTGAATTATTATGAATTACTCTGGGTGACATGAGTCTGGTAAAACTCGGTAATTCTAGACTTGCTGGAGGATTCTGGGAGCAGGGCATCAGATAGGTTATATGGAAATGTACTGAAAGTGCTGCTATTGCACTTGAACACTGACACAACTATACACTTTGGATGTTTTACCAGGGGATCTGTGTGTATTTCTGTTGATGTGGAAGAATTTTGGTCATGGTCAGTTATGTTTTCCAAACAAATCATGCAGAAAACACATAGACGGTGAACTTTGACTGAATGACCTTGGTCAAATGACCCTGTAAAACCACACAACCACAAGAGCTGACACCAAAAGGTGATTGACTGATGAATGAATGATTGATGAGAGATTAAATGTCAGCTGGCCTTCACCCTGCACCAGGAGACACTTAAGAGAACAAGATATTGAGAAGAAGAGAAGAAACAGCAGCCTTCATCTAGGACTGGGTAGCTCTACCTGCTTTGTTTGCCAATCAGGATACTGTGTAGGGCCAGCCTAGTTACTGAGGGTTTATGCTTTGGGAACTGAGGCTTATTAGGAAGTAGCACTGTATAATCTTTTTGCTGACTATCTGTGATGCTTTCAAATAAATAGCTTTCCATTGAAGAAAAACTGAGTCTGGGTTTTTACTGGCACTAATACTGTGATTTCTGCCCATCTGTGGGCCAATAAAGGACACAGCCTTTTATCAGCAAAGGGCAGTGTAAGATCTCAGAGCTGTGCGTAAGTCCAGCTATCATTTTGGAAGCTGTCCAAAAGGGTGGAATGAACAGGACACTGAGATGTTCAGGGAAGTTGCAAGGAATGTGTAGGAGGAGTTTGGAGAGGGAATGGAAAACAGTTATGTATCAGTTACAGGGTGCGGGGTCGAGCATGCATCTGTTCTGACCACAGAGTGATTAGGGACTTCATTTCAGTTTGCTATTCCATAGTTTTATCATCCACTCATGGGACTTTAGAATGCACTTCTCACTCTCCTTTCTGTCCTACCTTTCCATTTCTTCCATTTCGAATGGGGTAAGGAACAAAGCAGCTCTGCCAAGGAACCTTCAGCAGAGGATTGGTGAGTACCTCCAGAAAAGTTTCCTTAACATCTCCTTGGAGATTTCCCAGTGTACATGAACACACTGTTCTGCCGCACTGCTTGGATGCAGGGCCGGCTTTAGGAAGTGCGGGGCCCAATTCGAACAGTTTTGACGGGGCCCCGGCAGGGATGACTAAAAAAAAAAATAACACCAACCCCCCCTTTCATTTCTTCCATGTATTATTTACTTTCCATGACTATATACATAATAACAAAATTATTTATTACATACATTACATCATATATTATAAATATCGAGTTCATTAAGAGGAACTTTATTGTACACCTCACCTATATGTTTTTAAAACTTTATCTTCCTCGCTTTTTGTTTGACAAAATCTTTCAGTAAATTGCCTAACTCTAAGCTCTTCATTACTTCGCATTCAATTGACATGATTGCCAAATTGTTTAATCGGTCTTCCTGCATTGTTGATCGCAGATATGTTTTAATTAGATTTAGCTTCGAGAAACTCCTCTCTCCTGAGGCTACAGTTACCGGAATAGTCAGCAAGATTCGAATTGCTATAAATAAATTTGGGAATGCTGTTGATCGGTTATTATATGCAAGAAATTGAAGGATTTTTAGGGGGTTTCTACAATCAGATGAAATAATTGGCTTTAATGCTTCCAGTTCTTCACAAAGCATGTAGCCATTTATGTCAACTGATTTTACAATTGAAACTTGTTCGTTTTCCTGCACTATTTTCACATCTGTCAATGCAAGTTCCAGATCTGCAGCAGCTTTTCGTATGGTGTCCTTGGGAAGATTTTTGAATTTGCATAAAAATCCAAATAAACTCTCATGCTTTTGTAACTGTTCAAACCTTGGTTCAAGTGACTGTAAAGCTTTGTCTAAGACTTGATTGAAGCACTGCACTCTGTAAGCTTCTTTTGGATCAGAAAAAGGCTCATCTGCAGACTCGTACTCAAACTGTTTTTTTCGTTTGCGCAAACGTTTAGTCTGGAATACTGGAGTCACATCTAGATCTTTGGCAAGTTCATTGGCACCAGTTAACACTTCTTGAAAACCCTTCTCTCTGTACATTTTTAACCAGTTAAAAAGCTTTTCAAATGAAGAAATTCCTGCAGAAATATCCGTTGTATCACTCTGCAGCTCTTTGCTCACAAAATTCACTTGAAAAAGTAAATCATGCCAGAAAACTAGCGAAACCAAAAACTTATAATCCCTTATTTGAATAGCCAGCGATTCAGCTTCATTTTTTGCTTGAACATCATCAGTTGTTTCGGCTACCTCTACGAGTGCATCATAAAACTCCCCTTCTTGGTACCACAGAGCTTTGACGCTTTGCATTCTACATTCCCATCGTGTTTCGCAAAGAGGCTTTACCGAAAGGCCAGTAACATGTTTTCTAAAAATAGTCCATCTTTTAGTAGATGCAGAAAAAAGGATGTAAATACGCTGCAAGGCTCCAAAGAAACTCATCGCATCTGGACATGTTTTGGCCATGTCTCCCAAAATGAGATTATAGTTGTGACATGCACATGTTGTAAAAAAAGCTCTTGGGTTTGTTTTCAAAAGTCGTGCTTGTACACCTGATATGTTTCCCTTCATATTTGCACCGTTGTCATAGCCCTGCCCATGGATATTTGCAACGTCCAATCCCAGGTCTTCGAGTTCACTTAAAAGGATATTGTACAAATATTCACCTGTGCTGCTTTCTACTACTATGAACTTAATTAAATGTTCATATACTCCTGCTGGAATACTTGGTGATACACCATCAGCCACATAACTAATTGTCAATGACATTTGTTCTTGGTGAGCATTCCCTACAATACTAATACGTTCATTTTGAATGTTTTTTCCTAAATAATGGTCATGTATTTCTTTGTTCTTGATTCTTCGTAAATGTTCCTGCATCACTGGGTCAAACTTTCCCAGTAATTCAATAACTCCAAGAAAATGTCCATTGTGTGATGTTCCCAGCCTGTAGCAGAGTGGCTATCCGCTCCCGCCTGTTGGGGCTTTAAAACAGCCCTGGGAAGGGGCTTTTGGCTGGGCTGATTGGGGAAGTGGCTGCAGCTGGAGGCCACGCCCCAAACTGAACAGGGCTTATAAGAAGGCAGGGAAGCCAGGAGCAGTCAGTCTCTCTCTGTTTCCAGAGGGAGATGGACCTGGCTGCTTAGAGGCTGAGAGCTGGTCTACACTAAGGGGGAAAATCGATATAAGATACGCAACTTCAGCTACGTGAATAACGTAGCTGAAGTCGAAGTATCTTATATCGATCACTTACCCGTCCTCACGGCGCGGGATCGATGTCCGGGGCTCTCCATGTCGACTCCGCCACCGCCGTTCACGGTGGTGGAGTTCCGGAATCGATAGGAGCACGTTCGGGGATCGATATATCGCGTCTAGATGAGACGCGATATATCGATCCCTGAAAAATCGATCGCTACCCGCCGATACGGCGGGTAGTGAAGACATAGCCTGAGACGGTACCTATGGTGAAGCAGGGCTGGGGAAGGTCTGAGGAGCTAGGAAAGCTCCAGCCGGGAAAGCCCCAGGCTGCGGCCTAGGAAAGGGCAAGAGGTACTGGGACAACCCAGGAGTAGGTAAAGCAGCAGGTCCAAACCCCTTTTGCCTGTGATGAGTGGGCTGATGCTGCAGTCTGCCCCAGGGTGTGGGGCTAGACCATGACTGTCAGTGGCCACTACTGAGGCAAAGTGGGGATAGTAGGGTGGGGGCTCCCCTGGGAGGAGGAGACCCAGTTATAGTTAAAGGGGCACCGGGTCCAGGGAGGGACACGGGGCCGAGAGCAAAACAGGTGGATCACCAGCCTGCAGAGGGCGATCCGGACTGGAAGAATAGCTAATTCCCGGAGTAACCAGTAGGAGGCGCCGCAGGGGTGAGTACCGCCCTGTTACACAGCCGTTCATCAGACCCACGAAATGATAAGTTTCGTTCTGCTAGCAACTGAACGACAGCAACTAGTCTCTCAAAAACTTGATACCAGCGTTTTGCTTCTTGGTCAATACGTTTTTGTTGTATCGAGTCAATGTTTTTTTCAGCAGATAACCTTTGCTGAAGGTCGCAGCAACTAAGCATAGCTTGTAAATGTCCTTTTGAGTTTTCGTGCTCGGACAATCTTGTATGAATATTAGACCAGTCATTAAAACCATTAGATGCTAATGAACTTGTCACATTATTGCACAAAATCTTACAATAATAACAAAAGATCTTGTCGGCTGACACTGAGTATATCACCCATGGACGAGGTACAATTTCACCATTTGAAAGTTTCCTTTTGCAGTGAAACTTTGAAAAGTGTTTCCCAATCTTATTTTTAGGGAAATCTTCTACAATAATTTTAGGCGGCCCTTGTTTTACTAAATACTCTCTGATACGCTGGCTAATGTATTCTGGCCAAGTTGCAGGATCATCAGATATTTCCATCTCGTCAGCAGAGTTGAAGTTGCCTTTCTTCTCTGGATCTAAACCACTCACATCTTTATTATCAGAAAAGCATTCTTGACCCTCAGTACCTTCAGCATCAGTTACAGCCCTTTTTGTAGTCTTCTCTTCACCATGACTGTCCAGAGTGTCTTCTTCAGACTGATTTGGCTCTTCAAATTCTTCGTCACTGCTGTCGTTCTCTGTCTGTGTCGTATGTTCTACTGGAGAATTTTCAACCATATCTGCATCTTCACTGAGCTCTTTTGGCTCAACAGTAGAATCAGGTCTGCTAAAATACTTGCTTAAAGCATCCTTTTGCTTCTGTCTTTCAACTGCCTTTGCCTTGTATATGGCTCTTTTCTTACTCCCACTTGGGTACTTTCTACCTATATCTCTTGATCTCTTGCCCATATTGATAGAAGTCACCACATTCTAAAAGAATATTAATTATAGATTTTCACTTCCATATTATGAAAATAATTTATGTTTTGATAGTTGTACAACTGATTTTATTCAATAATGTCTATTTTATGCCCCCTCCTTCCCCCCAGCACCGCCCGGCCCCATGGAAACACTGCCCCCCCAGCACCACCCACCCCGCAGAAACAAACCCTCCTTCCTCAGCGCCACCTCGTCGAAACAGCTGTGGACCAAAGAGGAAGGTTTGGGGATGGAGGGAGAAACGGCACACATAGGCAAAAAGAAGTATTCCATTCTATGCATCTGAAGAAGTGGGCTGTAGCCCATGAAAGCTTATGTTGAAATAAATGTGTTAGTCTCTAAGGTGCCACAATTACTCCTGTTCTTTTTGCGGATACAGACTAACATGGCTGCTTCTCTGAAACCTGGCACACATAGGGTGACCAGATCACAGGAGTAAAATAGGACCCGCCCCCCTCCCCTCTCGGCCCCACCATCACACCCCTCTTCACCCCCTAGTCCCTGCTGACTTGATGCATCCCTCTTAGTCAGTCCTCCACCCACCACTCGCCTCCTTTCACCTTCTCCCTCCCCTGCCAGAAACCCCTATGCCTGCCCCTAGAACCCCTGCTGGCTCACTGCTCGCCTCTTTGCCCACCTGCCGCTTGCCCACCCGCTCACCCCTGACTCACTGCTGTACCCCCCCCTGAGTATATAGCCTCATTCAAAGACCCAGGGGTCACTATATTACTGCACACAGCAGTCAGTCAATGCAGTTGTAGATAAATCTCTGCATTATGCATTTTTGTATAACTTTTACATGACTTTGTATTGAACCTTAGTAATATGTTATAGAGGGCCCCTAAGGTAGTATAATTAAGGTAAAAGAAAAATGTCTTTTTGCTAGAAGCAGAAAAAGATCTTCCCTCCACTTTGTAATCAATTGCCCTGTTGAATGAATGAGGTGTGAATTAGGAAGGTGTGGAAGGCAGCACCTCCAGACAGCTGCAAACCTTGGAGAGGGGCTGGGAGCCAGACCAAGGAGCTTTGCCCACGGCTGAGTGGGACAGAGTTTGGGTGCTGGGTGCAGGCTCCGGACTGGGGTGCAGGAAGGGTGGAGGGGTGCAGGCTCTGGGAGGGAGTGCGGAGGGGTGGGTGCAGGCTTTGGGACAGAGTTAGGGGGCTGGAGGGTGGTGTTGGGGGGAAGGGACTGCCATGTGGCTTCCTTCCTCCCCTGTTGCCCCTCACCATAGCCTCAGTGGGGGATGGAGCTGCCCCTTGCCCAGTGTTTGCAGGAGTGGTGGCTGGGGGGAAACCCAGTCAAACTCTGGTTTTACTCTTTCGCTGATGGGTCACTTTAACCCCTTACAAACTCCTTCCTGCCTCTCTCACTCCTCTTTTCTACTGGGCTTGTTTGATCTTTTCGGTGGAGCCAGCTGAAAACCACAAACCCCAGTGAAAGCAACAGGCTGGAAGACTAGACTGAACCCACCACCCAGCCTAGTCCATCCCAGAGCCCAGGACTGAGGGCAAATGTCCCCCCACCCCCAGGCCACCTGCTTCCACTCCTGGCCTCTCCCAGCGCTGCCAATGATTCTGTGTGGCTGCATCAGGTGGGATTTCAAGCGGACCCCTCAACCCCCCACTAAATTCACCCGTTTTGCGACCACTCATCACCAAGAGCACCTACCTTCCCTGCCCTAAAGCTGCTGGATGGCTAGAAAGCTGAGCTGGGCATTTGATTGATCTAGAATATTATCATGCCCCCCCCAAAAACCCTTAATATCCACAAAGCTTTGGGGGGGTCTATTCCCCCCCCCCAAGCCGGTCTATTTTGTTGTTGCAGGGCAAATGAAGGAGCCATGGTTTAATGGAAATATTTAGCCCCTACAGAGGTCTTGCAGCAGGGAAAGCAGAGTTGATGGGAAGGGAACTGGTTTGGATAGGAGCCCCCGTCCTCCTCCTTTGCAAATAATTTGGAGAGGGGAATCTGATCACTCAGTGCCTCAGTTTCCCCTCCTGCGGGGGGGGGGAGATAAAAGTCTCAGCCTGCCGTGTTGCAGACCTTTTGCATTCTCCCCTCTTGATGTATTTGATTTCCTCCTCCAAACCTCCCTCTCTCTCACCTGGAGTTCACAGCACTAAGTACCGGCTCGGGGCTTTTTTCCTGGGTTACATGATCCCGACTTTAGTTTTGAAACAGACACAGGCAGGCACAAGCTCACCCTCAAACAGCAACACCACATAAACCACAAAACCAACCCAATATTACAAACCTACGGGGAATCACAGGGTCAAACCCTCACCGTTGGAAGCCCCAGCAGCTGCTCAGGTGAGTGAGGTCCACTGCAGAGATTCCTGTCTCCCACCGGACCAGAAGCTCCCTTGGCGTCTCCTCCAGGTGAGTGCTGGGGGTGGGGGAGGGGAAGGAAGGCTGCGAAGCACATGTGCCTTCTCCCCCTCTCCCCCCTTACCCCTTCCCCCTCATGACCTGCAAGTACAGCCAGGGCTGCCTCTGCCTCAGCCCTCTGCTGGCCAGTGTCTCTAGTTGCCTAGCAACAACAGCTGCTGCTTCCCGGAGACACAGAGCTTTGCTTCCGGGAGAGACGCTGCCGGCGCGGGGCCCCCTCAGGTGCGGGGCCCAATTCGGGGAATCGGGCAAATCGGCCTAAGGCCGGCCCTGCTTGGATGAACAATGGAATGTGAAGAGCCCTCAAACACAGTTAGTTCTGTACATTTCCATCCCTTCATCCACTTCTAGAATACACAGAGCAAAGCACAACTCTATCTCTTATAACCAAGCTGCATCAACCAAAAAAGATCACTCACCAGGACTTTAGTCTTCTGCATTATGCACACCAGAAATGGACTGCTGGTACTGGCTAGACCCTTCCGGAGTGCAGAAATTTTTTTGACTCGCTGTGCTACTAGACGACCCTGCTGTGTGCTCCACAATGTCCTCCAACTCCACCTCCACATCCAAGATTTTGTCCTTGGGATTAGGCCCAATGTCCTCTGCCTCCAGTTCTGCCAAAGTGTCCACAGGACTCTTGGCATTGGCAGTGGAGGTGGGGTCACTGCTATGGATGGTATCCAGCTGTTTATAGAAGTAGCAGCTCTTGACGCAACACCAGAGTGACCCTTGCCTTCTAGTATGCCTGCCTCAGCTCCTTTATTTTCACTTTACACTGCACTATGTTGCATTTATAGCCCTTTTCAAACAACCAGCAAGAAATCTGCCTGTAGGTATCAAAGTTCCTACAGCTGGAGTGGAGCTGGGTCTGGACACCTTCTCTCCCCATATGCTCAGAAGATCCAACAGCCCCACAGTGGTCAATGCAGGAAATGTGATGTGAGCTCTCCATGCCAAGCAAACATGAAGTGGAATGTCAAAAATTCCCGAGCCTTTAAAGGGGATGGGGCTGATGTTTGTTTACCTTGCTGCAGGGCAGCAGAGTTTGAACTGCTGACCAGCGCAGTCAGGATGGGCATTGTGGGACACCTCTTGGATGCCATTTACAGTGGCAAAACTGAGTGGTTTCTACACTGATCCTTTGTCAATAAAAGTTTGCTACAAAAAGTTCTATGACTCTCATCAAGGTGGTTTTATTTTGTTGGTAAAATAGGGTAATTTTGTCAGCAAAAGGAGCATTACTGTGTGTGCACCTCCCCTGTTTTGTTGACAAAAGCTGCCTTTTGCCAACAAAAGTGTTGTAGTTTAGGCAAGGTCTGAGAGAGGTAGTTAAGCTGACCTAAAGCCTGGTGTAGCCATCATTAGGTCAACAAAAGAATTCATCTCTCCAGCTAGCTATAATCTTTTTCAGGGGTGGATTTACTACCAGTGACATAAAATCCCCTTTTGTTGATGCAGGAAGTGTCTACACTATGGCACTTTAGTGGAATAGCTGAAGCACCACAGATGTGCCACTGTAATGCTTGTAGTGTAACCGTATGCAAAGACAATGTGCGGAAAACTCTCATTTTTCTGGATTTTCAAGAACACAGTTGTTGTTGGGGACAGTGTTACTTTTAAAAATAGAAGTGTTACTTTCTCTTGTAAAGTAGCATTTTCAACACTTTGTTACTATTTTCCTACTGCCAAAAGTTGGAAAATAGAAAAAAAAATTAAATGTTGGTTTTACTCTATTTTCAAAATTTCTCACATTGTATGGGAAAACCAAAGTTTCCTGATGGGAAAAATATTGAAGAGGATTTTTCCTGTCAAAATTCTGGTGTCTTACAATAAGAATCCTTAATTCACCATCCAGCTGGAATCCAGTGGTGAGAATCGCTATCCAGCAGTGAGAATCTTCTAAGACTAGACGAGCATCTCACACCCGGTTTGCTTCAAAGTCAATGAGATTTGGGTGCATAACTCCCTTTGATAATCTCAGTTGTATGTTATTTGTAGGCCTTGTGCTAGGTCTCGGCAGAGGGAGGGGCTGGAATTTGCCCTAAGTGAAGAACCTTGATAAATCCTTTGTTTGCCACCTTCTTACTCATGGTCACGAGAACTTCACATTAACTGCATGTAAAATGGAATTAACATGAGGCTACAGACCAGAGATGGGCCTTGTCACCATGCCTCAGTGGATCACTTCTGATCATATCAGATACTGGACATACTGCTGAGAAATGGGGAAGACCTACCCCCAAAATGGTGGTTATTCTTCCATAAGAGCCAATTTAATCAAACAAAGGGTTCTTCTAATCCCAAGAGATCAGCCACACAGCCAGGTCATTATACAATTCAGATCTTACCCAATCAAGCTGTTGCCAATCCATTATTATATAACATCAAAAAAATTATTTGTAAGAGAAAGATAGAGGAGAGAGTTAAAATGGTCAAATGAATCAAATCCATACAACCATGGCAGAGTTCTTGTATCAGGTTTGAAGCAATGATGGAATAAACTGCTGGCTTGAATAGTCTCTGGTAACTTCCAAATGATCGGAAGGTCCTCAGGACATGAGTTAGGATGCTCCTTTTAGTGTAAATCCATAGTCCAGAGATCAGAGCAGGAAAGAGGCAAGATGGAGATGCTTGCAGGGCCTTTTATTCTTTCTCCCATGTTGAGGGAAATTTCTCAGTCTTAGTTTGTGGAAAAGTGCAGCTACGAGATAGAGTCTAGGGTCATATGAGCAAGTTTAATGCCCTTGCATGCTTCTAAGACTCATAGCAGGAGCCATTACTCATATTCTGACTAAATCATCCTCAGGAAGACACACCAGGTAGGGATGGGCTTCTTCTATGGTCTTTTGTGCAAGCTAAGTGTCCTTCAATGGGCCATTGACAATATGCTGGCCGGATTCGACGTAAACTAATTACCTTGTGGGTGTTACCATAGGAGAAAACACATTTGAAATACAGGTATATAGTAAACATTCATAACTTCAGACACAGAAATGATATACACAAACAGCATAATCATAGCAAATCATAACTTTTCCATTGGCACTTTATATGACATACTTTGCACAAGATTTGTTGCACTTAGATAACAGGGGTAGCAAAAATGATATACATTGTCATATTTGAATCATATAACGTCACAAGCCTGAGCCATAATTCTTGCATCTCAACACCCCAAAACGATTGGAAAATTAATAGCTAGACTCTGTCTCTGTAATGGGCCAGTCAAGCTAAAACTCCCACTCTAGCCTATGTAGCTGAGATGCAATATCATCTTCCGCTACAAAAAATTACAGAGACATAGAGACTCACATACACAACAAATAGAAGAAAGAAAAAATTGATGGTAATTCATAGAAGCTAGGAATTGCAGAAAATTCATAAGGGAAGCAAAGAGACACAAGGAGAAATGTATGATCAAGAGAGTTAAGGGATTATAAGTGTTAGAGGGCTTTCCCTCAGCCCTCCCACTTCCCTGGTTCTTGTCATGCAGACAGCAAGCAGTAAAAGACCAGAAGTCCAAAGTTCACATAATACAATGTTTATTGGGGTTTATCTGTAAAACAGAGCAAAATCAATGGGGCTTTAAGATAGAGGTATATAAAATCACGAGTGATGTGGAGAAAGTAGATAAGGAAAAGTTATTTACTTATTCCCATAATACAAGAACTAGCAGTCACAAATGAAATTAATGGGCAGCAGGTTTAAAACAAATAAAAGGAAGTTCTTCTTCACACAGTGCACAGTCAACTTGTGGAACTCCTTGCCTGAGGAGGCTGTGAAGGCTAGGACTATAACAGCATTTAAAAGAGAACTGGATAAATTCTTGGTGGTGAAGTCCATTAATGGCTATTAGCCAGGATGGGTAAGGAATGGTGTCCTTATCCTCTGTTTGTCAGAGGGTGGAGATGGAAGGCAGGAGAGAGATCACTTGATCATTACCTGTTAGGTTCATACCCTCTGGGGCACCTGGCATTGGCCACTGTCAGTAGACAGGATACTGGGCTAGATGGACCTTTGGTCTGACCCAGTATGGCCGTTCTTATGTTCTTATGTAACTTCAGTACTGGGCAAATTGATTGAAACTATAGTAAAGAACAAAATTATCAGACACATAGATGAACATGATTTGTTGGGGAAGAGTCAACATGGTTTTCGTAAAGGGAAATTATGCCGCACCAATTTACCAGAATTCTTTGAGAGGTTCAACAAGCATGTGTACAAGGGTGATCCAGTGGATATAGTGTGATTAGATGTTCAGAAAGCCTTTGACAAGTTCCTGCACCAAAGGCCCTTAAGCAAAGTAAGCTGTCATGGAAGAAGAGGGAAGGTCCTATCCTGGATCAGTAACTGGTTAAAAGATAGGAAACAAAGGGTAGGAATAAATGGTCTGGACTGGGTCCAGTACTGTTCAACATATTCATAAATGATCTGGAAGAAAGGGTAAACAGTGAACTGGTAACATTTGTACATGATGCAAAACTACTCAAGATAGTTAAGTCCAAAGCAGACCGCAAAGAGGTACAAAGGAATCTCACAAAACTGACTTAACAACAAAAAGTCAGGTGAAATTCACTGTTGATAAATGCAAAGTAATGCACACTGGAAAATAGAATCCCAACTATACATATAAAATGATGGGGTCTAAATTAGCTGTTACCACTCATGAAAGAGATCTTGGAGTCATTGTGGATGACAGCTCTGAAAATATCAATTCAATGTGCAGCAGCAGTCAAAAAAGCAAACAGAATGTTGGGAATCATTAGGAAAGGGATAGATAATAAGACAGAAAATATCATATTGCCTCTATATAAATCCATGGTACACCCACATCTTGAACACTGCTTGCAGATGTTATTGCCCCATCTCGAAAATATATATACTGGAATTGGAAAAGGGCAACACAAATGATTAGGGGCATGGAAAAGCTTCCATATGGGGAAAGATTGAAAAGACTGGGACTTTTCACCATGGAAAAGAGATGGCCATGGGCACAAATAATAGCGGTCTATAAAATTATGCCTGGTGTGTAGAAAGTAAGTAAGTCATAACAAAAGAACTAGGGGTCACCAAATGAAATTAATAGTCAGCAGATTTAAAACAAATGAAAGGAAGTATTTCTTCACACAACTCACAGTCAATCTGTGAAACTCTTTGCCAGAGGAAGTTGTGAAGGCCTAGACACAGGGGCAGCTCCAGGCACCAACACGCCAAGCGCATGCCTGGGGCGGCAAGCCACAGGGGGGTGGAGGGGCACTCTGCTGGTTGCCGCGAGGGCGGGAGGCAGATTGCCTTCGGCGGAATGCCTGCAGAGGGTCCACTGGTTCCCACGGATTCGGCGGACCTCCCGCAGGTGTGCCGCCGAATCCGCGGGACCGGGGACCTCCCACAGGCAAGCCGTCAAAGGCAGCCTGCCTGCCGTGCTTGGGGCAGCAAAATACCTAGAGCCGCCCCTGCCTAGACATTAACAGGGTTCAAAAAAGAGCTAGATAAGTTTCTGGGGGATAGGTCCATCAATTATTAGCAAGGATGTGCAGGGATGCAAAACCGTGTTCAGAAGTGTCCCTCGTCTCTGCTTGCCAGAAGCTGGGAATGGGCAACAGGGGATGGATCACTTGATGATTACCTATTTTGTTCATTCTCTCGGGGGCACCTGGCATTGGCCACCATCAGAAGACAGGATACTAGGCTAGATGGACCTTTGGTCTGATCCAGTATGGCCATTCTCATGTTCTTATGTGCTTATTAAGTCTGAGGATGAACTCCAGGCCTCACTGAAGCCAAGGTCAAAATTTCTATTGACACCCATCAATGAGGCCATGATTTCACTTTGAGACTTTATCCCCTCACTAATTAATATGGAATATCTCTCTATTGGTGACACTATGTGCAGAAAGGAATACATTAGTGGAAATGATATTTTCTCCTGGACAATTCAGCAGAAAATACATTTGGACCTACCAACAAAAGGAATGTTCTCAATTTAATGTAGAAAATCTGTTTGTACTGATTTAGGTGACTCCCATTTACCTTCTCCTCTGGGGTCTTGTTGGAGAGGTAACTCTTGTCCACATTCACAAGGGATGCAAGCTCTCACTACATAAGGTTATTACACACGAAAAACAATCATCTTCAAGAAGTCATAACTTACTCAGAGTCTGCATTTAAATTACTCTCTGGTTGATTCTATTTTTGGATTGAATGAGAGGTGAGACTATTCCTTTAGCTTGCTTGCTTACTTCTTTCCTGCTTGCCTGCTTGCTTTCTTACTTTCTCACAATACAAGCTTATAAATAAATCTTTCTGACTTTTTGTGTCAGGTATTTCAAAGATCCTAAGTGTGTTTTATAGCAACAACTAGTGAAATTCAATTAGAGTAGAGTGATTAATTCCTTTATACAATTTTGAAAATCAAGCTAAATTTTATTTCTGTCTTTTTTTTTTAATTTGGCTAAATGTGCTTTGCAGGAATACACATTTCCACAATGATGTTTATGAATCTTGGATCATGCTCTGATCTCATTTTGACCAATATGAATCTGATAAAAATTCATATACATCAATGGACTTCCTTTGAATTTTATTGTAGTTGAGTCTAAAGTCAATGGAGATATATATAATGTTGTAATACAGATATGAGGGGTGGAAGATTCACAATCTATTGTCTATGCCCTCAGAATTTTGGAATGAAATTTGAAATGTGATGCAAAGGGTGGTAATTTTCTTTTTAAAGTCACTCTAATATGAAATATGAAAAATCAGTCTAATGTAACTTCATGACTAGTTAGATTTGTTGGCCCTAACACTCTTCTCATTTTCATCATTTTTACAAGTCAGTAATTCCACTGACTTCCGTGGAGATACTCCTGATTTTCTGCAGCAGGAGTTAGAGGAAAATCAGGAGAAGCAGTAATTTAGTAACAAGATTTGAGAAGTCTGAAGACAGTAAACTGAGACTTTAATTGTAATGCAGTAAGGAGTACTTGTCATATCATGTGAATGCCGTTCCTAAGAATCAAGCAACATGTTTATACTGCCATGAAGCTTGATCTTCAAAATGAAATTTTGGTGGGAACGATTCCCCTCTTGTTTGCACAAGCTGTACACCTGTGCAACTCCAGTGAGCGGATAATCTGCCCCACTGACTGTAGTGGAGTTGTGCCTGATTTACACTACAATGAGTTAAACAGAATTCAAGTTATTTTATTGTGCATCTTGATTTTACCTAAATGTATATGTTATGATGTTATATTTTGTAGTATATATGTTGTATGTGTTACATATATTGAAAGTGTCCTATATTGCAAGAGATCCATTTTGTGAAATTAATTTAGAAAGTGGAATCTTGGTTTTTAATAAGACTTCTAATATATGATTGATTTTTGAGATCATATTGTGAACTCCTATCTCATGCAGTTTATGTAAACATATCGACTGACATCATGAACCTTTATCTGAGAACACTGAGAGTGTTATTTTTCCCTTCTCTACTGAAAGTCAGGAGAATATAGATTCACTAGCTCAGACAGCTTATTGTGCTAACATATTTTAATGTAGCTCAGTTTGTTGATACATTATATGAAATGCGTAGAATATCACAAGTTCTCTCTCTCTCTCTCTCTCTCTGTTTCACTGTTGGTCTGTCTAGATGTTTCAATTGCCAAATGTCTATAGTTTCCGAAAAAATATCTGACAGCAACTTTAATCTTTGTTCCTACAGAGGGAACACTCAAGGAATGGAACCCAGTAACCACACCAGGGTGACCGAGTTCATCATGCAGGGGCTCTTTGACCATCCTCATCATCAGGGGCTGTTCTTTGGGCTATTCCTGTGCCTTTACACAGCCGTTGTCATGGGCAATTCCCTGATAATTGCAGCTATTGTCTTCCATCCACCTCTCCACACCCCCATGTACTTCTTCATTGCCAACTTGGCTGTGGTCGACATTTTCTGCACCTCCTCAGTTCTTCCCAAGATGATGAAAAACCTGATGCAGGAGAAGAAAACGATCTCTTTTGATGGCTGCATGGCCCAGCTCTTTGCTTTCACTTTGTCTGGGGGGACGGAGCTTGTGCTCCTCACGGCCATGTCATATGATCGGTATGTAGCCATCTGTCAGCCCTTGCGCTATGTCAACCTCATGACCAAGAGAGTTTGCATTAATTTAGCAGTTGGTGTCTGGGCTGTCAGTATTACCAATTCATTGGTGCACACACTGCTTATGCTGCGTCTGGATTTCTGTGGATCCAAACTCATTCAGCATTTCTTCTGTGAGATCCCTCCGTTACTGGCACTGTCCTGCAGCTCAATCTACTTCAATGAAATCATGATTTTCATTGCAAACACCTTCCTGGCAATGGGGAACTTCCTGCTGACCACCGTGTCATATAGCTTCATCATCATCACCATCCTGAAAATCCAGAGCTTCAAAGGGAAGCAGAGAGCCTTCTCCACTTGTTCTTCCCATCTGCTCGTGGTCACTTTGTTCTACTCTTCCATCATCTACACCTACATCCGGCCAAACTCCAGTGACTCTCTTGCTAAAGACAAGATAGCAGCCATAATGTACACCCTGGTTATTCCGACCATGAACCCTTTGATCTACACTCTACGTAATAAGGAGGTCAAAGTGGCCTTTGGGAAAATCTTTTCATTCAGGAAAAAATCATAAAATATCAGGGTTGGAAGGGACCTCAGGAGGTCATCTTGTCCAACCCCCTACTCAAAGCAGGACCAGTCCCCAACTATTTTTTGCCCCAGATCCCTAAATGGCCCCCTTAAGAATTCAGCGTACAACCCTGGATTTAGTAGGCTGATGCTCAAACCCTTGAGATATCCCCCCCCCCCCCGCGAATAATAATTTTGTCAAGAGTGAACCTGATTCTGACCTTCCTTGTTCCTGCTCGGCCAAGTCCACGGTGGTGCAAATTATTTCAGAACTATGGACTTCAGTAGACATACATTTGCACTAAGGTTGATTTAATTTGATGGGATGTCAATGATTAACACCAGCGGGAGCAGTATTGAATTGACTGCAGGGGGGCTAGGCTGATTTATAGCAGGTGGGATCTGACCCATCTGACTTCATTGGAGCTATGTTGAGTCACACTATCTGAGTAAGGCCCATAGAGCCAGATTTTTAAAGGAGTTTAGCTAGCTAGTGATATTTTCAAAAGCACCTAGATACATAAAATTCAATTATTTCAATTGGTGTTAGATGCTGAGGTGCTTCTGAATATTCCATTAGGTGCTATATAGCTATAAAGATCTTGTCCATTGTGTAGCAAATTACTGTGCATGCAGCCTCACTGAATCACAGCATTATATTTTACCCTCTATGTGTAAGTATGATAAAAATAAAACTCATTTTCTTTGTGTTCTTTTTTTTTGGTGAGATTTACATTTCAAACATATATCTGTTTAGATCTGGAGGTCTCCTGGCCATGTGTCATGGACTTAAGTCAGAGATTTTAATAGAACTATTTTATGAAAATAAGTTTTTATCTTACTATAAAAATATACTTCTCAGTATCAGAAATTGGGTATTTTCAAAAGATTTGTTCTGTTTATAAGGCAATGTTTCAATCTCAACAATAGAGACAATATTAATGAAAATGTTGCTCACTGTTACCACAAGAAATAGTTCACCGAGATCAGAGGTTTCATGTCCAATTATTGCTGCTGACTCATCTTATAACCCCCAGAATTAAATAACTTTTTGATCTTTAATTAAAGTTCCAGAAAAAAGAAACTTAGGAAAATAAAAAACAAATACAGTCCCTGTATTTTTTACAAAATAAAATATTAAGAAAAGATTTCATGGCAACAGTTTCCAGTATTCTCTTTACATTTAGCCATATAGAGTTTTTTTATATGTAAATCCTCTGTTTATGTGTGGTTGAGGATGGCCATTGTGCAGGAGACAGTGTTTTTAAGTTGATGTCAGTGGGAATACCCTGAATGGAAAACATTGAAATGTAGATAAGGTGTATACAAAAGTTATTGGTCCTTACATGATACCTAAGATTAAACTGTGCAGTGTGGGACATGAGTTTGAATTGTGATATCTCCCTGAACCTAAACCATTGTTTCTGGGCTGGGCTGGAATGGGCATAGAGTTATCACATGCATAATAAAGTAACTTGAGTGATGAGCTGGAGTGGAACGGAGTTCCTGGATCCAAGAGAACTGGTTGACGTGTTCTCCTAGAACTTGACAAGATGTTCTGGATAAGATAAGTAGAAAAGGACTTGGAGGGAATCCCAGCTGAAAGCAGGGAAGGAAAATGATACTTAAGGGAGGGAGTGACATCAGGAACCCACAGCTCATATTCCAGATTTTATTATGGATTTAACCCAAAACAGTGGAGGGTGTGTGGCTGATGTCTGTTTGGCCAGTTTTATCAAAACACATTTCAGAATCTAGACACAGAAGGCTTAACAGTATCATGGTGGATCCAGGGTCTTGGCAACTGGTGAAGTCGGTAGCCACAATGGTAAAGCTCTCTCCTTCCAGTCCACCCATCATCCTCTGATCCCATGCAGTCACCACCGCCCCCAGGATGAGTGATATCCCAGAAGGTGTGGCAGCCTCATCCCATCAACATTCTCCAACTGTGAACATTTCCATTCATTTCTCAACTCTCTGGGGCTTGTTTTCATGACAATCTTTAAATGTAGCAGGAGCCTTGAACACCATGTAGCACAGTTCTTTACACTGCAGAATGCCAGTTTGTACCACTCTATTTGTTTCTATCTTTTGTTCACTTTTATACACATTGTGCAACCAGATGAGTTGGGTTTTTTTCTTGAAATTCTTATAATATAGGCCTCTGACCAACAGGACTTGCTTCATTGATATCCATGGAGCTATGCCACCTTACACCAACATAGATCTAGCCTTGTTTTTTAGGTCAAATCCCTGGATTCCTCCTCACTGGCAATTTTTAAATCCAGAATTGGTGTTTTCTTTTTTTTTTTAAAGATATTCTCTAATTCAAACAAAAGTTAATTTGGGGAATTTTCATGGCCTTTGTTATTCAGGAGGTCAGATTAGATTATCACAATGGCCCTTTCTTACCTTATGATGTTTTAATTTATGAATCTACAACTCTGTTATATATGGGTCTATTGAGCCTAATTCTCATGTACATTGACAGTAATTTACATCACTCTGGCAGTGGAAAAGGGATTTAAAATGGGAGTAAGTTATATTCAGGCCAGTTGTACACTACAGAACTATACAGGTATAATTAAGTCACTATGTCAATGGGAGAGTTTCTCCGGTTTACATAGCTAACGCCTCTTGTGGAGGTGGATTAACTACTCCAACAGGAGAAGCTCTCCTATGGCCTAGTTCCATTTTAGAGCTCCTCGTGAAGAGACGCCCTTAGACTCACTTTGAGATTCCTTTATATTACTGGAATGGAAGAAAATTGCCTTACAGTAGATTCACAAAAGGATGTATGCATCTTTGCTGACACTTTGGGTCTTAAATCCCGGAATCAAACATCATTGGTACTCAGCTGCTGAAAATCTGTGGGCTCCTAAATTCACTCAGCACCTAGGTTTTTTTCAGATGAATTTCCATAGGCAATTAGGGAAAGTGTACTGCTCTGCAGTGTAGGTATCTGGACACCTTAGTCCTACAGAAATTCATGAAGCAAGGAAGAAGTTCTTCTGCCTGACTTGCTTATATCGCTGCAATTCTCCCCAAAGGTGCACCTGAATAGTACCCGCACTTAGTCTGAGGAAGTCTTGCCTGCGCTTGCCAAGCACTAGATCCCTGTGTCCCCTCTTAGCCCAACACAGTCATTCCCCTCTTAGCCCATGTAGGCTCCACTGTCCCTCTCATGGAGCCATGGAGCCCTCCAAGCTTCCCCCTGGAGTATCCACTGATAGTTCACTGGACCTTCACAGATTCACCACTCCCCAGTGAGCAGGATCCTCAATGGGTGCAAATCCCAGGAGCCATTCCCTGTCCCGGGGAAAGGCAGAAAGACCAAAAGAGAAAGAAGGGTGGCCAAGGCCTTGGGTACCCGAATCCTGATACAAGGACAGAAGGTTGCCAGTGTAGGCAGACGTACACGGGCAACTGAAGGGGAGGGCCCTGAGACAGAGGAGGGGTCAGAGACCACTTCCAACCCCAACTTCACAGAGCCAGCCGAGAGGGCAGAGACAGATCCCCCAGAGTTCAGGCTGTTAAGCCCAGAGAGAGAGACTTTTGGATGGGACCAAGTGGAAGACCCAAGGTACAGGAATGCCAGGAAGGAGGTGGCTGAGATAGATGGCGTACCCATAGAAAGAAAAGCCCGGGGATCAGGGCCTTATTTTGTGATCAAGAGGAATCTCCTATACCGGGTCGTGCAAATGCAGGAGCAAAAGGTACACCAGCTCCTAGTCCCCCGGAAACACCAGAAGGCAATATTAAGCCTCGCTCACAGTCACCTCTTTGGAGGACACTTGGGAGTGGAGAAAACCCAGACGTGAATCTTACGCAGGTTCTTCTGGCCGGGGGTACATGAAGATGTCCGGCGGTTCTGTGCCTCTTGCTCCGAATGTCAACTGCACAGCCCTCGTCCATATCTAAGAGCTCCTCTGGTACCCCTGCCGATCATCGAAGTCCCATTTGAGTGGATCACCATGGATCTTGTGGGGCCGCTAGAGAAAATGACCCGAGGCCACCAATATGTGCTTGTCATCCTAGACTATGCAACCATGTACCCAGAAGCTGTCCCCTTACGAAATACAGCTTCCATGAGCATTGCCAAAGAATTAGTGGCAATCTTTGCCCAAGTAGGGATACCAAAAGAAATCCTCACAGACCAGGGAACACCATTCATGTCCAAGTTGTTAAAGGACTTGTATTCCCCGCTCCATGTCTAGCTGCTGCGGACCTTGGTTTACCAGCCACAAACCAATGGTCTGGTGGAAAGCTTTAACCGAACCCTCAAGGCCATGATAATAAAGGTGGTAAGGAAGGATGGGAAAGATTGGGACAACCTACTACTGTACCTCATGTTCACCATCCGTGAGGTCCCCCAAGCTTCCACCAGATTCTCCCCCTTTGATCTGTTGTATGGCTGCAACCCCCAAGGCATCCTGGACATAGCCAAGGAAATTTGGGAGGAGGAACCCAGTGAGGGGAAGAATGTAATAGAATATGTACTACAGATGAGGGATCAGATAGCCCGGGTCACTCCCATAGTGAGGGAACACCTAGAGAAGACCCAGGAGGCCCAGAGAACCTACTACGACCGCCAAGCCAAGTTTCGTCAGTTTCAAACTGGTGACTGATTAATGGTACCCACGGCCAAAAGTAAGCTCTTGGCCCAGTGGCAAGGGCCCTATGAAATATTTGAACCCATAGGGAAAGTAAATTACAAGATGCGACAACCAGGATGTCGAAAAGTAGAGCAGATATATCATGTCAACCTTCTGAAACCATGGCATGCGCGAGAGGCATGCACAGTGATTAGAGAAGAGCTGCACCCAGGGAACAAAAATCCTGAACAGGCGAGGGTGTTTCCTGATCTACGACAGCCCAGAAGAAAGAGGTAACTGAGATGATTGCCCAATATCAAGATGTATTCTTGACAAAGCCAGGTCGCACAACCAGGACATATCACCACATCATCACAAACCCTGGGGCCACAGTAAATATGAGGTCCTACCGGGTGCCAGCAGACAAAAGGGAGGAAATAAAAATGGAAGTCAGGAAAATGCTGGAGATGGGGGTCATCGAAGAATCCCACAGTCAGTGGTCCAGCCCAATAGTGTTGGTGCCCAAACCTGATGGCACCACAAGGTTCTGCAATGACTTCCGTCGACTAAACGAGATATCCCAGTTTGATGCCTACCCTATACCCTGCATAGACGAACTAGTGGACCGTTTGGGGAATGCCCGGTACTTGACAACCTTAGACTTGACAAAGGGGTACTGGCAGATTCCCCTACCCAAAGATGCAAAGGAAAAGACAGCGTTTTCTACACCAGAGGGTCTCTTCCAATATACGGTCCTTCCCTTTGGGCTACATGGGGCTCCAGTTAACTTTCAGCGCCTCATGAACAAGTTATTACACCCCCATACCAGTTATGCTGCGGTGGTTCATACCCCAGACTGGGAGACCCACTTGGAAAAAGTGGGGGCGGTCCTTGATACCTTCCGGCGAGCTGGCCTTAGGCGAACCCTGTTAAGTGCACTGTAGGGTTCACGGAGGCCAAATATCTTGGCTACATGGTAGGAAAAGGTCCAGTAAAACCCCAACTGAATAAGTTAGAGGCCATCCCAAACTGGCCTCGGCCGAGTCATAAGAAGCAGGTCCGAGCATTTCTAGGGGTGGTGGGGTATTACCGTCGTTTCTTCCCCCATTTTGCTACAAGGGCAAGTCCCCTAATGGTCTTAGTGAAGGCCCATGGTCCTGATCCAGTCAGATGGTCCGATGCAGCAGAGAGGGCATTTGCAGACCTATGGACTGCCCTCTGCAGTAACCCCGTATTGATAGCCCCAGATTTCAACAAGGACTTTATCCTACAGACAGATGCATCTGAGGTAGGGTTAGGGGCCATCCGGTAGCAGATGGTTGGGGAGGAGGAACACCCAGTTCTCTACCTCAGTAGGAAACTCCTTCCGAGGGAACAAAAATATGCAGTAGTAGAGAGAGAGTGCCTCGCTGTAAAATGGGCCATGGAAACATTGTGTTACTACCTGCTGGGGCGCAGATTTATCCTTGTGACTGACCATGCCCCTCTTCAATGGATGCAACGGAACAAGAAAAAGAACACAAGGGTAACCAGGTGGTTCTTATCCCTCCAACCTTTCCAGTTCCGCATAGAGCACAGAGCAGGGAGTCGCCATGGCAATGCCAATGGCTTATCACGTGTACACTGTCTGGTGTCCCAAGATGCCCAACCCCTTGGTGTTGAGCATGGGGGAGGGATATGTGATAGACCCAGGGCAGTTGGGTACAGCAGAATAGCAGAAGGCAGATATACTGGCCACTGGATTAACAATTTTCTGTTCCCTGACTGACCAGAGCAGGGGCTGCTCCAGGCTAATGAGAACACCTGACTCTAATTAAGCTGTAAAGAGTCAGGTGAGGCCATTCAGTTAATGTGACCACCTGACTCTAATTAAGGCCCTGCTGATACTATACAAAGGGCTCACTCTAATCAGGCAGGGGGAGCTGGGGAGCCAGAGGAGAGATAGTGCGGCTGAAGGGCTGGTTACTGAAGACACCCTAAAACATCGTTAAAGGAGCCCTTAGGTAAGGGTGAAGAAGAGAGAAGTGGGAGAGCTGTGGGGAAGTGGCCCAGGGAAATGTAGCAACTCTGGCAGTGAAAGGTTGGCTGCCAACAGCTGCTACCATTAGGGTCCCTCCGCTGGAACCCGGAGTAGAGGGCGGGCCCGGGTTCCCCCCACCCACCACTACAGGAACAGCTCCTGGGAGGGGAAGTCAGGTCCCTGTCAGGACAGGAGGCTGAACAGAGACTGTGGGAGTTCTCTCACCAACCTCCTTGCAGGCCTATGATGAAAAGGGCTCAGTAGACTGTAACCCTGGCCCTAGAGAGAGAAGGGCTACGTGGAGGGTCACAGTGAGCCACTGAGGCAGCATAAACTGCCTAAAGTGCAGTATCCACAGGAGCAAGGTCAGAGCTCTGCCACAAGTATAAAATGTGTTCTTTTTAATTCAGCTATGCAGATTGAAGCTAATTTTAAATAATGCTCATGTAAAAATAGATTGAAAAATAACACTCAAAAGTAAATCATTCAGCTTTGATCTTTAGTAAACCTTGTGTTATCAGTGTAACTTTTCATGTTACAATGCACACTGCAAATATGTAAAAATAGCTACTAATAATTACATTTGAATTTTTATCAGTGAATACAATTTCAGCCATAGTTCATAAGCAGCTAAAAAAAGTTATGTCATGTATTTTAAAAAAAATGATTTTCAGAAGTGTAAGCATTATCAAGTATCCCTGATGAGACCATGCCACACCTGGTGGCTGAGCTTTGTGACTTTGTCCTCACATACAACCATTTCAGATTTGGAGACAACTTATACCTTCAAGTCAGCGGCACTGCTATGGGTACTCACATGGCCCCACAGTATGCCAGTATTTTTATGGCTGACTTAGAACAATGCTTCCTCAGCTCTCGTCCCCTAGCGCCCCTCTTCTACTTGCACTACATTGATGAAATCTTCATCATATGGACCCCTGGGAAGGAGGCCCTTGAAGAATTCCACCTGGTTTTCAACAATTTCCACTCCACCATCAACCTCAGCCTGGACCAGTCCACACAAGAGATTCACTTCCTGGACACTACAGTGAAAATCAGTGATGGTCACATAAACACTGGACCTCAGCCAAAGGGGGGAGTGTGGAAGCAAGGAAAGAATTAATAAGGATTTGAAAGGGATTTTAATGCATGTTAGTCACTTAGCAAGAGTCAGGCCATACTGTGACCCTTATGACGTGAGATTTGTAGAAGCAAGATAATGTAAGACAGAGTGAACTGTGTGAAAGTATTACGACCTTGCAATGTGCAGTCTTGCTTTTTCTAGTAAGATAGCAGAAAAGCTTATGTATAAACAAAATGTATTTGTTGCTTTTTACTGTCTCCATGATTGTCTAAGCTTGTCTGTAACGAAGGTATAAAGGCTTGATGTAATTGTTTACCAGTTGAGAGACCTGTCCAGGACCCTGTGTCCTATGGCACTCTCTCCCTCCATGGTAATTACTGGAGAAATAATAAAGTATTTAATTTTGCTGCACCCAAACAAAAAGCGAGAACTAAGTTTTCTTCGACAATTTGGGGGCTCGTCCGGGATGGCAACGCCCACGGACCCACAGACGGCTACTACAGATCATTCCCCTTCGAACCCCATGGCGCCACATGAGAGGTATGAGACCTTTTGAAATCTCTATTGGGGTATCGGAGGAGGACTGTCCCTGAGGACGTCTGTCTCTCTGTTGGGCTCACGCCATCTGAACTTATTGACTGTGCAGCAGGATCAGATGCAAAGTGGTATTGGGGAGAGGCCCCAATAAGGTTAGTTTATAGCAGTACTGGGAACTGCTGAGTTGGCCAAGGTAATGCATAAGGTAATGCATAAGGTAATGCATAGGTAAATGCACCGGTGCTGAGGGGTTTTTACCGCCTCAAGAGGGGTTGTCATACCGCCTCATGGTATTGGTCCGGACCAGGTAAAGATGCATCGTGGTTAAAAAAAAAAAAAGAAAGAAAAAAATTTTAAAAAGAGATAAAAAGGTTAAAAAAGGGTTAAAAAAAAGGAAAAGGAAGGAAAAGAGGCCTTGGTGTGTGTGTGTGTATACCAGTGTGAGTGGCTGTTACCGGGCTAGCCCGGTAACTAGTGGATCTTTAGGAGATCCGACCCACGGTGGGCTGACTCAGCCTGGCATAGTCCGGCGAGGAAGCTACCAGGGTCTAGGAGTGTGTGAACCCATCTTCCCTCCCCTTTCCTTGTGAGTCTCTCCTGTGTGCGTGGAAAATGGGTAAGGGAGTGTCTAAATATTCCACCTTACCCCCTAAGGGTACCCCAGCATATTACATGTACGTACATTATGGTCCTAAAACCTGCAGGTATTTAAATGATTGGAATCTGTACACGCGTGAAAATTCATTTAACCAATGCCCATTAGAAGGCGCCTTCAATCTAGATAAGATCATATATCTAAGAGGAGCTTTTAATCACCAAAGAAAGGCCTCTGACACGGTGTGAGCAATTTGTCTAGGAACGGGTTAATTTGAAATTCGGCTTCACCCAGAGATAGAAGAAGTTGTTTTGTGTTCAAGGTCGAAAATCAGTGCGGACTATGCTAAGTGCAAAGGAAAACTGCTTTCAGCCCCAGCTGCTTGTGGAAAATAGAGACAGGCAAACCAAAGGCAGTGCGAGTTACAGAATTGGAATTATATTTGCAAAGCTTAACTTCCCAGTGAGACATGTGTGAGTATTAAAGTGGTTTAGGGCTTGGGGCATTCATGTTTTTCCTGTGTGAGGTGGGAGCATTCCCAATACTCTCCATTGTTGTTTTATTATTTTTAATGAAGCTTTAAAATTTGATTATATGCTCTGTCAGTCTGATCACCTGACATGAGGGATAAATTAGTACCAGGAATTTGTCACAGTTTGGTGAGCACTTAATAATGGGGGGGGGGGGGGCCTGCAGAATTTACACCATCTATCTGTTTTACCCTTGTTATTTTGTGTTTGCTTTGTTTGGTATTGTTGGTGTTATATGATAAGGATTGGATGATTAAAGGTGAGCTCTAATAGATTAAGGAAACACTATTTGGTTTTGGTGCACTATTTAGCTTTGGCTCTGTTTTGTTTAACCGGTTACTGTTGTTTTTTCTGCTCTGTTCATTTGGGCGTTAGGTGTGTGAGCGGAACTGAACTTCTCGTTCGTAATTCCTCAGGGTGGAAGCCATGTGTGCGATGAAGCTCTGAGGTTGTCCTGAGATTTTACAGTCCCGCCCCCCCCTGTAACGGACAATGTAATAGAAGTAGGAAAAATCTGGCTTAGACTGTAATTTTCTTTGCTCTCTGTGTAATTTTCTTTTCTGTTTAAGTGTCAGCAGACAAATGGGTGGGTCTCTGGGTAGACCCCCGAAGGGGTTTGGATTATGTGTTAAGTGAATGGCCATGTATTTTTGCCCAGGTGGCAAGCCTTACTAGGGAGGACTCAGGTAGTCTTGTGAGTAGAAATGTTTTGGGGACAAGACCAGAAGGGTGAGGGCTAGTTGTGAAGCCCACCCTCCTAGCTAAACTGGTAGTGCCTAGGATAGGGACGATTCAGCGAGAAAAGCAGGATCGGGCCCAAGCGGGCAGGCAACGGACAGGGAGGGAATACAGGTTGGAAACTTTTGAATTTCAAATACTCAGAAGTATATTTGGAATGGTGATTTGCATTGGTAAAGTGGCTGTTGGAAGGGAAAAGCAAGTGATTTTTTAAGAGAATAGTTTTTTGGTGTCTTTGAAATGTTTGTAAATAAATTCAGGCAAATAAATGTATTAGATTGTAATAATTTGGCTGTGACCAATTTTGTTAAATCAGTTGAAGACTGTATACAGTGCTATGTAATGAAAATTTTATTAGGCTCTACAGGCACTATAAGTGGTGATGTTTTCTTTCAGTGTTTAAAAGCAGGAGTTAAAAATAAAAAAGCAAGCCGGAAAGCATCTGTGTTAATGCAAATTAACTAACTGATAAGGTAGAGGCCGCTGAACCAGGGCTGTCTAAGAAACACATACAAGAAAATATGGGGTAATTCCTCTGTTTTGCCTAGAATCAACGAGAGTATTTGTATTTTAAGTATTTAACTGCCCGGAAGGGGTGGACCTCTGTTTTTGTCTTTCAGATAATCAAAGAAAACTAATGCCAGCTGCACAACATTCAACGTACCTTGATTTACTGGCACAGTAAAAAATTATGTTTTGTGTTCTATGTTCTGTCTTGTCATGTTTGTCTAGTGGCCAGAATTGTTGTGTTTCATATTTTCATGAGATGGTCTGATTTGAAATCAAGCGGAAGTGTTGGATTGAAATGCAGATACTTGTTTTGTTCAACTTAGAATACAAAGTGTTTGGTTACATCAGAAAAATGTGATATACTAAAGTCTAGTACATTTTCTTCAGTAAGAGAAAGAAACTACATTGGCCAAATCTTTTAATTGAGAATTGTTGTTAAAATCATACTGACAGTCTTTGGAAGCAAGGACATGGAAAGTTAACCCACTCCCCATATTGTACAAGGGATCCTTCTGGCTACCTCAGACTTGTAGCCAGAGGGCTGGGGATGGTGGATAGCTATTGGACTAGAAGTTATATTAAGTGGACTTCTCAAAGTGGGTGTGCTTGTCCTGGCTTGTCCTTCCAAAGTTCTGTAATAAGGTTATTTTAGTGAAAGGGTATATGTGGCATACATTGAATGATAATACTTCTGTACTGTATAACATTACTCTTTATGTGTTCATGGTATGAAAAAGGTGTATAATTGAAGAGTAAAAGTTTCCTTTGTAGGTTAAATGGAAAAAACAACCAGAGAATGGCTAACATGCGCTGGCCCCAGTCAAGGACACCGCTTGGCTGCCTACCAAGGGAAGGGGGGGGGAATGGTTGCTGCAGTTACACGAGATTGGTGTGCAGCGGCCAGCCCCCTCTCCTCCTTGGGGACCTTTTGTAAATATTCGGATTGATTTTATTTAAATGTCTAAGTGTTGTGGTTATGAATATGTATTAGTTTTAGTTGATGTATTTACCACTTGGGTTGAAGCTTTTCCCTGCAGGACAGTAGATGTCTTTGCTTACAGATTTTGTACCACGTTTTGGCATCCCTGTGACTATCAACAGTGATCATGGAACTCACTTTACTGGACAGATTGTGAAGGAGTTATGTGCAGTTTTGCAGATCCAACGCAACCTTCACTGCCCTCATCATCCACAATCTGCTGGGACAGTGGAACGCCAGAACGGGACTTAAAGAAATAAACTGGCCAAGATTTGTGCTGAGACACACTTAAAGTGGCCAGATGCCCTTCCTTTGGGCACTGATGTGTATGAGAGCCATTCCCAATCGATAGACTGGACTCGGCCCTCATGGAATTTTGACAAGACACCCAATGCGACTACCAACTGCATCCCCACTAACCCCAGCTCAGATGGCCATTCATTTGCTGGATAACATAATGCTTAAGTATTGTTAGGCACTAATGAAATGTGTTAAGTCTTTTTATACACAGGTGAAGGAAGCACTACCGAAGGATCCTGTGCAACCTTGCCACTCGTTGGGACCAGGAGCCTGGGTCTACATAAAGATCCATCAACGAAGGACTGCCTTGGCTCCACGCTGGAAAGGCCCTTTCCAAGTCCTGCTGACTACCAACACCGTTGTGCAGTGCCACAGACTGACTGCTTGGACCCAGGATTCTCACTGAAAAAAAGACCCCTCCGCATCGGGAGAATTTTCCTACTGATGATTACCCTATTCTACAAAGAATTACCCTATTCTTTCTTCTAGTTCCACTGTGCTTCTGGACAGCAGGAAAAAGGGCAAGGTGCCAAACTGGCAACCTCTCCCTTGTCCACTGACAGACCAACTGTGCCTTTAGACTTTTCTAGAAAAAGCAAAGCCATTACAGGGTGATATGTGCTGGAAACCTCTCCCCTGTAGGATGCTAAACCACAATTGTTTTGGGAAAGAAGAAGAAACACTCACTCCACTGACATTGCCAAAGTCCAGGAATTCCTGACTAAAAGGATATTGAGAACTGACCCTGGTGAAGAAACAAAGAATTGTACACTGGCAAGGAAGAAATTTATGGGACCCATGATTGGGAATGTGGTATTAATTGGATTTTGGGGTTTAATCTACAGGCTGTGCCCTGTGTTTTGGATAAATCCTTCAGTATGTATTGCCCTCCCTAATTGGATTTTTAATGACATTGCCCTTATCCAGTTTTCAGATCACTTCTACATACCCAGATTGCTCGCAAGGGGCTGCCATTAGATTAGCACGACAGAGGGCCTGGGTTATTTCCTCTGGAGAGAAAGAGAATTGAGCAGATCCCTGTGGGCTAGGGCCAATATCTTAAAAGCCAAGAACATGATAAGAAATTGGGCCAACTAGAAAAGGCTACTAGCCTTATTCTTGAAACTCAGCTATCTTAAGTACAGGCTGGAGTTGGTGAGTTACATGTCATTTCAGCCCTTAGTTCTATGACCCAGAAGTTACTAACAGAGATGGTATTGAATACCACTGAGGCTGGGAAGGTATTGCAGTGGGATCTAGACCAGACTTGGCCCACTGCCCTTACAGATGCATCAGGAGTACCATCTGATCTGTGGTCATGGAGACATACTTGGACAGACTGCCCTGTGAAGCGGACATACTTGGACACTTTCTGGATGGAAGTGGGGACATTCAGAGTGCTCCTTCCAAGCATATGGACCGGTTAGGGTGGGTGTGGGCTCCCACATACCGAATCCTGCTGGGTCCATCGGGAGGATGCATGTGGAACTGAATTATTTGCCGAGACATCTGGGAAATTAGACCACCTGGTATACCTACCTGATTTATAGACAGTACCCCTAGAATAACACCTGATGGGATATACATATTGATCTTACCACTGCTGCAGGCAATTATATCATTTACTGGCCTGCAGATAGAATGCAGATAGAATGTTGTAAGTAGCTCTTAGATTTCAGGTATATTTTGATTGGACTAGGGTAGTGCCTGATCGGTTTCAAAAATTTGCTTTCATTGTTACCAAAGGTTCAAAGAATCTCTGAATTGCAAGGGCAAATTCACATGCTTTAGAATATATATTAAGCTGAAAAGAATGCCTTTCATACAGCTTATAGAGTGTTTACTTTATGTACTAGGTATGATGTTTTATGCTTTGTGATCAAAATTGTACAACAGCCCCATTATATTATTCCTATGGGAATGTTATTGTTTGTCGTGTTGTTAGTTAGTTTAGGATTATGTTATTGTTGTTGTTTTTGAAAAAACATAATTATAGTAATAATACCTTTCATGATCATACTAATCATGCATTGTCATTACATCCCTTGACAACCCCTCAGGTTGACATATCTGCTGTAGAATCTAAACTCCATGGTTTAATGCGAATTGGGATTTGAAATTGTTTGTTGTACTAGAAGTACAAAAGGGGGGAGTGTGGAAGCAAGAAAAGAATTAATAAGGATTTGAAAGGGATTTTAATGCATGTTAGTCAGTTAGCAAGAGTCAGGCCATACTGTGACCCTTATGACGTGAGATTTGTAGAAGCAAGATAATGTAAGACAGAGTGAACTGTGTGAAAGTATTACGACCTTGCAATGTGCAGTCTTGCTTTTTCTAGTAAGATAGCAGAAAAGCTTATGTATAAACAAAATGTATTTGTTGCTTTTTACTGTCTCCATGATTGTCTAAGCTTGTCTGTAAGAAAGGTATAAAGGCTTGATGTAATTGTTTACCAGTTGAGAGACCTGTCCAGGACCCTGTGTCCTATGGCACTCTCTCCCTCCATGGTAATTACTGGAGAAATATAAAGTATTTAATTTTGCTGCACCCAAACAAAAAGCGAGAACTAAGTTTTTCTTCGACAGGAGACAACTTATACCTTCAAGTCAGCGGCACTGCTATGGGTACTCACATGGCCCCACAGTATGCCAGTATTTTTATGGCTGACTTAGAACAATGCTTCCTCAGCTCTCGTCCCCTAGCGCCCCTCTTCTACTTGCACTACATTGATGAAATCTTCATCATATGGACCCCTGGGAAGGAGGCCCTTGAAGAATTCCACCTGGTTTTCAACAATTTCCACTCCACCATCAACCTCAGCCTGGACCAGTCCACACAAGAGATTCACTTCCTGGACACTACAGTGAAAATCAGTGATGGTCACATAAACACGACCCTATGCCAGAAACCTACTGACTGCTATACTTACCTACATGCCTCCAGCTTCCATCCTGGACACATCACGCGATCCATTGTGTACAGCCAAGCCCTAAGATACAACCAAATTTGTTCCAATCCCTCAGACAGAGACAGACACCTACAAGATTTTTATCAAGCATTCTTAAACTACAATACCCACCTGGAGAAGTGAGGAAACAGATTGGCAGAGCAAGATGGGTACCCAGATGTCACCTACTACAGGACAGGCCCAACAAGGAAAATAACAGAACACCACTGGCCATCACATACAGCTTCCAGCTAAAACCTCCCCAGCACATCATCAACGATCTACAACCTATCCTGGAAAATGATCCCTCATGCTCACAGACCTTGGGAGGCAGGCCAGTCCTCCCTTACAGACAGCCCCTCAACCTGAAGCAAATACTCACCAGCAACTACACACCACACCACAGAAACACTAACCCAGGAACCAATCCCTGTAACAAACCTACCGTGTTGCCTACTCTGTCCCCATATCTACTCTAGCGACACCATCAGAGGACCCAATTACATCAGCCACACTATCAGGGACTCATTCACCTGCACATCTACTAATGTGATATATTGAATCATGTGCCAGCAAAGCCCCTCTGCCATGTACATTGGCCAGACCAGACAGTCTCTACATAAAAGAATAAATGGACACAAATTGTACATCAGGAATGGTAACATACAAAAGAGAGTAGGAGAACACTTCAATCTCCCTGGACATTTTATAGCAGATTTAAAAGTAGCCATACTTGAACAAAACATCTTCAAAAACAGACTTCAAAGAAAAACTGCAGAGCTACAATTAATTTGCAAACTTAACACCATTAATTTCGGCTTGAATATGGACTGGGAGTAGCTGGCTCACTACAAAAGCAATTTTCCCTCTCCTGGTATTGACACCTCCTCTTCAGTTATTGGGAGTGGATTACATCCATCCTGATTGATTTGGCCCTGTCAGCACTGGTTATCCACTTGTAAGATAATTCCATTCCCTTCATGTGTCAGTATAATAATGCCTGTGTCTGTAACTTTCACTCCAGGCATCTGAAGAAGTGGGTTTTTTACCAACGAAAGCTAATGCCCAAATAAATCTGTCAGTCATTAATGTGCCACTGGACTACTCATTGTTTTTGTGGATACCGTCTAACATGGCTATCCCTCTGATACTTGAGGGGGGATAGATGGCAGGGTGAGCTCATGGACCACAGATAGTATTGCAAACTATGGCTCAGGGGATTGCAGTTGAGAATATGCAACAGAAAAAATCACCACCGAACAGAGCCTGTGGTCTGTCTTAATAAAAAACACTGAGATCTGAATCAGCAAGCTGCACTCTGTGCTGGTGCAACTGATACCTGATCTCCATGAACAGCACAGGAGAATCACACATACACACCCATCAACACTAGCACAGTCATCTCCATACTGAGAATACACTCTGAAAAGGAAGGTATGAGCCTTCTCCACCTGCAGCTGCTTTTTTTTTGTGGGATAGGATGCTCTCCATATGGAAGTCTCAAACAAGCCTCCTTGGTGGTTCGAGTCAGGCTGATCTCCATTCAGTACAGCTGTCATAAATATAAAAGGAAGGGTAACAACCTTTTTTGTATGCAGTAATATAAACTCCCTCTTGGCCAGAGGTAAAGGATCACTTACCTATAAGGGGTTAATCAGTTCAATTAACCTAGTTGGCACCTGACCAGCAGGACCAATGGGGAAAGAAGAATATTTCAAATCTGGGAGGGAGGGGGGAAGGTTTTGTTTGTGCTCTCTTTGCGTTCCTTCTTCAGACAAAGAGAGAGACCAAGCAGGTAATCCAGCTCCTACTGAAATGATACATCTAAAATTACAGAAATTGTAAGTAATAGCAAGGAAATGCATTAGATTATCTTTTGTTTTAGCTTGTGAATTTTCCCTCTGCGAAGAGGGAGGTTTATTCCTGTTTTGTAACCTTGAAGTTGAGCATACAGGGGAATCCTCTGTGTTTAAAATCTTTTTATTACCCTGTAAAATTACCTTCCATCCTGATTTTACAGATGTGCTTCTTTTACCTTTTTTATATAATAAAGTTACCTTTTAATATAATAAAGTTCTTATTTTAAGAACTTGATTGTTTTTTATTCTCCTAAAAACCCAAGGGTCTTGTCTGCGCTCACCTTGTTAACCTATTTGGTCTGTACCTTATTCTCAAGCCTCTCCAGGAAAGAGGTTGAAGGGGTTTGGGGGATATTTTGGGTGGATAGGGCTCCAAGTGTCCCCTCCCTGAATGTTTGTTTAAATCACTTGGTGGTGGCAGCAATATTGTCCAAGGACAAGGAAAGGAATTTGTACCTTGGGGAAGTTTTTAACCTAAGCTGGTGGAATATAAGCTTAGGGGGTCTTTTATGTGGGTGTCTACATCTGTACCCCAGAGTTCAGAGTGAGGAGAGAACCCTGACAACAGCATCTTAGCTCCCATGTTAAACCCCAACACTTATATCCTGAAAAAAACAAGGAGACGAAAAGAGAGCTGACAAAAATGGTTACTTTTTTTTAACTTATTTTGTGTAGTGTAGCTCTGTTTTTACCAAGAAGCAGTGAAACATCACTAACAGACTCTGCAGATAGTCTTTGCCTCTGCAGTGGGTGGTAAAAAGCACGATCAGATACAGGGACTGTGGGGTAATTAATAAGAATAGGGCTTTTTAACATCTTATCCATAGAAATGCTAGCTAATGAAGTCACATCTTTTCCTCAAATGGCACAGGTCTATACTTTGGTGTTGAAGTTCATTGTTTCTAACCCTTGTAAAGCAGTGAATCCGTGTCTGTCCTCTTCTCCACAAAGTGATTTGGGACTTACAGATACATGAGCACTGTAAGTCTGGAGTATAAATAAACATCAAAGTGCACCCAGAAATCCTCTCTCTCTTAGCCCAGGAACCCTGAACCCCAGCCTTTCCTTTTCTAATCAGTGAGTCCCACTCCTCACCCATAGCCAGGAACACAACCCTGGACTCCTGACACTCCCATTCTCCCAACACACACTTTAACCATTCAACCAGATTTCTCTCTCAAAGCCAGGAATAAAACCCAGGAATACTTACATTAAGCCTCTGATGTCTATCTAACAAATCACTACAAATACTGGAAGTTCTTTGCCAGAGACACTGTTGTGAAATCAATTGGTATCAGGCACCTAGATGCTTTTGAAACACCACTAGGGGCCTGAATACCTTTATAAATCTGGTCCTTTGGCACCTAAGTCCCAGATGTCGGCACTAGAGTGACCCACACACCCCATTCTCTGCTGCTGCCAAACTCTGCAGGTGCCTCGACTTGCTTGGTGGCTTTGTTTTCATTATAAGAGCTCCCTCAGTGCCTACATTTTAGGCCTCAGGCCCCCTCAGGCCCAGTGTGATTCTCAAACAAGGTGAAGATAGGTGGGAGGGAGAGCTGATGTTACCCTTTAGCCCAGGGGACTCACTGGGGATGCAGGAGACCCCAGTTCATTTCCCCATCTGCCTGGCAAAGTATTTGAAGTGGGGTTTCCCAGCTCCATGCCCAATCCTCTGGGCTTTACAGAGTCATTCACAGTCTCTCTCTGGGCCCATGGAAATTTAATCATTTGTAAACAATGAAACAGCTTCACCAGGAGAATGAAAGGAACCCACCACAGAATATCCCCAAGAGCAGTCACTGGGGCCCTCACCAGAGCCATGAGACACCCCTGTGCAGAGCTGATCCCATCAGGAAGGGGGCACTTGAACCAGGATCCCCCATATCCTGGGTGAGTACGCTAGCTACTGGGCTAAAGAGGAGAGATATCTGCCTGCTCTCCTAGGGGGTATTCTGGGTGGAGTCAGGCAGGCTCTGAGCACAGCTACGGCATTGGACCCACTGATGAAACAGGCAGGGGAATCACTACCTTCAGCTGGCTGGAGGACCACCCTGCAGCTTAGGTATAAGAAGGTCACCAGGGTGCCTGCCTGAGGCAGCAGGGCACATGTCCAGAGGCAAAAACACAGGCACCTCGGTAACTGAACAGCAAACAATTAGGTGCTGAGTGAGTTTAGGCACCTACAGGATTATGTGGCAGCTTAGCAGGGTTTTGTGGATCACAGTGATGCCTCAATCTGGGCTTTAAAGACCTAAGTCCCTTTGTGGATGTGGGCTCAGGAGTTACTCCATGTGAGTTAGTCTGGCAGAATCTGGCCTTAGTCTCATAAACTGACTCCCCCTTAAAGGATGTAATTCACCCATACATGGCCCCCTACACCACCTCTGTCCTTCTTAAGCCCTTAACACAGAACTTAGCTGGAGCTTAGATTGTTCAAATAGTCTTTCCCAGAGTCCTGCTACTGTGGGGCAAGTTGTTCTTAGAAAGCCAAGGCCGACATTCTGGGCACACACCAGGTCCCCCTTTAATGGAGCCTTAGCCAAACTTTCACACTACCGACTTTCACACAATAGCTTTCCTTCTGGCCTCGGCCAGTCAGGAGCAGCCTGGACTCAAATCTGAGAAGAAATTCTCTCCACACTTCCAACTCATCAGTGAGTGACACAGGCCGGCTCCCGAACAGCAGCCAGCATGGAAGTTAGTGCCATGCTGGGTGCACTCTGCAGTTCACTGTCCTGTCTCCAGCAGTGGTCAGCAGCTGAGGAAGGTGAAAGAGCACCTGCAATGGGACGTTATGTAATGATCAGTCCCCCACATCTGCGGGTTGGTTTAAGCCTTGATGCATGGTGGTTTTAAGATTAAGCCCGTGCTTCAATTACACTGCTTACAATAAAGGAAAGATCTCAGTCTGGATCTAGCTGATTTTCTTTACAGGGTAACAAGAACATTATTCATGGTAGCTACCACAGAAGGGTGATCCACAGGTTCAGGTTCTGGTTTAAGATTTAGGAGACTTGAGCTCAAATCTCTGCTCTGCTGCAGACTTCCTATGTGACCTCTGGCAAGTCATTTATTCTCTGTGTGCCTCAGTTCCCCATCTGTAAATTGGGATGATAGCACTGCCCTACCTCACAGGGGTGTGCTGTGAATAACTATATTAATAATAGTGAAGTGCTCTGATCCTATGGTAAGAGGGAGGGAGGCAGATAGTGTCTATGCTAGACAGAAAGAAGCCAAATCTAACATTCACTGTCCATTCCCCAGAACACATTCACTGTCATAATGTATACTTTTCAGCAGACATAACGTGTCAGTTATTCAACTGGTATAACTGGTGTGGTGTCATTGACTTCACTGGATCTGCAGTGATTTACATTATCTGGGGATCTACAGATGAATCAATAAAGAAATAAGGCAAAGTGTATAGATCTTATGCATTGTAAAGTGCTCATTCATTACTGATCCAGCACACTGTTAGCTTGTTAAACAGGAGGTACATTTCCCAGATGTAACAAACATATTTAAATTCCCCAGAAACAATTACACTATGTGACATAAACTATATACTATGACTCTATGTAAATTTGATCCACTCGCACTGACTTTTCAGGATAAGTGTACGTGATGATTTTACTTACTATGTGAGACAGAGAGAGAAAGAAAGGAATGTAGAAGGTAAAGAGAGTGAACAAGCAAATGAGAGAGAGAGTGTGTGATGGGCATGTATGGGGATAGATAGATAGATAGATAGATAGATAGATAGATAGATAGATAGATAGATAGATAGATAGATAGATAGATAGATTTGTATAACCCAAACCCTAATTTTCAGGAAAATTGAAGATCAAAGACTGGAAAGCCTACGACATAAACAAGGTATCTTTTGCACTCACATAGCAATGGAAAGATTATTACAGATGGATAGCACAGGCAAGAAAGAACAAACTATGTTGCGTTTCCACTGACTTCAGCAACCTTCGGATCATGTCCTAAGTGAGATGTCTTGGCTGACTATCTATCTGATTCACCATGGCTGAGACAAGGTAGTCAAAACATAAAAAACTGGTTGGTTTTATCACACTATCCTTTGTGCCGACTAATCCCTCCATGTTTTGCAGTGCTGGACTGTGATACCAAGTATAACAAAAGTCAAGAGATATCACAAAGAGAGGATTGACTTTTTTGGTGAATAGACATTTTAAAAATTTGGTAAATAAACTGGGTTGGTTCCTTAGTTGGTGCCTAGAAACTTTTGTCATGTTTTCGAATATATACTTGCACATAATTGAGAACAAAGTGTGTGGAAAATGTTAACATTCCAATTTTGTTGTGTCTTATATATATTTTATATTGGTGTAGATCACTACACAAGGGCAAGGCAGTGTAATATCTGGCCCATTCATTTGTAGAGAAAAATCTAGTATGAGACTGGTTTCTCTGAACCATATCAAATGCTTATTCTGTTACAGACAATGAGAGTTCTGCTGTTGGTGTCAATAGCACCATATAGCCCATGCTCCTAGAAAGTCTTTATTCTAGGACAACTCAAAAGCATGTGTTTAAAACAGCCAGTTGCCACCATCAGCATGAGTGGTAATAGCTGGATCTGGCCAAAAAATGGCAGTTGTTTTTCCACAGGAAATTTTGCTTAATTTTTTTTGAAGAATTATTTGTTTTGTTTTCAGTTTCAAGAAAACAAAACAAACAATTCTTCAGATTTGCTTATTATTAGTTTTTACTCAGAAAAGCAAACTCAACCTCTGAAAAAAGTTTGGGTTTAGAAATCTGAAAACTAAATACTTGAATGAAAAAAGTCACATTTTTAATGTTTTTTGTAGTTTAAATGCTGAAATATATCATGTTATTGTTTTAGAATCTATCTATCTATCTATCTATCTATCTATCTATCTATCGGATTTCCACTGAAAAATGGAAAATGTTGAATGAAAAAAATATTTTCCCTATGGAATCACTACACCATCGCATTAAATGAGTAGCCTGCTTATCAGAGATGATCAGCATTTTGAACTCCTGTTGATGTTGAATCTGGGAGGGCTTAGCATCTCTGAAGTTCAGGCCAATTACAGAGTTGCCGACATATGGTTTTCAATGCCTAACATTAGCCAGCCAAGTTTAAAAGTTTTAGCCAACATTTCCTCTATCCCTGTGTAGAGAGGATTTGTTTTCATTCACCAATTTACACACACACACTCATACATGTGCAATATTAGATTACTCTCGCACAAACACATTCTGCTGTGTACCAGTTAAGACTGCTATTTTTAATTCACCCATACCTGTATAATTAAAAATGTTATTCCATCCAATGTTCATTCCATTCCATTCATGACTCAGTGGGTCTGGGATTGGTTTTTGTTTGTTTGTTTTTTGTTTGTTCATTTGTTTTTGTTTTTTTCAGGAAAATTTGCACTTTGTACTACTGATCCATTTCTCATCTATCTATCTATCTATCTATCTATCTATCTATCTATCTATCTATCTATCTAATCTGCAAAATAAAATTCTATTTATTTTGTTTGTTTGTAACTTTTTACATATTTTTCTACTCTTACAGGTCAAAATTTTGCTGAATAAGTGTCAATGGAGAACAAAACGTCTATCAAGTATTTTGTTCTCTCGGGTGTTTCCAATGATCCACAGCTCCAGACTTTCCTCTTCCTGGTGTTTTTAGTTATTTACCTAATAACCCTGCTAGGGAACATGCTGATTATGCTGGTTATAAAGACTGATCCTCACCTTCACTCCCCCATGTATTTTTCCTATTCCATTTATCCTTCCTTGATGTCTGCTATTCCTCAGTCACTCTCCCTAACATGCTGAAGATCTTCATAACAGATAAGACCACAATTTCTTTCAATGGCTGCATTGCCCAGATGTGCTTCATTCTTCTGACAGGCTGCACTGAAATTTTCATGCTCTCAGCGATGGCTTACGACCGATATGCTGCCATATGTCACCCACTGCATTATGCAACAACTATGAATATACAATTTTGCAGTCAATTGGTGGGTGGTGCCTGGTCAATTAGCTTATTTTATTCACTGGTAAACACTGTTCCTGTGTCATATTTACACTTCTGTGGGCCAAATCATGTCAGTGGTTTCAGTTGTGAGTTCCCTTCTCTGTTAGATTTGTCCTGCATGAAGACCCTCCTCAATGAAAAGTGGTTTATCACTTCTGCAGCAATTTTAGGATTGATTGCATTCCCCCCCCCTACTGTGATCTCCTACATCCACATCATCTCCACCACCTTGAGAATACGTTCCGTGGAGGGCAGGCGTAAAGCCTTCTCCACCTGCAGCTCCCACCTCATCGTTGTGACCTTATACTATGGGACTGCTTTATTTAGATACTTGAGACCCAACTCAGCCTCCTCAGTTGTTCTAGACAGGATGTTATCCATCCAGTACGGCATCTTAACCCCCATGTTAAACCCCGTCATCTACAGCCTGAAAAATAAGGAGGTGAAAGCAGCTCTGAGGAGAATATTGGGAGGGAAATCTCATATTTGTCATGTAATATAAATCCATTCAATTAAATGTTTCATTCAACTGCCCATTCAACTAATCTCAATGTTTAAAATGAACCGGGAATGTTTTCTCTTGTATTGTTATCCTTTGCTTGATTTTCAACAACCGGCAGATGAGGCTTTTCAAAAGTGTCTTATGGAGTTTGGGGCCAAATTCCCATCGGAAAAAATGGGTGTTTAAACCCATTAGAAATGTTTGAAAGTCTCACCTTTAGTGTGTTAATATATTTTAATTAAACCAGATTTTTGTTAGATTTTTGCATAAAGGAAATATGAACCAGTAGGTACAGTAGAACCTCAGGGTAATGAAAACCAGATTTACAAACTGACCAGTCAACCACACACCTCATTTAGAACTGGAAGTACACAATCAGGCAGCAGCAGAGACAAAAACAAAAAGGAAATACTGTACAGTATAGTACTGTATTAAAAGTGAACTACTAAAAAAATAAAAGGAAAGTTTGAAAAAAAAAAGATTTGACAAGATAAAGAAACTGTTTCCGTGCTTCTTTCATTTAAATTAAGATGGTTAAAAGTAGCATTTTTCTTTTGCATAGTAAAGTTTCAAAACTTTATTAAGCCAAGGTCTAGTGGTTAAGTTTTGAAAGAACAACTATAGTGTTTTGTTCAGACTTATGAACATTTCAGAGTCACGAATAACCTCCATTCCTGAGGTGTTTGCAACTCTGTGGTTCTACTGTATAATAAAGTTCTCTGAACCTTACTAGCTGTGAAATGATCCTCACCAAGGGTGGTTCTTTTCTCCTCTTTGTGAGGAAATTGTTGCCCAGGGGGATGGAAGTCAAGACTCCTGGGCCACATTCCCAGCCCTAGGAGGGGAGAGGAGTCTAGTGGGTTAGTTCAGAGCAGGATGGGGCTCAGGACTCCTGGCTTCTATTCCCTGCTTTGGAAGGGGAGCTTGGCTGGAAGAGGGAGGATTTATATTGATATCACATTATGGAATTAATAAAATAGCTCAATCTACAGGATACACCAATCCAGGGCATGACATTAGTGAAAGAACATGAAACACTTGGATCAAATGGTAATTTTTTTTAAATCCAATTTTGGTACTCTATTCACTTATAGCAGGCTAAATCAGGAGTAACTCTATGGGAATCAATAGGTCTGATTCGCCTCTCACTTACACTGGTGTAAACCAGGAATATTTCTTTTTTCTAAAGCCAGCAAGTTCGGTTCTCTGCTTAGCCATGGGTAAATCAGGAGTACCTCTTTTGCAGTCAATGGGCCTGATTCTTCTCTGACTCACTCTGGTGTTCTGACATTTGCGAATGAGGAGTCTTCTAGCATCTGGCAGAACTTCTCTGAGACCTTGTCTACCGTAAAGGGGAAAGTCGATCTAAGCTGCGCAGTTTGAGTTAAGTGAATAGTGTAACTCAAATCAACGTAGCTTAGATCTACTTACCGCAGTGTTCACACTACGCTGTGTCGAGGGGAGAGCATGTCCTTCCTTTTCTCAATCTAGTGGAGTACCAGAGTCGATGTCTGAGCGATCATTGGTCGATTTAATGGGTCTTCACTAGACCCGCTAAATTGACCCCTGGTGGATCAATCACTGCAGCGTCGATCCCGGCCATAGTGTAGAAAAGCCCTGAGCCTGGGAAGCATCTCCAATGAAATCATCTGTGCACCAGACCTAATGTATCTGTGTACTGTTTACATGCTACCACCATAGACAAAGTCTTTCTCTTTGGAAGTAGTCTGTGGTATATAAAAATGTGAAGTCTGAGTTGTTCCACATTTTGTAATTTTGTTAGCTGCACAATCAGTCCAAACTAACTTTTTAAATCAGATGTGTCCTTAGAAAATGCTGTCTTTATGGCTATGGAATAGAGACTACTTTGCATTTATCCTTCTGCTCTGATCAAAGTGTCATAACATTTCCATTCATGTTTATTACATTTGTTCTCTCGTCTCTCCTTATATGTCATAGATTTGCTAAATAAATGTCAAAAGAAAATCAAACCACTGCCACCTATTTCATTCACTTGGGAGCTCCTAAAGATTCACTGATTCAAACTTTTTTCCTCATGGTGATTTCATTTATTTATCTGATAACCCTCATGTTGAATGTGATATTATCTGGGTGACAGAGGCTGATCCTCAGTTTCATACCCTTATATACATTTTCCTCTTCAATTTATCTTTCTTCGATATTTATTACTTTGTCAAACTCCCTAAAATGCTGGAGAATTTCCTAGTCCAGGTGAAAACAATTTCTGTGAAGGGCTACATTGTCCAGATCCTGGCTGGTTGTGGTGAAATTCATATTCTTTCCATGAGAGTTTATGACCAATGCACTGCCATGTGTCAGCCAATGCATTAAATTAAGATTATAAACAAACAAGTCTGCAGTTACATTCTTCCTCACCCTAGTCACTTACATGGACATCATCTCGGCTATCCTGAGGATATGCTCCTCAGTTGTTAGGTACAAAACCTTCTCTGCTTATACCTCCTGCCCTACTCTGGCTTCCTTATTCTACGGCACTAGATTCTTCAGTTGTCTGAGACCCAGCTCAGAAGGGGGGTTCTGATACTTAATTTCTCCAAGAACATCAATAAAACTTAGGCCACAACTGGCAAAAAGCTCTTTGTCTAGATTTTTCACTAAATCACCTATCACCATTTCTTTGAGCATCAGTCATTTTTCAGAGCCATATGGTTGCATTATTTACCTTGCAAAATAACTTTTTCTTCCTGGAACTGAAATCTTGAGATGTCACAGGAAAATGTTGGGAACAGAATTCAGCACCATGGCAGGGAAAGTGTCCAGAAGATGTGAATCTCAGGAAGTGATTCTGAATATGGAAAGAATTTAAGGACCACTACGATGCTGAAACCTGTGTAGCTTCAGTAGATAAAACAGAATGCTAACACTTTAAACGACATTTATAAGGTACAATTTGATGCAGTAGCACATATTTTACATTTCTTGTGTCACTCAGATTATTTATCTAAGTAAGTACTTAGATAATAATAACATGATGAAGATACTATAACTTTTTGTTGATTTTATGCGTTTTTCTCTACTTGCAGGTCCCTGTTTTTCTGAAAAAAAGAAGTTAATGGAGAATCAAACCACTGTGATCCATTTTGTTCTCTTTTACTTTCCACTGATCCAAAGATCCAGATTTTCCTCTTTGCGGTGTTTTTAATTATTTATATCATCACTCTGTTGGGAAACATGCTGATCATCCTAGTGATAAAGGCTGATCCTCAACTTCACACCCACTTGTACTTTTTCCTGAGTAACTTATCTTTCCTTGACATCTGTTATTCCTCTGTCTCTGTCCCTAAAATGCTGCTGGATTTCCTGAGAGAGGGTAAAAATTCCATAAATGGCTGCATTGCCCAGATTTTTTTTGTATGTCAGCCTGCACTGAAGTTTTAATTCTTGCAGCCATAGCTTATGACCGATATGCTGCCATCTGTGATCCATTGCATTACATGGTGACCATGAATAAACAGGTCTGATGTCAGCTAGTGAGTGGTGCATGGACAATGGGTCTCTTATATGCACTAATAAACACTTTTCCTCTGTCTGAGATGCAACTCTGTGGGCTCAGTAAATTCAGCCATTTCATCTGTGAGCTCCCTTCCATATTAGATCTGTCTTGTACTGAGACTTTTACCAGTCAAGTGGTGTTTTTCACTTCTGCTATGGTATAGGGCTCATCTCATTCACTATACACATCATCTCCACCGTCCTGAGGATACCCTCCTCAGAGGGCAGGCATAAAGCCTTCTCCACCTGCAGCTCCCACCTTGTTGTGGTTGTTTTATGCTATGGGACTGGTTTGTTTCACTACATGAGACCCAGCTCAGCCTCTTCAATGGTTATGGACAGACTGTTCACCATCCAGTACAGCATCTTAACCCCCATGTTAAACCCCATCATCTATAGTCTGAAAAATAAGGAGGTGAAAATACTGGAAAATATTGGGGAAATATATTTTTCTGTTTCTCATGTAATGCAAAACCCTCTTAAGCTGAATGTTTAATAAAGAACCAGGGGATGCTGGCTGAACACGGACGTGTGTTATTAACTGAAAAATGTGTTCATACCAAACCAATCAAATAGGAACTAAAATCAATTGGAGTTCTAACATTGACTTTAAAAGACAATGGATAAGGCCCATGTTCATTACTGACAGTGATTTTGCTTTGTTTGCATCAGAGCAACCTTTACTTTGGAAGGCACTTCTATTGAGTAAATGCTTTTGAATTTAAGACGATAATAATTTCAAAAACAGATATAAAAGAAGTGCAGGCTTTTGTTTAAAAGACCTTATCATGTCCACTTAATCTTCTCCCAAATCAAGCTTAACAAGAGCTTATTTTTTGGGGTCACTGCAGTCTCTGGAAAGGGAGTTTGTTCAAATGGTATGAACATGAGATTGAGAATCAAGATTTATGGGTTTTATTCCCAGCTCTGCAGCAACTAATTTCATGTTCTAAACAGACTTCACTTGTCCATGCCTGGATAACATTTCTATGTAGACTTTTTGTGTAATAGTTGCCATGAAAACCATAGCCCTGTCCTAGATGACTTTGAATTCCACTATGATGGGGAACAGCTTAGATACTGTGTTTCATTTTTGCTCGGATCCTCTACAATGAGGCCCAGATCCACAAAGTGATTAAGAACTGTCAGCACTGCACACCTAACTTTTTTCACCTTCAAAAAAGCCTGAGTTAGTTGCCTAGGATCACTGTGCAGTAAATGGGGATAGAGAGGCAGCATGGAATGGGATCCCCAAAAGCCAGCACACTAGGTGGCTCCCTGCCTAAGCTAGCCAGTGGGAGCGCCAAGGGGGAGGAGTGTGTTCTAAGCCCCACCCACTTCTCACAGATTTTGGTATCTAAGCCCAGGTTGCAGCCAGGTACTTATCTCTGCTTGTGATCCATGAATGGGCTCTTCTGGTGTCAGGCAGCTTAGATGCCTAAACCATTTCTTGCAAGAGTAGCTTTGGTGTCTTTCTAATGTCACGTGAAGAAGGCTGGGGCTGGAGGGGAAGAAGAAGGAGGCCTGCCTTACAACATTTAGCCCAATGGTTAGAGCCTCATTTGAGATGTAGGAACACTTGCAGCTCATGTCCCTGCTTCCCCTGAGGAGGTGAAGTGTTTTGCACAGGGATCTGCCACTTCCCAGGTGAATATATTTGTACATGGTTAAAGAGTGTTCAGTGCTATCGCTGCCACTACCTCCTGGGGAAAAAGACACCTGCAGGACAGGTGGAATTCTCGATTGAGACTTTCAAACTTACCACTCTTTTCTAATAAGTCCACATCCCTGAGGTGGCTTTGCAAATTTCATCCTTAAATCTCAAGGACTCAAAAATGTAAGGCTCAGTTCAGCAAGGTGCTTAAACACGTACCTATTTTAGTCACATGGATAGTCAACGCAGTTGCTCCTAATCTTAGAGGTAAATGTGTGTTTAAGCAACCTGTTGTATGGGGGCCTGGGCAAACAGAGTGTGTCTCATTCCACACAATTCTCCTTCTTTAGCCCCCTCAAAGCTCTGCTTCCAGCAACACCTAAGATTTTATGAATGGGATTTTCAGAATCACTGATCATGTTTCTGTCTTTGCTCTTCTTGAAATAAAGGGCAAAAATCCCATTGATTTCCAGGGGAGAAGACTTAGAGCAATACTCGGGGGAAGAGTCTCAAAGGGGCAAGCAGCAGTTAGGTGCCCAGTGCCCATAGACAGCCAATGGGATTTGAGTGCCTAACAGCCATTTGTCCAGTTGAAAAGACCGCCTGAGTGCTTTGGAAATCGCACTCTCCGGCTGGATATTCAAATAGCCAAGAGAGTTAGGTACTGAAATCCAGTTAGAGCTGGGAACCTAACTCTTTTAGGCCCAGGGGAAAATCCCAGCCCTACTTGGTCCTCTAGAAGCCTAAGAATTGCTGGTCACCTTAATATATTGTGGCAGAGCTCTGACCTTGCTCCTGTGGGTCCTGCGCTTCTAGGCGGTTTATGCTTAGCCTCAGTGGCTCACTGTGACCCTCCACGTAGCCCTTCTCTCTCTAGGGCCAGGGTTACAGTCTACTGAGCCCTTTTCATCATAGGCTGCAAGGAGGCTGGTGAGAGAACTCCCACAGTCTCAGTTCAGCCTCCTGTCCTGACAGGGACCTGACTTCCCCTTCCAGGAGATGTTCCTGTAGTGGTGGGTTGGGGGGAACCCGGGCCTGCCCTCTACTCCGGGTTCCAGCCCAGGGACCCTAATGGTAGCAGTTGTTGGCAGCCAACCTTTCACTGCCAGAGTTGCTACATTTCCCTGGGCCACTTCCCCACAGCTCTCCTGCTTTTCCCTTCTTCACCCTTACCTTAGGGCTCCTTTAACGATGGTTTGAAGGTGTCTTCAGTAACCAGCCACACTTCCTCTCCTCTGACTCCCTGGCTCCCCTGCCTGACTGGAGTGAGCCCTTTTTATAGTAACAGCAGGGCCTTAATTAGAGTCAGGTGGTCACATTAACTGAATGGCCTCACCTGACTCTTTGCAGCTTAATTAGAGTCAGGTGTTCTCATTAGCCTGGAGCAGCCCCTGCTCTGGTCAGTCAGGGAACAGAAAACTGTTAATCCAGTGGCCAGTATATCTGCCTTCTGTAATTCTGCTGTACCCAACTGGCCTGGGTCTATCACAATATTTATTGGCGCAGAAAATGTATTTATCTTTTCCTACTTAATTTAACTGTATAGACTGGGAATTTCAAAGGGATTTAGGCACCCATGGGCTCCATTATCAGTTGATGGCTCACCTTCAACTTGAATAACATGGTAGTTTTCATTGCTACTTCTCAAAATAGGACATGGCAGTAACTGGTCAGGTCAAGAGAAGGGCAGTGAGAATGGGTAGGAGTTCATATTAGAGAGACCAGGTGCGTGAGATACTATCTTTTATTGGACCATATGTGTGGGAATGGGAAGCAAGTGGTAAACTCCTCAGCCCAGGATAAGATCCACAAAGGATAAAGCCATTTGAAGTTGTTCCTCATGTGCAGCTGGGCTCTATTCATTTATTCACCTCACGCTTCATCAGTCGTGTTCCAGGATGGGTTGTGGCGGGTAAGGGCTGCAACAAGTATGAAGTTCAGAGGGTTCTGCATTCTGGTGAGCCTCAAATGAAAGAATGGGGTCATCAAAGACTGTTCCTGCTGACAGACATTATAGTAGATAGTTCCACTGTCTGGACTGGCTCACCACTGTGACTGCCCATCCCAGGGCAGACTGTCAGAAAACAGGGCAGATACCCCAAGCTGGTGGCATGTTCTATAACTAGATTTCACCAAGCCAGCAACAAATGCGAACTCCTGGATCAATATATTGGCCTTACCATGGAGTCAGAAACAGTCCCCTTAGGCTCTCCAGCCTATCTCGCCACCCAGACAAACTGGAATCAGTGATAATTGTCACATAGAGCAAAAATCACACAACATCAGGTTGCTCCCAGTCCCAAAGGACTAGTTACTTACCCCAGGTCAACTGGTCCTCCAGATATCACACCAAAGAAATCGCTGGCAGCCAGGTCTCTAGTAAATTAACTACAAGTTTATTAGCCAAAGAAAAAGAAATGAGAGCTACTGAGAGGTTAAAGCAGGTAAAATACATAAACAGATGAGTCAACATTTGTCAGACCCAAATGATAGCAGAGATGTAGTAATCTGCCAGTTTCCCAAAAGTCTTTTCAGGGCTACCCAGAGAAACTCTGGGGATCTCCCCCTTCTCGTTAAGTTTTTCTGTCCTGTAAGAATCCAAAGAGTCCAGAGATAAAGGATCTCTCTTTGAATCAGTACTTATAGCTTCTTTGAACAAACAACACTCTGACAAGTGTCTGTATCCAAACAATGGCCAATTGCTTTGAATTTAGCACTCTTCTTCATTTGCATTCAGTGAGGTATTAAGTTATAGGGATATACATAATGTAATTATAATAGGAACAGATAAGTGAGAAACAGTACAAGTAACATTCCATTAGTACTCATGAAGTTCCAACACCTGAATACACTCTCACCTTAATATACACTTTGCTCTAGGGTTATTTTATTACAGGTCATGCATAATGTACCGGTAAATGTAATGCAATAGAAAACAACATGATATAGATAGGCAAAAACAATACAGTTAATATCTCCTTTGATCTCTATTAACACACAAGTTAATTGGCTTGAATTAATACGAATACATTTATCTCCTTTGATATTCACACACAGGTGAATTGTCTTGACTCTGGCCTGCTGTGGTCATAGAATCATAGAATCTTAGGGTCGGAAAAGACCTCAGGAGGTCATCTAGTCCAACCCCCTGCTCAAAGCAGGACCAACTAAATCATCCCAGCCAGGTCTTAGTCAAGCTAGGCCTTAAAAACCTCAAAGGAAGGAGATTCCACCACCTCCCTAGATAACCCATTCCAGTGCTTCACCGCCCCCCTAGTGAAATAGTGTTTCTTAATATCTGACCTAGGCCTCCCCTCACTGAAACTTGAGCCCATTGGTACTTGTTCTGTCAACTGCCACCACTGAGAACAGCCAAGCTTATAGAGCCCAAAATGCCATTAGCCTTCTTGGCAACAAGGGCACACTGTTGACTCATATCCAGCTTCTCGTCAACTCTAACCCCAAGGTCCTTTTCTGCAGAACTGCTGCCTAGCCATTCAGTCCCTAGTCTGTAACAGTGAATGGGATTCTTCTGTCCTAAGTGCAGGACTCTGCACTTGTCCTTGTTGAACCTCATCAGGTTTCATTTGGCCCAATCCTCTAATTTGTCTAGGTCCCTCTGTATCCTATCCCTACCATCCAGCATATCTACCACTCCTCTCAGTTTAGTGTCATCTGCAAACTTGCTGAGAGTGCAGTCCACGTCATCCTCCAGATCATTAATGAAGATATTGAACAAAACCGACCCCAGGACAGACCCTTGGGGCACTCCGCTTGAAACCGGCTGCCAACTAGACATGGAGCCATTGATTACTACCCATTGAGCATGATGATCTAGCCAGCTTTCTATCCACCTTATAGTCATTTCATTCAACCCATACTTCTTTAACTTGCTGGCAAGAATACTGTGGGAGACCATATCAAAAGCTTTGCTAAAGTCAAGGAATAACACATTCACTGCTTTCCCCTCATCCACGGTCCCAGTTATCTACTCATAGAAGGCAATTAGGTTAGTCAGGCATGACTTGCCCTTGGTGAATCGATGTTGACTGTTCCCGATCACTTTCCTCTCCTCGAAGTGCTTCAGAATTTATTCTTAAGGATGTGTTTCATGATTTTTCCAGGGACTGAGGTGAGGCTGACTGGCCTGTAGTTCCCCAGATCCTCCTTCTTCCCTTTTTTGAAAGATGGGCACTATATTAGCCTTTTTCCAGTCATCCGGGACCTCCGCCGATCGCCATGAGTTTTCAAAGATAATGGCCAATGACTCTGCAATCACCTCCACCAACTCCTTTAGCACCCTCGGATGCAGCGCATCCGGCCCCATGGACTTGTGCTCGTCCAGTTTTTTCTAAATAGTCCCGAACCACTTCTTTCTCCACAGGGGGCTGGTCACCTTCTCCCTATATTGTGCTGCCCAGTGCAAAACTCTGGGAGCTGACCTTGTTTGTGAAGACAGAGGCAAAAAAAATCATTGAGTACATTAGCTTTTTCCACATCCTCTGTCACTAGGTTGCTTCCCTCATTCAGGAAGGGGACCACACTTTCCTTGACTTTCTTCTTGTTGCTAATGTACCTGAAGAAACCCTTCTTGTTACTCTTAACATCTCTTGCTCGCTGCAACTCCAAGTGCGATTTGGCCTTCCTGATTTCACTCCTGCATGCCTGAGCAATATTTTTGTACTCCTCCCTGGTTATTTGTCCAATCTTCCACTTCTTGTAAGCTCCTTATTTTGCATTTAAGATCTGCAAGGATTTCACTGTTAAGCCACGCTGGTCGCCTGCCATATTTACTATTCTTTCTACACATCAGGATGGTTTTTTCCTGCAACCTCAATAAGGATTCTTTAAAATACAGCCAGCTCTCCTGGACTCCTTTCCCCCTCATGTTATTTTCCCAGGGGATCCTGTCCATCAGTTCCCTGAGGGAGTCAAAGTCTGCTTTTCTGAAGTCCAGGGTCTGTATTCTGCTGCTCTCCTTTCTTCCTTTTGTCACGATCCTGAACTCGACTATCTCATGGTCACTGCCTCCCAGCTTCCCATCCACTTTTGCTTCCCCTACTAATTCTTCCTGTTTGTGAGCAGCAGGTCAAGAAGAGCTCTGCCCCTAGTTGATTCCTCCAGCACTTGCACTTAGAAATTGTCCCCTACACTTTCCAAAAACTTCCTGGATTGTCTGTGCACTGCTGTATTGCTCTTCCAGCAGATATTAGGGTGATTAAAGTCTCCCATGAGAACTAGGGCCTGTGATCTAGTAACTTCTGCTAGTTGCCGGAAGAAAGCCTCGTCCACCTCATCCCCCTGGTCTGGTGGTCTATAGAAGACTCCCACCACGACATCACCCTTGTTGCTCACACTTCTAAACTTAATCCAGAGATTCTCAGGTTTTTTGCAGTTTCATAACAGAGCTCTGAGCAGTCATACTGCTCTCTTACATACAATACAACTCCCCCACCTTTTCTGCCCTGGGAATGCTGCGCCTTGAATGATTAATAACCAATGATTGCTTCTGGACCTCAAAAATGAGAAAAGCTATCCCAGCTCTGTTTATACCACAATAGGATCCATCTATGAAGACAATAAGAAAATGTGAGACTCTTTGTCAAAGGACCCACAAATCAGCCAAGATTTGGCATTCCCCTCCACAGATATAGAAACAAAATGGACAAATTAGGGTCTTGTTAATCACCTAAGCAAGACTATCTCATTATTTCCATATACATAAAGGTCTTTCTCCCTCTCAAGCTAGTTAAACAACTCCATGTTACCAAACAAGGGTGAAACCCTGTTTTCTTTTGCCAAGTGGAGCACTGAGGAGATTTATCAGGAGAGGCTGAGGGAACTGAGCTTATTTAGTCTGCAGAAGAGAAGAATGAGGGGGGATTTGATAGCAGCCTTCAACTACCTGAAGAGGGGTTCCAAAGAGGATGGAGTTAGGTTGTTCTCAGTGATGGCAGATGATAGAACAGGGAGCAATGGTCTCAAGTTGCAGTGGGGGAGGTCTAGGTTGGATATTAGGAAAACCTGTTTCACTAGGATGGTGGTGAAGCACTGGAATGGGTTATGTAGGGAGGTGGTGGAATCTCCATCCTTAGAGGTTTTTAAGGCCTGGCTTGACAAACCCCTGGCAGGGATAATTTAGTTGGTGTTGGTCCTGCTTTGAGCAGGGTGTTGGACAGATCACTTCCTGAGGTCTCTTCTAACCCTGGTCTTATATGACTCTATGATTAACACTGAGTGGATCAAGAAAAGATGGGAGGGGATGCTGGAAGTTAAAACAACATCTAGAAATATGACTGTTTCACATTTGTTTGCCTGGTGAGTCAGATCTACATCCTTCTATATGTGGAAACTGTTTCTTGTTCCGTTGCATGCAGTGTTATTGCAGCCAGATGGCCCTAGGATATTAAAGAGACAAGGTGAGTGAGGTAATATCTTTTATAGGACCAACTTCCGTTGGTGAGCAAGAAAAGTTGTCAAGCTAACCCAGAGCTCTTGTTCTATTGTAAGTCCTAAATAATGTCAAAGGATTAGTATAATCAAAGAATGTATGGAGTATGTCCTCCAAATGTAGAAACATGTTAGGACATTCTTGGTTTTCATTGTTACAGTCTAGAAGTAATAGGAGTTGCCTGGCATAAGGAAGGAGAAATGTCAGAAGATATAAACCAGGGTATAACTTTGGGATAGTAAGAGAAATTTCTTAAAGAGGGAGAGGTCCCAATTGATAGTAGGTGCAAATAATGAAATACAATCCTTGACATTAATCAAATATAAAAAGCCTCTAATAATAAAAACATTATGGAAATTTGTTATACACCAGCACTATCTACTGGATATTGATTGCAGCAGCAAAGAAATTAAGAGAGCTGAAATCTCAGGACTCACTTGGCATGTGTCCAATAGGAATCAGAGGGCGGTCCTCTTCGAGAAGCCCTGAAACTAGGGTATATACACTGAGGTCACCATGTGCTCAAGAGAGTTGACTGAACCCAATACAAGAAGAAGCAGAACTGTAAGTGTACCCAATGCCTGAACCAGCCATGTGGAAATGATTCCTCCCCATCTCAGGGTTAAGAGGATAAGAAGAAGTAAGATTTAATCTCAAAGATTGCATTTCCTCTTCTCTACTTTAACATAAATAACTGTAAGTTATCTTGCTGAATCTACACTCTCTAGTGAGACCTCAAGTAACCATATTTTAGAAAATAATTGTTTTAAACAATTGCTTTTAATATTCTAAACTTGTCCCTTTTAGACCAATCTAGTCAAAGAGACGTAACCACTGTCTTCAAAGTGTCTTAAAGGCAAGTGCACACTTAAAACTGTGTAATAAATAAAGAATTGAGAATTGTTGATCATAAGTAAATGTCATGAGAAATCTTGCAATTTGCATTATCCTTTGCTATAACCTCTGAGTTTCAGCTCTAGTCTGTTGCTTGCAGCACTGTACTCTGTGTGCAGTACACAAAATTGCTTGTGATTACATTTGAATGATAATGTGGTAATATTAATATGGTTCTGAGTGAATTAATGAATTGTTGGTTGGTTAAGAATAAGCAAATGTCTTGATTTGAGAAATATAGTTTAAGTTAAAAAGTTGACCTGAAAAACCCGCATCATTAAACTAGTAAGAAAATTCTCCCTGGACTCAATAAGAGGTTATCCTATTGGATTCTAATATATTGCCAAATCTACTTTGTGAGATTTCAGCTTAAAAATCTAACTGGCACCCTGGCAAATTTATAAATCAAACCCCTTTTGTGCTCACAGGGCCAAATCCCCAGCCGGTGTGAATCAATGATCTGCATTTAAATGTTAATGGAAAAACACTGATTCACACCAAGTGAGAACCAGCCAATAGACTTCAATGAGATTAACTGGGAGAATAAATGCAACTCATGTTGGTAGGACAGTAATCTAGTTGTGACTTCCATCAAATTTTCTTTGAAAAATTATCCATATTCAATAGATGCAGTCCATGTAATCCCTTACTTGATAATGTCATGATCTTCTGTCTGTCTCCAATTTCAGCTATGCCACAACCAATTCATTGCTGCATAGCTCATTTTTAAATGTTATGGTTGCAGGCAATATAGAAAAATGATAGATGGTTGGGTGGATGGATAGATGGATAGGTCAGAGATAGTTGATTAGATAGACGAATGAATGGGGGGAGAGAGAGAGAGAGAGAGAGGAATGGATCAATATTTAGAGAAAAAAGAGTTTGTGTGTCAAAGAGGGACGGATGGACAGAATATGAATAAACAGATTCATAGATAGAGGGATTGATAGATATGTATGGGGTGACCAGAAAGAGAGAGAGAGAAACAGATGGATGAACAGATGGAGAAATAAATATTCAGAGAGGGAGCGAGAAAGAGAGGTAAATAGATTGATAGACACGAAACGGTAAAGCAAGGCATTAGGAAATGAAGCAAAATGCCAGCTGTTAAAGACTTACATGACTTCTCACTTAGACAACAGGTTATCACCAGCGTGGATGCAGTTCACCCTTCTCTACTTGAGGAGCTGTGGAAAGAAATTATCTCTGTTTCATGGAGAAAGGAGGAAGAAAGCAAAAAAGGGCATATTGGAAGTCACTGGGAGTCTAGAATTAATTCAGCAAAAGGGATGAGGTTAAAATGGCTGGGATTTTTAAAGGTTCCTAAGGGAAATAGGTGTCCAAGTCCCATTGAGTCTATGGCAATTGGGCTTCTAACTCCCCCTTAGGTCCCTTTGACTATCATAGCCATTAAATACTGGTAGAATGAGTATCTATCTATCTATCTATCTCCTTATACACCCGTGTAGCTATCTAATCAACTGTCTCTCACCTATCCATCCACCCATCCATCTTTAGATATCTCATCTAAATCTGACAAACTCATTTGAAGTGAGTGAATATTTATGAGTGCATAATTTATTGGGAAAAATACTCCTTGTTTTCTAATTGGGAATTGTACTCAGGTACCTTCTCATTTGCAAAGATGTAGTATTTATTTGAATTGTTGTTTAGTTTTGATTGGACTTGCACTGGTCATATGTTCCTGTTTCTGTCTCTTTATTGGAGAAGCATAATTCATTTATTTATTTATTTTTATGTAAACAAAAGACAAAATCTGAGCTGGAAAATTGAATCTTCCAAACATTCTTTCCCATAAGATTAAAATTCACTGTTCTCAATTTTTCTTTATGATTCAGAAGGCTAATTTTCTCTGTGCAGACCTGTATGCTCTTTAAAACTCCCTTAACCATGAAAAATAAACTCAATCCCTGCAAAGGGTCAGCATCATGAATTAGCAAACACAACATGGGTCTGGACAAAGCAGAAACAATATATTATTCCAGTGAACTACTTTTGAAGTATTCATATCATTCCAGACATCAGTTGTATCTTCAAGAACAAGCAGAAGGTCTCTGTTCTTTCCAAGATCCAAATTAAATCTGCCCTCATCTTTCTCAGTTTCTTCATCCATTAATGACACAGTTGACCTTTATTTCTTGGTTTTCCTATCACTGCAGGCTATCACGATTCTGAACATGCTAATGGAGAATCAAACCACACTGACTGAATTTACTCTCCTGGGTCTTTCCAATGAGCCACATCTCCAGATTTTCCTCTTCCTGTTGTTTTTAGCTATTTATCTAATCACTCTCTTAGGGAACATGATGATAATGCTGGTGATATGGGCTGATCGTCACCTTCACACCCCCATGTACTTCTTCTTGAGTAATTTATCGTTTCTCGACATCTGTTACTCCTCAGTCACAGTCCCCAAAATGCTGGAGAGCTTCCTAGCAGAGAAGAAGACAATTTCTGTCCATGGGTGCATTGCCCAGCTGTTCTTTTTCTTTTTTCTAGCTACCACAGAGTGCTACCTCTTGGCTGTGATGGCTTATGACAGATACACTGCCATATGTGAGCCACTGCATTACTTGAAAATGATGAGTGAACCGGTCTGTATGTGGATGGCAGGTGGCGCATGGATAGCTGGCTTGCTAAATTCCCTTGTCAACACTCTCCTTGTAACTGACTTACACTTCTGTGGGCAAAAGGAAATTAACCATTTCTGCTGTGAGCTTCCGGTTCTACTACCACTTTCTTGCACTGACACGTTTATCAATGAAATGGTGCTGTTTGCCTTCACTATAATTTTAGGGATGCTCTCCCTCTTGTTAACCCTGGTCTCTTACATGTTCATAATCTCCACCATCCTAAGGATACCCTCCAAGGAGGGAAGATGTAAAGCCTTCTCCACATGCACCTCCCATCTCATCATGGTTGGTTTGTTCTATGGGACCGGGCTTATAAGCTACATCCAAACTGACTCTAGCTACTCTCTCACTCTGGAAAAGGTGGTGTCCATCCAGTACAGTGTCTTAACTCCCATGTTCAACCCCATCATCTACAGCCTGAAGAATAATGAAGTGAAAAGTAGTGTGTGGAGAGTGCTCAGAAATTGCAAATAGGAAGAGATTAATGTGAACTTGGTGTCTGAGGGTGAGATTTTTAAAACTGCCATAAAGTCAGATTTTTAAAGATATGTGGGGCATATGGGATTTTCAAAAGCATCTAGGTGCCTAACACACATTTAAATCAAATCCCTTAACCATCTTTGAAAATCTCAGTCATAAGACATGATGACTATTAGCAGTGAAATTAAAGTATCTATAAATGTATTGGTAATGTGTGATATGTCTGTTTGTCAGTGCAAGTTCCTCAGCTGGGGTAGCTTACGAAAGATCCATTGGGCCACATGGATTTATGCGAGGTGTCGACCTGGCACATTGCTTTCAGTAGAGCCATGCCAAGTAAAACCAGCTGAAGATCTGGCATCTGGCATGCTTTCAGTGGAATTACACTGATATAGAAAAGCTAGGGATCAGTCTTCTTGACTCCATTTGTGTTATATCTATTTATACCTACTGGAGATATGATTCGTTGATCCAACTCACCTATGCTAAGTTACATCACCTGGCAATCTGAGCCCTGTTTTTATATTGAGAAATTCTTCTCACAGTTCATCTATAGAAAATTAAACATGCTTATAGTACTGCTGTCCTGTTCTCCTACATTTGTTTCACTCAGCTATTAAATTTCTTCTTAATAAAATTGTAAGATCTTTGGTCCATGGATTCTCTTTTAGATCCCAGAATCAAGCCCCACTGGGATTCACAACCCCTCTGCTCAGCTTCCACCAAAATTGTACAGCACCTACATTTTTGCACACACACTGATGACCCATGCAAGGCATCTGGATGCCTAAGACACAGAGTGATTTAGAAATGGGGAAAGATAGGTGTTCCTCCACCTACCTCACAGTGGTGATGTGGTAAATAAAGAAAGGATAACCTAACCTAACTAAAGTCCATATTCCCCAAATGAGAACTGGGTAAACTCCATTTACCCATGTTTACTCTTGACTATGCTATTGCTATGGGGCCCGGTCTCACCGGCATGCTCCAAGCTTGCCTACTCGATTGGGCCCTGTGACACTCTGTACTTCAAAGTAGTGCCCTGGACCCCCATAGTAACCACTGTGATGTGATTATGATGTGTTTTGTACAAAGCATCCCTCGTGAGGTATCATTTGAGAAGTCATGATCTGTTGAACAGTAATATCACTTGGGATTATGTGTGTTACCTGAAGTTGTACCTGAAGTTATGGAGTTTTGCTGTGTGTGTGTTACTGAAATACAATATGAGGTTGAGAGACGCCCACAGCCAGCCTTTCAGTGGCAACAAAGGAGTAACTGACAAGGCAGATTTACATCAGGACCAGCCAGACATGTGTTGAAGGCTCGTCAAAGAATCAACTCTCCAAGAGACTCCTCAGAGAGGCCATGTACCAATGGGGGCTGCCTGACCCCCACATCTCAGCAAGGATCTTTATAGCAGCTGGAAGATTGTATAAAATAGGGACTGTGACATTATCACTTGGCCTCTCTCCTCCCCCATCTCAACATCTGGAAGATCATTTGGAAGATTGGTTCCCGACTGGGAAGGGGATCCTGCTTATGTAATCATCTAGATGCTTGTATTATCTATTAGGGTGAAAAACCACTTGATTCAGATCTTGCTTAGTCTGTAGAATTTAGTCTGCAATTTTATTTTTTATTTCTTATGTAACCAACTTTGATCGCTATGCCTGCAATTTATAATCACGTAAAATCTACCTCTCTGTAGTTAATAAATCTGTTTTATATTTTATATAAAACAATGTGGTTTTGGCTGAAATGCTTGGGGAATCTCAGCTCAGGTTCACATGGACTGGTGCATGTCCACTACCCTTTGTCAGAGAGGAGAACTAATTAATGAGCTTGCACTGTCCAAGGAGATTTTAGCAGTATAGGATGATATATTTCTGGGTTGCAAGACTGGGAGCTAAGGTGATTTTTGGTACCTTTCTTTATACAGTTCATGAGTGGCTTAGAGAGGATTAATGCAATTTAGCTGGGTTTTGGTCTCCACATGTTGATGGCTGAGTGATTACAGCACCTGGAGAGGTTTGCTGCTTGTCCCGGGCATAGCATTGTGAAAAAGAGCAATAATAATAACCATAATCATAAAGGGCCAGACTGTGATACATTTACTCTACCACCATTTAGGGACAAATTTTCAAAAGTATTTAGGTAGGTGAGACACCTAGGCCCAAACCCATCAAGGAACTTAGTGTATGTCCACACTACAACTGCTACAGTGGCACAGCACAATAGTATAGATGCTTCCTACATCAATGGAAGAGATTTTTTCCCCATCTATGCAGGTAATTCACCTCTTTGAGAGAGGCAGTCACTAAGTCAATGGAAGAACCTAGCTATCAATGTACGTACCATCACTCGGAGAGGTGTTGTTCCTACAATGGTGGAAAACCTCTTCCACTGCAGTAAGCTGAGTCTATACTATAGGGTTATGCCAGCATAGCTATGTCACCGTACGTGCTGCTATAGCCCCCACAGTGTAGACAAGCCCTGAGTATCATACAGACACATAGAGGGATCTGGGCTTTGTTAGGAGAATGTACACTGGTTTTGTTCTGTTTCTGTAATTCTGATACATATCCTGAAGGAACTATATTGAATTAAGACAGGTTTCAGAGTAGCAGCCGTGTTAGTCTGTATCCGCAAAAAAACCAGGAGTACTTGTGGCACCTTAAAGTCTAACAAATTTATTTTAGCATGAGCTTTCGTGAGCTAAAGCTCACTTCTTCGGATGCATAGAATGGAACACACAGACAGGAGATATTTATACATACAGAGAACATGAAAAGGTGGAAGTATGCATACCAACAGGCAGAGTCTAATCAATTGAGATGAGCTATCGTTAGCAGGAGGAAAAAAAACTTTTTGAAGTGATAATTAAGATGGCCCATAGAAGGTGTGAGGAGAACTTAACATAGGGAAATAGATTCAATTGGTGTAATGGTTGGGTCATTACACCAATTGAATCTATTTCCCTATGTGAAGTTCTCCTCACACCTTCTATGGGCCATCTTAATTATCACTTCAAAAAGTTTTTTTTCCTCCTGCTAACGATAGCTCATCTCAATTGATTAGACTCTGCCTGTTGGTATGCATACTTCCACCTTTTCATGTTCTCTGTATGTATAAATATCTCCTGTCTGTGTGTTCCATTCTATGCATCCGAAGAAGTGAGCTTTAGCTCACGAAAGCTCATGCTAAAATAAATTTGTTAGTCTTTAAGGTGCCACAAGTACTCCTGGTTTTTTTTATATTGAATTAAGTTAAACCTTACTGAATTAGAATTATAAAACTGAGATCACTGCCGGAGAATCAAGTCTCAGGTTTACACCCATAGGTTTTGGGGTAACAAGGGGAAGAAGGGGAGTGTGAAAGCTCAGACCCATCGCTCTAAAGAGAAAAATGATACAGGATGCAAACTGTGACACTGGCAGACCAGGTGCCAGCTCATGCCAAGGCCTCACTGAACCCAGTTGAATGCGCAGCTGGAGATGAGTTAGGTTCACCCAGGCATTAGTATTGTTAAATAGGTATTAGATTTATAAAGATGTGTTTAGAATTTGTGCAACACTTGTGAGTTGCTGCCTGCATTAAGTTCACTTATAATGTCTGTATCCATGTTCTCAGTGTTTAATATTTAAGTGTTTGCCCTGTAACTGTAAAAGTGTTTGCCCTGAAACTGCCAAGAAAGGAGCATTACCAAGCGTGAAATACGAGTTTACCACAAAAGATGTCATCTCCTCTCCAACAAAGGAAGGCCCATAGACACCAAACAAGCCATCAGTGGACCAAAGACTTTGTGGATTGCTTGCCCCTGCCCATCCCCCTGCCCCATCACACACACACACAAGCACACATCTCATCAACTTGGGCTCTAGGTGCAAGGAATAAAAATCCATGTTAAGAAATTGTTGTCTCTATACTGCTAGAACTCTCAGGGTACATCTACACATCAACTAGACACCCATGGCTGGTCTGTGCCAGCTGGGTCTCAGGCTGCGGAGCTGTATCATTGCTGTGTGGATGTCTGGGTCTGGGCTCTAGCCCCCTTTGAGGTAGGAGGGTGAAAACCCAATTTTAAGAGAAATTGTTTTTGATGGAAACATTTCAATCAGCCCTAGATAACAGCATACTGAAATCAGAGATTTCAAAGCAGTAGCTGTGTTAGTCTGTATCAGCAAAAAGAATGAGGAGTACTTGTGGCATCTTAGAGACTAACAAATTTATTTGAGAATAAGCTTTCATGGGCTAAAACCTACTTCATCGGATGCATGCAGTGGAAAATACAATAGGAAGATATATATACACAGAGGACATGAAAAAATGAGTGTTGCCCAATGTGGGAGGGATAGCTCAGTGGTTTGAGCATTGACCTACTAAACCCATGGTTGTGAATTCAGTCCTTGAGAGGGCCACATCAAACAAGTTTAATGTGCTTGGTCCTGCTAGTGAAGGCAGGGGGCTGGGCTTGATGACCTTGCAAGGTCCCTTCTAGTTCTAGGAGATAGGTATATCTCCAATTATTAAAAAAAAAAAACTATGATGAGAGTAATCAATTAAGATGGGCTATTATCAGCAGGAGAAAAAAAAACTTGTGTAGTGATAATCAGGATGGCCCATTTCCAACAGTTGACAAGAAGGTGTGAGTAACAGTAGGGAAAAAATAAATTAGCATGGGGAAATAGTTTTTACTTTGTGTAATAACCCATCCACTCCCAGTTTTTATTCAAGCCTAATTTAACGGTGTCCAGTTTGCAAATTAATTCCAATTCTGCAAGGCCTCACTTGTGATTTTTAAATAGGAAGGATTGGCTTTGCTCCAAGCTAAAATTGCAGCTCTGGTATATGTGCCAATCTTGCAAAGACACACATGCTTTTAACTTAACACATGCAAGTAGGAATAAAGATGTGCAGGTGTGTTGGACGCTGCAAACCCAGAGCCAGAGATTGGGACAAATCCACTGAAACCAGTAACACTTCTGACTCAGTCAAGACTGAATATAAACTGATTTAGTATTGAATATTCAGTATTTAACCCAGTGGGCCAGAAAGTCCACTCAGCCAAGTTCACTTAGCCCCACTTACATTAGCGTGGAACAAAGTGAACGAGACGTGGCTGGAGAAGGCATCCGGAGACTTTCCCCAGTGTAGCTCTGCTGGCATAAAGCTGGTAGGGCAGCTCCATTGACTCCTATGCAAGCTCTGCTGCCTACCTGTGCCACTTCCTACGTGGGCTGAGGCAGATGGTGTGGAGGGGGTGTATCAGTCACATGCTGTGATCGTGGGAGCCAGAGCTAGAGTGCACAGGGAATAGCAAGAGAGGGGAATGGTGGAGGAAGATAGGACCTGACAATCAGTGGAATAAATGTAATCTGCCTACCTGCCTGTGCATCTTTAATTTACTGTTAGGGCTGGGCAGCTGAGAATCAGGGCCCTGTAACCAATCCCTCCACAGCCAAAGCAGCCCCTCCTGAGCTTTACATGGATGCATTGTGACAAATAAAGCCTGCTGAATTTGGTCCAAGAATAGCAATACATTACGATCACTGAGCCAAAGACTGGGGTGTTTACTCCAGTCGCTAGTCCAACAAACTCCTGCAGAAAGAAACCCAGTAGGAGTTTTGTTTGAATAAGAACTGAGTGCCCAATGAGGGCGTGCCTTCACCTGGAACTTTATAGCAGAACACCACATCTGGTACAGTTAAGATTAAAAACAGCTTTCTGATTAAGTCTTGACTCTTCTAAGTGCTCTAAAATCCACACAGTTGCTCAGAATGCTTTGAAATTTGGGGTGTATCGTAGGGACCTGGGATAGGGTTGCTCAATTAAATTTGGGGCCATTTGACCAACGGGTTCTGGAGATACAGCCCCTGCCAAAAAAACAAAACAAACAAACAGCTTTTATAAAGATGGATGACGTCTACCAAAAAAAAAAATTGAACACAGATAGAGATCAAACCAGGGCTGAGCTCATCACACCAAGGTCTGTTGCATGTCTGATTTAATTACTTGAGATTGTCGAAATAACAGGCTCAATTGAAATTATTTAGTCTAAAATTATTAATCAGAGATTAGTACAGCACTGTATAGAATGCAGAAGTAAATAGATACATTACTGCCCTTTGTTGTCAGAGTAAGAGCAGGATGTGTGTTTTTCTTGCATCTGGAAGAGATGCGCAGTTTTCATTCCCCCCAACCTAGTTTTCATACCACTATCATTATATAGGATTTCAGACAAAGGAAACCTAGTTGCGAAGAATGTTCTCCCAGAAACAGATGTTGTGATGTCATTTCTACACAGTCTCAGTTTACCTGACTCATGTGAGAAGGCATGATTCTTTACAACTGAGAGGACTAACAATTCTTCAAGGAAATATCTCTCAGGGGGTCTTTCTTATCCCACAATCATTCTTCCATGTTGAGTTCCCCAACAGAAAACATCTGTTATAACAATAATCCCTTTTTAGTTTCCCAAGTCTGTATATGCTTATGTCCGCATTTTATATATATGTTAAGGAGACAGTTCCCAAGCATATCTGGAGTTTTATCAACATGAAGGCACTTTAGTTACTTTAGTAACTAGAGTTACTAAAGGCAGCATAATGAATAAATTCCTAAATAGGGTTACTTATTGGTCAAGACCAGTGTTCTAGGCCTTAGACTTCAGACATACTCTTTGTTGAAGTTAACAATTCTAAAGAATTGTTAATATATATAAATCAAATATACAGAATGAAAGAACTAAAAGTATTACTATTTCCTAACAGGTACTAACCGGTCTCACACATTTGAGAGTTACCCCAACAGAATCCTAAGGTGCCAGACTGCTTACATGGCTTCTAGGCATCATACTAACAAAGAACAGAGAGATGGTCCCTGTCCCAAGGATTTTACAATCAATGTTATCCCAGTTTAATTGGGAATTCTGCCCCAAACAACCAGATATTATCAGGAAATCTGGCCCTAAAATTTAAAAAGACTATCTATCTATCTATCTATCTATCTATCTATCTATCTATCTATCTATCTATCTATCTATCTATCTATCTATCAGGGTTGTCAAGCGTTTAAAAGAATGAATTATGATTAATCACACAGTTAAACAATAATAGAATACTATGTTTTCTAAATTTTCAAAGTATATTGATTTCAATTACAACACAGAATACAAAGTGTACAGTGCTCACTTTATATTTGTTTTTATTACAAGTATTTGCATGGTAAAAAAACCCAAAAGAAATAAGAACAGGAGTACTTGTGGCACCTTAAAGACTAACAAATTTATTTTAGCATGAGCTTTCGTGAGTTACAGCTCACTTCTTCGGATGCATAGAATGGAACAGAGACTGGGAATGGTTGGGTCATTACACTAATTGAATCTATTTCCCTATGTTAAGTTCTCCTCACACCTTCTATGGACCATCTTAATTATCACTTCAAAAAGTTTTTTTTCCTCCTGCTGATGATAGTTCATCTCAATTGATTAGACTTTTCCTGTTGGTATGCATAATTCCACCTTTTCATGTTCTCTGTATGTATAAATATCTCCTGTCTGTGTGTTCCATTCTATGCATCCGAAGAAGTGAGCTGTAACTCACGAAAGCTCATGCTAAAATAAATTTGTTAGTCTTTAAGGTGCCACAAGTACTCCTGTTCTTTTTGCGGATACAGACTAACACGGCTGCTACTCTGAAACCAAAAGAAATAGTATTTTTCAATTCACCTAATTAATTAAGTTGAACTTACAAATATAGAATTATGTACAACACCCCCCCCAAAATGTAACATATTAGAGCTTGCAACTTCACTCAGTTCTATTTCTTATTCAGCCAATTGCTCAGACAAACAAGTTTGGTTACATTTGCAGGAGATAAAGCTGCCGGCTTCTTGTTTACAATGTCACCTGAAAGTGAGAACAGGCCTTCTCATGGCACTGTTGTAGCAGGCGATGCAAGATATTTACATGCCAGATGCGCTAAAGATTCATATTTCCCTGCACACTTCAACCACCATGTGTCCATGCTGATGACAGGTTCTGCTCGATAACCTTTCAAAGCAATGTGGACTGATTGATGAATTTCATTTTCATTATATGAGTCAGATGCCCTCAGCAGAAGGTTGATTTTTTGTTTGTTTGTTTGGTGGTTTGGGTTCTGTAGTTTCTGCATCAGAGTTTTGCTCTTTTAAGACTTCTGAAAGCATGCTCCACACCTCATCCCTCTCAGATTTTGGATGACACTCAGATTCTTAAACCTTGGGTTGAGTTGCTGTAGCTATTTTTAGAAATCTCACATTGGTACCTTCTTTGAATTTCGTCAAGTCTTCAGTGAAAGTGTTCTTAAAATGAACAACATTTAAATTTAATTAGCACATTATTTTTTTAATAAGCGTCATCAGCATGGAAGCATGTCTTCTGGAATGCTGGCCGAAATATGAAGAGGCATATGAATGTTTAGCATATCTGGCACATAAATAATTTGCAATGCCATCTACAAAAGTGCCATGCAAATGCCTGTTCTCAATTTCTGGTGACACTGTAAATAAGAAGCAGGCATCATTATCTCCCGTAAATATAAACAAACTTGTTTTTCTTTGCAACTGGCTGAACAAGAAGTAGGACTGAGTGGACTTGTAGGTTCTGAAGTTTTACATTCTTATGTTTTTGAGTGCAGTTATGTAACAAAAAAAATCTACATTTGTAAGTTGCACTTTCACGATAAAAAGATTGCACTACAGTACTTGTATAAGGTGAATTAAAAATACTATTTCTTTTATTTATAATTTTACAGTACAAATATTAGTAATCAAAATATACACTTTTGTTTCAATTACAACACAGAATACAAGATATAAATGAAAATGTAAAAAAAAATCCAATATATTTAATAGATGTCAATTGGTTTTCTATTGTTTGACAGTGTGATTAAAACTGTGATTAAATTTTTAATCATGTTTTTTTTTAGTTAATCATATGAGTTAACTGTGATTAATCGATAGCCCTACTATCTATCTATCCCCATACAGACCCTTTATCTATCTATCTATCTATCTATCTATCTATCTATCTGTGGAGGCCTGGCTGAGTTCGATCATTAAGGCTGAGATCCCTTTTTGCCTGTAAAGCATGGATTCAAATTCTTTGTTATTCTAAGTCAAAATATCCTGTGCTAACCTTACGAGTAGTCCCAGAAGTGTTGACAGAGAGCAAAAGTCACATTTGTGGTTTCAATTTCAATGTTCATTTTTATTTTTTTAATAAATGCTATTTTTATTTTACATTTTTATTTTTTCATTTATAATATTTTTCTTTTTATACACATTTTATTTTATACTTTTTTCTATAATTTTCATTTTAGTTCCCTTTATATATATATTTGTATTATACATTGTTTTACTTTATTTTGTAATTTCAATTTCAAAATGAAAATTTCCCTGAAATTGACATGATTCTTTGGATGCAATTTTCTTAGAAAAGTGATCTGTTGGGCCAAAAAAAAATTGCCAACTCTAATTTCCACTAAGGTAATCAGTATGATTAAATAGCCTCAGCATACAGGCATGGAGCAGTGACCTCTTGGGAGTTAGGGAGGGGGGATTTAGGGTTTTAGGATGACAGAGGGCTTTGTCTCCCTGGGGTACAGGAATTCTTCTTATGGGCCTGATGTTAGTGGAAATCAACCTGCTGGAATTCAATTCCCCCCCGCACACACACACACAGCCAACCCTCCAAATGGGCCCCACTTGTCCCACACTCTGGCCAGCCCCACAGGCAGGTAGAGCCTGGAATGGAAAAGCAGAATGTGTGAGTTATGTGTGTTATGTATATTATTGGGATATGGATATTACTGGGTCATTGCTCAAAGAAGGCAGTTATGGTGACTTTGGATATAGTATGTAACCTGAAGCTTACTCGAGTGACACAGCAAATACAAAGTGAAACTGATAGTTTAGCATAAGTAGCTAACACATATTTCAAGGGCCCATTCAAGGTGAGTGGTCAGAGCATTATAGATGGGTGACATCTCTAGGGATGATGTTTTAGTTCTTGCATTTGTTCAGGAAGCAGATGTCGCTGGTAAGTTTTGCTTCTTTATCTACATGTTGTGGAGTTTCCATTTTGGACAGCAAAATTCGATATCTTCCATTGTTGTTATGCAGTACTGTTGTAGCCGTGTCCCTCCCAAGATATTTAGAGAGACAAAGTGGGTAGTGGTGATATATTTTATTGGACTTTGTATTTAGCTGTGACTTTGTATTTAGCTGTGAGTACATTACCCAGACCTGAAGAAGAGCTCTGTGCTCTAAAGCTTCTCTCTCTCACTAATGGAAGTCAGCCCAATAAAATATATTACCTCATCCACCTTGTCTCTCTATAGTATCTTGGGACCAACAGGGATGCAATGATATTACATACATTTCTGAGCACCATCAGCACTTGCTATTCCTTGTGATATCTATGATGACATCTAGAGCAAGAGACTAGATTAGGATCCCTAAAGGATGTTACAAGCAGTATTAAATTCAGAGAGATAGCACACTGGATTAGATGGACCACAGGTCTGACCCATTATGGCAATTCCCATGTTTCAAAATCCTTAAGAATTCCTTAACCTTATGTGATAAACGAGTGTGTTAACCAACATGACATAGATGGACACACCATAGGCTAGATTTCCAAAGGTATTTAGGAACTCAAAGATGCAGACTAGGATTTTCAAAAGTGCCTAAGTGAGTTAGGAAGCTTGCTCTCATTAGGCATTCTTGAAAAAGAAACCACTGGAACTCTGAAATCAGCTCTCGCTCAGAGGAGAGAATTGCACCCCTATGGAGACCCCAAACTCTTCTCCGTGCAGTGTCACACTGGGACGCTGGGGACCAAAACTAAGCAAGTACTGACCTACCCACCTAATTCTCTGCAATACAGCACCCCAATAGAAGTGCTTGCGGCTTTAGGGTAATCTCTGATGGGATACCTCCTCTTCTGACACCATCATCCCTCTACTGGCAGCACAGTGTGCATACTAGCACCATGCTGGGGTCAACAGTGAGTCTGAAGGGAGGGCACAGTTGGTGGAGTTTCAGGGGCATATAACACTTTCCGAACCCCAGGTTGCCACCTTAATCTCTTACAGAAAGATCCCCATGGTTTTGGGAAACCAATGGGAGTCAGTTGCATCCAGTGGTGGGCGAAGAAACCAATAGCATTAGATGGTTGAAGAAAAGTGAATTATGGTGACTAGAACTGGTCAACAGTTTTCCAATGGAAAGTTTTTCTGCTGGAAAAATGAGGATTCTTCAAAACTGAAACATTCCACAGAAAAGTGTCAATTTAAAAAAATGTGAAACAAAGGGTTTTAGCATGGCTGGCCTTTATTGGGCAGGAATGTTTCAATTTTTCATTGGAAAACAATTGTTTTTTGTTTGTAATTCCATTTATGTTACATTTAAAAAATAGTTATATTTTATAATAGGTTTTGTTCATGTTTGTTTATATTTTATGTTTATATTTTGTTATTTTAATTATTTTATATTTTTAATTTTATTATTATTTTTACATTATTTTATATGTATAATTTCATTTATCCTTTTTATATGATTTTCATTCAATTTTATATTATTTCCATTTATATTTTTATTTTACACCATATTAAAGTATACATTAATGTAAAATAATATAAAATATAAAATGAAAATTAGAAGCAAAAAGATAAAGGGAATGTAAAAATCAAAATCAAATGAAATATGAGTAAACTATGATATACAGATAGCTTAGTGTTAAGTGCTTTTTAAAAAGTGAAATGATGGTAAACAACGCTGTACAAAAATTGTGCAAAATTTTAGATTTTTACAATTTTCCTGTGGAAAATGTTGATTCATAAAAATTGAAATATTATGTGGGAATGATTTCAGTCAATTTAATTTATTTAGTTAGTTATTTATTGGAATAATATTGAAAGAAAAAAATTCTTCAAAGCCATCCTTATAGGAGAAGCAGCAAAGAATCCTGTGGCACCTTATAGACTAACAGATGTTTTTGCAGCATGAGCTTTCGTGGGTGAATACCCACTTCTTCGGATGCAAGTAGTGGAAATTTCCAGGGGCAGGTAAATATAAGCAAGCAAGAAGCAAGCTAGAGATAACGAGGTTAGATCAATCAGGGAGGATGAGGCCCTGTTCTAGCAGTTGAGGTGTGAAAACCAAGGGAGGAGAAACTGGTTCTGTAATTGGCAAGCCATTCACAGTCTTTGTTTAGTCCTGAGCTGATAGTGTCAAATTTGCAGATGAACTGGAGCTCAGCAGTTTCTCTTTGAAGTCTGGTTCTAAAGTTTTTTTGCTGCAGGATGGCCACCTTAAGGTCTGCTATTGTGTGGCCAGGGAGGTTGAAGTGTTCTCCTACAGGTTTTTGTATATTGCCATTCCTAATGTCTGATTTGTGTCCATTTATCCTTTTCCTTAGAGACTGTCCAGTTTGGCCAATGTACATAGCAGAGGGGCATTGCTGGCATATGATGGCATATATTACATTGGTGGATGTGCAGGTGAATGAACCGGTGATGGTGTGGCTGATCTGGTTAGGTCCTGTGATGGTGTTGCTGGTGTAGATATGTGGGCAGAGTTGGCATCGAGGTTTGTTGCATGGATTGGTTCCTGAGCTGGAGTTACTATGGTGTGGTGTGCAGTTGCTGGTGAGAATATGCTTCAGGTTGGCAGGTTGTCTGTGGGCGAGGACTGGCCTGCCACCCAAGGCCTGTGAAAGTGTGGGATCATTGTCCAGGATGGGCTGTAGATCACTGATGATGCGTTGGAGGGGTTTTAGCTGGGGACTGTATGTGATGGCCAGTGGAGTCCTGTTGGTTTCTTTCTTGGGCTTGTCTTGGGCTTGTCTTGGCTTGTCTTGGCTTGTCTTTTCTCTCATTTTTAAAATTTATATTTTATTTTGTTTTATTGGTTAATTATAAAATGTTACATTTTAGATTATTTTAAGTTTATATTACTTCATTGTATATTATATTATTTTATCATTTTATTTTAGTTTTTTTATTGTATTGTGTATATTATATATAATATACACAATAAAATTATATATATATAATATATATACACACATTTATTTTATTATATGTGTGTGTGTGTGTTGTTTGACCCAGAACTAATTTAATTTAAAAACAAAATGTTTTACAGTAAATTTCACATTTGTTGGGGGTTTTACTCATCCCTTAGTATCGTGTTGGGGAAATGAGGTCAGCACTGACTCAGCAGATGACTTAATAGGTGACAAACATCCATTAAGTTCAACTCCAAGTCCTCAATTTACATATTGGAAGCTTTGTGCTGAAGAGAGTAGTGGGGTTGAGTTCTTCAGTTGGAGGCATTTTGTTGTTTTTTCCCCCGCCCCTACAGTCATACGTATGCATGTATATATTTTAATATAAACACTGATTTCTGTCTGTGACAAGATCCAAGGGATGGGTGAAGGGAAAGCACTCTAACATTTATGTTCCCATTCCCTATTTCCCCAAAATTCCTGTCTTGGACCATAGCACAATCTCACTCCCACCACCCCAAAAGGGGTGGGACTGTGGGCATGCATTGCAGGTATATTTGGGCCTGCTAAGAAGGAGGTGGTGGGAATGGGAAACGGAGAATGGGGACACTGGCAATGCTCTTCAGCATCAGAGCTGGGAAGGGGGGCATGGGTAAAGGCTCTGTGGCATCAGACCTGGGAAGGGGGACACGGGGTAAATGCTCTGCAGTTTCAGAGCTCGGAATGGAACACTGGGAAACCAACTCTGCTGGCGTGTAGAGCTATGGATAGGTTTGCTTGGAACTAACCCCAATAAACATCGCATTGCCTGCACTTCGGACTTCTGGTCTTCTGCGTTCTGTCTGCGTGACAAGAACCAGGGGAGGGGGGTGAAGGGAAAGCCCTCTAACACTCCTATCTTGCCCCAGTTCATAAATCAGACTGGGGCTTAGGTGTCTGGCCACACAGAGTGCACATGCTCAGACCAGACAAAATAAATTAATTAATTACTGAAATAATTTAATAATCATAAAGTGCCCAGGGGGTTAGTAATGATGTTTTTTTTTCAGTACAAAGTACATGAGATAAATGCTACTGAACTTTCACACCAATGTCTCATGATTCTAGAATGATCTCACAAGATCAGAATTATGGATGGAACGGTGCTTGTGGATGTGGTGGCTGGGAATATTTTAAGATCTTAGATGGGGTGAGTGGGATTATTGTAATAAATCAATGTCTTTGGCGAGTGGGAATGGCCAGGTACACTGCCATAATGGATGGGAATGTCTTTGGTTGGTATCTATGCTAAATGGGAATGCACCAGATTTGGGGCTGAGGTAACTGAAGAAAAAGTCAAGTTCCCTCCATCCCTACTCTGAATCAGCTGCCAAATAATTTAGGGAGACTTTTTTTTTGGAAATATATTGCTGCATTCAAAGAAAGAACTGTCTCCCTCTTCAAGCTATTTCCTACTTCTTCCCATGGCTTTCTTGAAGGCGGCTTGCACATCCTTGTTCCTGAGGCTGTAGATCATTGGGTTCAGCATGGGTGTGACCACAGTGTAAAACACAGAGACCACTTTCCCAATGTCCATGGAGTAGCTGGAGGAGGGGTGGAGGTGGGTGAAGAAACCTGGGCCATAGAACAGCAGGACGATGAGGAGGTGGGAAGCACAAGTTGAGAAGGTTTTGCGTCTGCCCTGGGCTGAGCGGATTTTCATGATGGTGGATAGTATGTAGGCGTATGATGTGGAAATCAGCAGGAAGCAACTTCCACCTACTGCTCCACTGAGCAGAAAAACCACCACCTCATTAAAATAGGTGTCCATGCAGGCCAATTTGATCAAAGCAGGGATCTCACAGAAGAAGTGATTGATTTCATTGGGACCACAGAAAGGTAGCCTGGCTATGAAGAACGTATGTAACATTGAGTAGACAAAACCACCTATCCATATAGCAATGGCAGAGCATATACAAGTCCTGTGGTTCATGATGGTTGCATAGTGCAAAGGCTGGCATATTGCCATGTAGCGGTCATAAGCCATCAGGGCAAGAAGAAAAGATTCAGATCCAGCAAAGGAGATGAGAAAGTACAGCTGGGCCATGCAATTGGAGAAATAAAGAGATTTAATCTTGGCAACCAATGTCACTAGCATATTGGGGAGAGTGACAGAAGAGTATGAGATGTCTAAGAGAGACAAGTTGACCAGAAAAAAGTACATAGGAGTGTGGAGAGTGGTATCCGCCCAGATAGCCAAGCAAATGGAGAGGTTGCCAGCCAAGGTCAGCAGGTAGATAATCAGGAAGCTCATGAAGAGTAACGGCTGCATTTCTGGGAAGCTTGAGAGACCCAGGAGTCTGAATTCTGTCACTGTGCTTTGATTGTCCATGTCTGTCACTTTACCTGCATGCAGGAACAAATAAGGTGAATATACTCCATTGAAAACAACATGTGGATAATAAAGATAGTGGAATGGAGAGAAGGTATATGTATGCTAAACACATGCTATATCATGTCTTCCTTTTTGGACCACATTCTGTAGTTCAGGGAGCATTTCTGCCTGTCAAGCTCTTTAAAACATAATTAAGCCTTAAGCACTTACATTTATTATTAATTATTATTCTTATTACTTCTAGATATATTCCCATGTAACAACCTAAATAATAACACTTGATGTTCAATATTTATTCTGGCTGCACAGTCCTAATTTACATCAATCCACCACGGAAATTCAGCAGCTACCCAAAGTTTATATTCTAAGTTTCGATTTTTTTTTCTATCTTAATGACAGATTCTTTTTAAATAAAGGTTTAAAGTTCAAGTTAAAATGGTAACTTCTTATCAGGGCTGGTAGAAATTTTTCTGCCCCAAAAACCATACAAGCACATGCTGGAATCCATCTTGATTCAGGAGAGAAAGTGCATGCTTAAAATTAAACAAATGTGTATGCGTTTTCCTCAGTATGGATGGATGAATTCCTGATTCCCTGGGCAACCTGGGCAGCAGTGACCCTGAGATGGTTGAGTTCAGGATCCTCACAAAAGGAAGAAAGGAGAATAGCAAAATACGGACCCTGGACTTTAGAAAAGCAGACTTTGACTCCTTTAGGGAACTGATGGGCAGTATCCCCTGGGAGGCTAATATGAGGAGGAAAGGAGTCCAGGAAAGCTGGCTGTATTTTAAATAAGTCTTATTGAGGTTGCAGGAACAAACCATTCCTATGTGACAGATGATGTGTAAAAAGATGAAGTACTCAATGCTATTTTGCCTTGGTCTTCACAGACAAGGTCATCTCCCACACTGTTGTCCTGGGCAACATGGGATGGAGAGGAGGTGAGCAGCCCACAGTGGTGAAAGAACAGGTTAAGGACTATTTAGAAAAGCTGGACATGCACAAGTCCATGGGTCCAGATCTAATGCATCTGAGGGTGCTGAGGGAATTGGCTGATGTCATTGCAGAGCCATTGGCCATTAACTTAGAAAACTCATGGTGATCGGGGGAGGTCCTAGACAATTGGAAAAAGGCAAATATCATGCCCATCTTTAAAAAAGTGAAGAACCTAGGAAATTACATACCGGTCAGCCTCACCTCAGTCCCTGGAAAAATCATGGACCAGATCCTCACAGAAACCATTTTGCAGCACTTGGAGGTGATCAGGAACAGTCAACATGGATTCCCCAAGAGCAAATCATGCCTGACCAACCTGATTGCCTTTTATGATGAGATAACTGGCTCTGTGGATACAGGGAAAGCAGTCGACGTGACATATCTTGACATTAGCAAAGCTTTCAATACATTCTCCCACAATATTCTTGCCAGCAAATTAAAAATGTATGGATTGGATGAATGGACTATTTGGTGGATAGAAATCTGGCTAGATTGTTGAGCTCAAGGTGTAGTCATCAATGGCTTCATGTCTAGTTGGCAGCCGGTATCAAGTGGAGTGCCCCAGGGGTTTATCCTGGGGCCAATTTTGTTCAATATCTTTATTAATGATCTGGATGATGGGATGGATTGCAGCCTCAGCAAATTCCCATGCACTGCTACAGGTTGGGGACCGACTGACTAAGCAGCAGTTCTGCAGAAAAGGACCTGGGTATTACAGTGGACGAGAAGCTGGATATGAATAGGCAGTGTGCCCTTGTTGCCAAGAAGGCTAACGGCATATGGGGCTGCATTAGTAGGAACTTTGACAGCAGATTGAGGGGAATGATTATTCCCCTCTATTCAGCACTGGTGAGGCCAAATCTGGAGTACTGCATCCAGTTTGGGGCCTCCCACTACAAAAAGGATGTAGAGAAATTGGAGAGAGTCCAGTGGAGGGCAACAAAAATTATTAGGGGACTGGGACACATAACTTACAAGGAGAAGATGAGGGAACTGGGCTTGTTTAGTCTGCAGAAGACAAGAGTGAGGGGAGATTTAATAGCAGCCTTCAACTATCTGAAAGGGGTTCCAAAGAGGATGGAGCTTGGCTGTTCTCAGTGGTGGCAGATGACAGAACAAGGAGCAACGGTCTCAAGTCACAGTGGGGGATGTCAGGTTGGATATCAGGAAACACTATTTCATTAGGAGGGTGGTGAAGCATTGGAATGGATTCCCAAGGGAGGTGGTGTAATCTCCATCCTTAGAGGTTTTTAAGGCCTGTCTTGACAAACCCCTGCTTGGGATGATTTAGTTAGTGTAGGTCCTGCTTTGAGCAGGGGGTTGGACTAGATGACCTCCTGAGCTCTCTTCCAACCCTAATCTTCTATGATTCCCTTAGTCCCCTTTGAATATTGCTCAGAGCCTTGGTACCTAACTTTGCCATCTGTACAATGGGGATTTACCATTTTGCACTTCGCAGAAATAAATCTAAACACTAGTTAAAATTCTAAAACAAAACAAAACTTGTTTTATCTTTGAAATTCAAATTTTTTTAAATATTTTTCATATGGATATTTTTATTTATATTTATTTTATAAAACTTCACTGGATGTTTTAAGTGGAACAATTTTAATCCCTTGCTGTGTGAAAAATTTTTCCATCTTACTTTTGAGAGTGATTTATTTTCTTCTTTGTTCTTTTAAAAATGTTTTAAAAATCCTTTCACATGCACAGAATATTTTTAATTAGACTGAAAATGTAAAAAATGGAAATTCACACCATAAAGGGAAAGAAATGAATTAACAAAAATCTTTCAAATTTTCCATTTCCTCAAAATGTTTTCTATTTTTTATAAGCTCTTATTAAGTCATAAAATATTTTAAATATGTTCAGATAAATCAATGGGAAAATCAAACAGATTTTTTACAGTTCGTAAAGTTAAGCACCTATACGTCTTTGCATGACTGGGGTCTTAAATACATATTCTCTGCAAAATTATGAACTGCACTTCTATTCCTTCAAATCTATTATTTTTCATCCCTCATTGTTTTTTTGTTTTGGTTTTTTTTGTTTGTTTTTTTTTGCCAATGAAACTATAAATGAAATATTAACTAGGGTCTGTTCTTTTCACAGAGAGAGAAAGGATAGGCATCACTCTGCACCTAGGTGTTTTCATGCAGGGTGTCACATGTTCAGATATTAAACAAATTGTTTCTTTCTGACATGCACTTACCTACATGCTCCATTCATCATGCACTTTCCATGAGGCAGCAGATCTCCAGAAGAAAACAGACCCTGAAAAATTCAGATTCTGAAAAACTTCCGCTCGTTGTCCATTCTCCCAAGCCTTGGAGATCTTCTAATTGTGTGGTCTCCTCACCTTTCTGATGACACAGATCACAGCAGGATAGTTGTTCTGCTTAATCTGCAAAGAGTTGATCCAAGGAGCATTTATAAATTATAGACCCACAGGCGTAAGTGATGGTTAAGACCCCCTTGAGTGTCTTGCCCATCCTCTTGGCTCAGTAGAAGGATTCTTTCCTACAGAATCCTCAGGTGCTTTCTCCTATCTAATTTTAAATGTCAACAACCTTGATCATGTAACTTTCTAAGGTTTCCCAGTGGGCATTGTTAAAAAGTTATTGGTATTTCACTGTCAAGGCCTTGAACTTTCCTTTCACAGAAGTCTACAGCATATCTTCCAGTGCTTCAAACCTGGAAGGAACACACCTGGGGTTATGGTTAAATCAGTGGAGTGGAGCTGAGAAAACCTTACCTCAGATTCTATCCATCTGAAGCAGATCCTCTTTGTGTCTTTGAACAAGTCACTCAGGCAGATTTTTAAAGACATTTAGGGGCCTAGTGGGATTTCAAAAGTAACTAGGTGCCAAACACCTATTGGAACCAATGAATTTTAGGCACCTGGATGCTATTGAAAATCCCTACAAGTACCCAAATACCTTTACAAATCTGGTTCTCTGTGCCTTGGTTTACCCATCTTTAAAATGGAGACAATCATCTTTCCTTTCCTTCTTATTTATTTAGACTGGTATTTTTAAAGGACCCTAAGGGAGTTAAGCACTAAGCTTTCTACAGTTATATGCTCTATCTTAACCCTAAGTAACAAGCTCAGTGAAGGAATTTCTGTGTGAAAATCTCTTATCTGTGCTATGCAGATGGTCAGAAGTAGATGGTTTAAATGATTCCTTCTGACCCCAAAATTTATGCATCTACAAAATCTAATTTATTTTCAGTAGCAGTTGGGCACTTAACTGCCATAAGCTTCTTTAATAAATCTTAGATTAGAAGGTTTTTGGAGTATATAAAATATGTATATACAATGACTAGGAGAATGACTCCTGACCTCATTTGGGACTTTTAAGTGTATATAGTAAATAATATATATTTATTTCACTAGATGTTTATTCCTCTGCCAGCAGATCTATATCTGTGCCAACAGAGGGTGGCTACATTCTTTGATCACAAGTCAGTGTGCCAGGAATACTTGAGATGGATTCTTTTTGCTATCTGGGGATATTTCCTTAGGCTAAAATTTCCAAACATGAAGATCTACAATTAAGCTTCCAGGTGCTAAAGTGACTCACAATGTCCCTATTTTAGGCTTCACTGCAACCCACAAAACTCCGGCCAAAAACTCTGTTTCTGCCACTGGGTATGGGCAATCCTGGCTCACTCTAGGAGTCCAGACACATAACTCCCACATAAGCCCCAATATGAGAGGTGAACTGGCATAAGATAGGCAGGCAAAGACCTATTTAGTGTGCAGTACCTGATCCAATAGGCATGCTCAGCATAAAGTATTAAATAAAGCTTTCATTTTAACAGCATCTCTTGTTCCCTTTCCCTTTAGCTGAAGAGAGCTTATAAAAGAAAAAAAAACACCTCTTGTTTGACAGTCTCGCAGATGGTATCAAAGATGGTAATAACTGTCCTTTTAGGTAAAATAAAAGAAGGTTGGTTGAGATGAGCTGAAGGTATTGTTATTGCTGCTCTGTTAATGTCCTTTCATTGCAGCCAGCCAGTGGGATTCAGCTGCAGACAGTTGAGGTGTTGGACTCATCTGTGTCCCTTTCTCTGTCCTGGTCTGGTCCAGACATCTCTCAGGATGAGGACAAAGGAAGCCCAAGGTCCCAGAAGATGGTAGGGGTGGCAGCTATGATGATGAAGCTTGCTCCAGTAGCCTGCATCCGTTCTTCCTTACCGCCTCCCCTCCTTCTTTAAGGACTCAGAAAGGGGAGCAATGGATGGATTAGCCCATCCCCTTATTATTTTGTCCACCAATTAGGCCTAATATCCAACACACCAATTTTGGTTCACTAATTTATGGCTCCACATCTCTTGTTTTAGCAAGCATGATTTCAGCAGTCCATGAATTATATCAACAAGAGTTTTTTGTTTAGACTAATTCAGTCTTTCTGTCTCCAACCTAAACCTCCCCCTCTGCAACTTGAGACCATTACTCCTTGTTCTGTCATCTTCTACCACTGAGAACAGTCTAGATCCATCCTCTTTGGAACCCCCTTTCAGGTAGTTGAAAGCAGCTATCAAATCCCCCCTCATTCTTCTCTTCTGCAGACTAAACAATCCCAGTTCCCTCAGCCTCTCCTCATAAGTCATGTGCTCCAGCCCCCTAATCATTTTGTTGCCCTCCAGTGGACTCTCTCCAATTTATCCACATCCTTCTTGTAGTGTGGGGCCCAAAACTGGGACACAGTACTCCAAATGAGGCCTCACCAGTGCTGAATAGAGGGGAATGATCACATCCCTCGATCTGCTGTAAATGCCCCTACTTATACAACCCAAAATGCCATTAGCCTTCTTGGCAACAAGGGCACACTGTTGACTCATAGTCAGCTTTTCGTCCACCGTAACCCCTAGGTCCTTTTCTGCAGAACTGCTGCCCAGCCATTCGGTCCCTAGTCTGTAGCAGTGCATAGGATTCTTCCGTCCTAAGTGCAGGACTCTGCACTTGTCCTTGTTGAACCTCATCATATTTCTTTTGGCCCAATCCTCTAATTTGTCTAGGTCCCTCTGTATCCTATCCCTACCCTCCAGCGTATCAACCACTCCTCCCAGTTTACTGTCATCTGCAAACTTGCTAAGGGTGCAGTCCACACCATCCTCCAGATCGTTAATGAAGATATTGAACAAAACCGGCCCCAGCACTGATCCTTGGGGCACTCCACTTGATACCGACTTCCAACTAGACATGGAACCATTGATCACTACCCGTTGAGCCCGACCATCTAGCCAGTTTTCTATCCACCTTACCGTCTATTCATCCAGCCCATAATTCTTTAACTTGCTGGCAAGAATACTGTGGGAGACTGTATCAAAAGCTTTGCTAAAGTCCAGAAATAGCACATCCACTGCTTTCCCCTCATCCACAGAGCCAGTTATCTCATCATAGAAGGCAATTAGGTTAGTCAGGCATGACTTGCCCTTGGTGAATCCATGCTGACTGTTCCTAATCACTTTCCCCTCCTTTAAATGGTTCAGAATTGATTCCTTGAGGACCTGTTCCATGATTTTTCCAGGGACTGAGGTGAGACTGACTGGCCTGTAGTTCCCTGGATCTTCCTTCTTCCCTTTTTTAAAGATGGGCACTACATTACCTTTTTTCCAGTCATCCGGGACCTCAGAGTTTATTATAGGTTATTGTGACATCTTACGAACTTTCACATAATTTTTACAGTTATGGTCAAAGTTAGGGTAAATTTTTAGCCCCAGTTATCATAATAAGGTTCAACTCCCTGCTTTCCTTGAAAGGAAAAGCAAAGATCTGAGCCAGGGTCTCTCACACCTTTCAGGACAGTGTTCTAACCACTGAGATATGGGATATTCCAATGGACAGCTCTCCTGTTGAAGCTGTTCCACAGTACGCTAAATAATTGAAGAGTCAGTGGGCCAGAAAAAAACTGTCAATGAGGGTGATTTGATAGCTTGGTGGTTTCGGCCTCCATCTCTGAGGTGGGAGACCTGGAGTCTAGTCTAGTTTTCCTGCTTCAGTGACAGTGGAGCAGCTTCAACAGTAGAGACTGAGGGAGGGCTACATTAGAATATTACACAGGTCAGTGGTTTGGCCAAACTTCCAAGAGTTAGGACACCCCTGTATGAATCCTTTCTCCCCTCAGGCATAGGGGTACTGTGGCACTCTGTGCACCAAAGCAACACCCTGGCACCTCCACATTCACCATTGTCATATAATTATGATATGTTTTGTACAAAAGATGCCTTCTAAAAGTCTTGATCTATTGAACATTAATATCCTGCTGGTTTTATGTGCTGTCATTGTATGTGAAGTTATGAAGTTTTGCTATATGTGTGTTACTGAAAGATGTTGTTAAGTTGGAAACACCCACCACTAGCCTTTCAGATACAACAGTGCTAATGGACCAGCAACAAAGACAATGGACTATGGAAGAGCTTATCCCCATTTGTAGATGCTTCAGTCAACCTATGGACAGAGGCACCGGGTTATATGGGCTCCAGGAGCCCCAGCCCCAGGAATATTCAGGGCTGGGGGCTGTGCTCCACCAATAACTGGAGCTGGATTTCTCCCCTGGCCCTGCCTGGAGTGGGCACCGGCCCCTGGCTGCCACTACCACCACCCCCAGCCCCGGAGCATCCCCGCCCACCCAGTAGCGTAGTGGGGTGGAAGGGGGGAAGCAGCCGCTCCCCTTTGAGCACATTTTACAAAATCACCACCTTTCCAGGCAGCCAGCACTGGGCTCCGGACTTGGAGTCCGGACCGGGTTTTGCATTTGGCTGCCAGCTGGCTCTGGGCTCTGCACCGCCCTCCTGCAGGGGGCTGCAGGCAGGTCGGGTGGTTGCCGGGCTCCCTGGGGGTGAGGAGGAGGAGGCGCCCATCCGCTCGCAGCTGCCCAGTTCCCTGAGCCGGCCGGGGTGGGCTCTGCCGGGAGGGGCCGCAGGGCAGCCCCCCCAAGTGCGGCGGGGGACTGAGGAGCAGCAGCCCCGTGCAGAGCAAGGCAGCCATGTGGCAGGCAAGGGGGCTCTGAAGCCCAGCTGGTGCCCATGGAGAGGGAAGGAAAAGGGGAGGGGGGATGTTTTTTTCTCCTGGTCTCTCTTCAGCGGAGGGGGTTGAGGGATCAGCAGGGCCAGGAGGCAAAGGAGCGACTTTGGGTTATCCCCCCCACCCACTTACCCTCCCTCAGTGTTGCACCTGGGGCTGTGAAAGGGGCTTAGTGCAGCTTGTGAAGGGGGTGGGGGTAAAGGTGCTTTAAGGTGCCAGTTGTGTCTCCTCAGTCTCACTGCTGACTAGCTGCAGACCCAGTGCTCAGAACTCAGCAATGATCTCAGGGGCTGCACAGTGCTCTATAGGAGTTTTCAATTACCTGCTAAATGCTTCCGCAACGCCACCTTTTCACTCAGCTACATCCTGAATAGTGGGGACTGGGGGTGGGGGAGGGGGGAGTGTAGCTGATGCCAATTTGAGGTGAATAGTCTCTTGGCCAGATTCTACTGCGTTTATGGTGCTTTGTGCCATGGGCTGGAGCAAAGTGGCTGGTGGATAACCAGGAATCTGGTTAATAATTGTTCTCTAAATTCAGCTTTCTTCTTTCTCTCTCTCTGAATTATCGCTAATTCAAAATAGTAGTGTGCAAGCTGACTGGATAATGATAATAGCATAATCTCTTGTTATAGCACTGTAAACCCTACTACCTGATTAGTAATTGGATATGTTGGCTGGCACCTTTTTTTACGTGTTCGCTCCCCCTGATGTTAGAACCTGGCTACACCACTGGGGAGGGGAGCTTCCTAGACCTGAGCAGCTGGGGCTTGGGTGAATTTTGTGATACTCTGCCCCTCCCAAGCCACCACCCTGCACCCCCCACTCCTGCACTATGCTGGGCAAGGGGCAGCCCCATCCCCAGTGAGGCTATGGTGAGGGGTGGCAGCAGGGGAGGCCACACGTGATGGCAACTGCCCCAGCCCGGTACCCACCATAGGGGAGGCGAGCGGGCTTTCTGGACCTGAGAGGGACCCTAGGAGCATGTGCAGTGACTGTGGGGGAGAGGAGGGGTCCCTCCCCTGGAGCTTGCTGCTGCCAGGGAGGGCGGAGGGGTGTCCTCTCTGGCCCTAGCCCTGGGGCAGCCTGTCTGCACCCCAAGTTCCTTATCCCCAGCCCTGCCCCAGAGTCCTCACCTGACGGGAAAAACACGCTACTTAAATTTGGTGGTCAATTTAGAGTATCATAGAATATCAGGGTTTGAAGGGACCTCAGGAGGTATCTAGTCCAACCTCCTGCTCAAAGCAAGACCAATTGCCAACTAAATCATCCCAGCCAGGGCTTTGTCAAGCCGGGCCTTAAAAACCTCTAAGGAAGGAGATTCCACCACCTCCCTAGGTAACCCATTCCAGTGCCTCACCACCCTCTTAGTGAAAAAGTTTTTCTTAATATCCAACCTAAACCTCCCCCACTGCAACTTGAGACCATTACTCTTTGTTCTGTCCTCTGTTACCACTGAGAACAGTCTAGATCCATCCTCTTTGGAACCCTCTTTCAGGTAGTTGAAAGCAGCTATCAAATCCACCCTCATTCTTCTCTTCTGCAGACTAAACAATCCCAGTTCCCTCAGCCTCTCCTCAGAAGTCATGTGCTCCAGCCCCTAATCATTTTTGTTGCCCTCCACTGGACTCTCCAATTTTTCCACATCCTTCTTTGCAATGTGGGGCCCAAAACTGGACATAGTACTCTAGATGAGGCCTCACCAATGTTGAATAGAGGAGAATGATCATGTCTCTCGATCTGCTGGCAGTGCCCCTACTTATACAGCCCAAAATGCTGTTAGCCTTCTTGACAAAGGCCAGAGGAGGGAGTGTCAGTGCTTGTGCGGACTTCCGGGAAGCGCATGGTGTGGAAGGGGATGCTGGGATGCTCTGGAACCACTCCTTCAAAGCCAGTCAGGACTCTGGGGGAGCCTCCTCTCTGAGCATACTGTCTCCAGGGCAAGAAGCTTACACCTTCCTGGGTCTGACCTCAGAGCATTCAGCATGCTCTTCCACACTGTGTGCTTTCCGCAGTGAGTCCGCCCAGGCGGGGTCCTGGGGCAGCCAGAGATCCCTGCACCCCAACTCCGCAGTCAGATGTGACTCACAGCCAGACTGTAAAACAGAAGGTTTATTAGATGACAGGATCACAGTCTAGAACAGAACTTGTGGGTACAGAAAACAGGACCCCTCAGTCAGGTCCATCTTGGGGGGTGGGGAGCCCAGACCCAGGTTCTGGGCCTCTCCCCATTTCTCCAGCCAGCTCCAAACTGACACTCCCTCCTCTGGCCTTTGTGACTCGATTCCGGACAAGGAGGCCACCTGATCTTTGTCCCCAACACCTTCAGTTGGCACCTTGCAGAGGAAGCTGAGGCACCCACACAGTATTCAGAGAAAACATTAAGAACATTCCCACTTTGTCACAACAGGTGCAACAAAATATAATACTGTATATTGAAGTAGGCAAGTGCTGCTTCTGACTTTCCACTTTTAATTGACCCTTGTAATCTTGTGGCACTGACGCGTTGTAGCTTCATTTTATATCGGCTTACAGGGCGGGAGCGGGGGGGGGGGGAGGCACCATTTTGGGCCCCACCAAAAATTATACAAACTTGCCGCCTATGCCTATGGACAATGGCTGCCATGACTCATTGGCAGCAGGCAAGGGCTTGTGACCAGATCATATGATACTGAACTCCATTTTGGTACCTGTATTTTTCCATAAACTGGGCTTGGAAATTGGCTTGAAAAAAAGGGGTTCCTTCCATATGGAATAAACTATAAAGGGGGGATTGACATCACCACAGCAGCCCACTCCCCACACAAGAGAACGCTTGGAAACACCTGAGGAATGAAGACTGAACTGGGGGAAGTACTGGTGCCAGGCTAAAGGGGTTTCTAGCCTGTGTATGGAAGCTTGATGGACTGTTGTACTATCTAACAGGGTGAGACACTGCTTGATTCAAATCCTATTTCATGTATAAGCAAACCGTCGTTTTCTTTATTTCTTGGGTAATCATATGATCTGTTTGCTATTACTTGTAATCACTCAAATCTATCTTTCTGTAGCCAAACAATCTGTTTTATATTTTTTTAACTAAATCAGTGTGGCTTGAGCGAAGTGTTTGGGAAAAAGCTCAGCTCAGTTAACAAAGGTTTTGTGCATATTCCTCTCCACATAGAGAGAGGGGCAAACTGAGTAACTGGAATTCATTCATACCGGTCAAGCTTTTGACCAGGGCAGGACAGTACAGCTCTGGGGTCCTAGGCCGGGGAGCTGGGGGTATTTTGCCTGGACCTTCTCTATTGTAGGTTCATGCAGTGGCTGGCAGAGCGTTCATGAACACAGCTGGGTGTGGCCCCTGCCTGTGGAGGTTGATGTGAGTGCAAGCTTGGAGGGATTTACAGCTTGACACAATGTCACAGTGCAAGGGGGAACCCAGACTGGTGAGACAGAGGGCTCAGCTGTACCACAGTCCCAGGTGGTACCCTGGGTGGGGGGAGACACCCATCACAGGGACATTGAAATTGAGTCTCCCACATCCCAGGTGAGTGTATGCTAAATGTTGGGCTAAAAGCTATAAGGTGAGCATCAGCCATTTTGTATGGGGCGAGGCAGGTACCTAATTCTTTCTCACAAGAAACAGCCATCTGAGTCCCTGGCAAGCCGAGCTAAGCTCCTCCTTGGTGTCCGGACTTAGGAACCTGTTTCTGTGAGAAGACTGGGGCCTAGGACATAACCCTGCTGTCTGCATCTTCCATTGGCTAGCTTAGATGTGGACCCATTTAGTGTGTTGCCTTTTGAGGATCTCATTCGTAGGCACCTATCTCTCCTCATTCATTGTATAGGATCCTTGGTGCCTAACTCGGCTTTGTGGATCCCAGTGTTGTTCCAGCAATTTCCTAGACACCTAAAAGTTAGGTGGTGCAGCACTGAGCATTGCAACACCAAAGCCCCTTTGTGGAGATGAGTCCTAAATCTATGTTTAGGTACCTAAATAAGAGGCTTGGCTTTCAGAGGTACTGTTTGCCCTGGTTTCAGAACAGGATTAGAGGCCTGACTTCATTCACAGAAGGTAACTACAGGTATCAGCATGCCGCTGCTTTCCATAGATCTTGACAGTGCATCATGGTTAAGTGCTAGCAATAATTAGGGTTGAGGTTTTCAAAGGAAGCTATTAAGTTTGGATGTCCAAATGCCATTTCATTATGACTGGGTGCCTAGCCCCCTTAGGCTTCTTTGAGGAGCCCAGAGTGAGTGAGGATTGGGTGCCTTTCCAAGTGATGTGCTGTGTTTCACCATAGAGCTATTGACCATGCTGTAGGAATCAGAGAAAGGTCTATTGCATCACGAAATCAGACATCCTGTGTAACACAGGTCCTAGAGTCACGTCAAGCTGCTCCCGATAATTAGTGTTTGGCTGAAGCATCTCACAGGAGGACATCCAGCCTGGAAATGAAGGCTTCAAGAGATGGAGAGTCCCCGGCCTTGCCAGGGCCAGCCTTAGGGAAAATGGTGTCCTAGGCAAACTTGTATTTTGGCGCCCCGGCCCCCCACCCATTGCCCTTGATGCCTCCCTGGGACACTCACCCCTCCCCATTGCCAGTGCCCCCCCACTGCTTCCCCTGTCCCCAAACCTCCCTGACCCCCACTGTCTCCCCCAGCCCCTCATTTGATCCTGGCCCCCACTCACCCCCCAGTGTCCCTGGCTCCCCCACTGCTTCCCCAGGCTTCTCCCCCCCATTACTCTTGACCTCTACCACTATGCCTGGCCCCCACTGCCTCCCTTGACTCCCCCAATCGAACCCGCCCCCCAAACTGCTTCCCTGGGCTCACCACTACCTCCCCTGGCCCCTCACCAATCCCCCCTCACCACCACTGCCTCCCCAGACTTCCCACTCACCCCCCAGGGCCCCTGGCTCCCACACTGCTTCCCCAGACTCCCCTCATTTCTCCTGGCCCCCACTGCCTCCCCCAGTCCCCCAATCCCACCATCACCCACTGCCTCCCATGGACCCCACCAATTCCCCCATCATGCCTGGTCCCCCACTGCCTCCCTGGACTCCCAACCCCCCCATTTCCTCAGATCCCTCCACTGCTTCCTTGGGCTCCCCTACAACCTCCCCCCCCCAGTTGCTCCTGGCCCCTGTTGCCTCCCCCAGGATCCCTCCAATTGTCCCTGGACCCTGCTGCCTCCTTGGGCTTCCCACCCCCCAGCTTCCCTGGGCCTCACTGCATGGTTCCAGATGACTCCCCAAGCCCCAGGCAGGTAACTGCAGATGCTGGCCTGCGAGGAAAGGATGGGACTCAGCAGGCTTCTTCGCACTCCCTCTGGCAGAGAGCTGTGCTGCCAGTCCAGTCTCGCTTCTGGGCACACCTAATTGGGCTGAGCGGGAGCGCTCACTGCTGGTTCCTTTCCCAAGCAAGTCCCTTCAGCCATGCTCAGCTTGACTCCCACCTTGGCAGAAATCTGGGGGAGGGGCATGCATCCCTGCATGCCTCCATTCCCCTCCCCTTCCCTCCTCTCCCCCTCAATGTCACCTATGGTGTGGTCCTAAGTTAAACCCCTTACAAAAGTCTAAATATCTTCTATCTACACAGGTACATCTAGGTTTGACAAGACCTATTATCCATAAAATGATGTTGATTGCCATTGACTAGACTCCCATTCTTCAACTATTTATTGATTGAATCCATATTAGCTTTTCCATTATTTCCTACAAGACTGATGTTAGGCTAATTGGTCTATAATTGCCTAGATCACTCTGCTTGCCTTTTCAATTATAGAATATCAGGGTTGGAAGGGACCTTGAGAGCATCTAGTGCAACCCCCTGATCAAAACAGGACCCATCCCCCAAACAGATATTTACCCAGTTCCCTAAAGGGCCCCTTCAGGGATTACACTCACAACCCTGGGTTTAGCAGACCAATGTTCAGACCCCTGCACTATTCCTCCCTCCGATTAGCACTTGCCCAGCCTTCTTGAATTTCCCCAGTATCCCAAGATTTATAAATCAACGATAATGGTCCAGAGATCTCTTCAGCCAACTTTTTTTTGGTACTTTTGGGCACAAATTATTTGGACTTTCTGAATTCAAAATATTTACCCTTTGGTTAATGCTATATTAATATCCTTCTTAGTTACCTAAGGACTCAGAAGTACTTCAGAATCCTCATGAGATATAAAAACATCATCCTGCGTCTTTTCAAACAGACAATATATATATTTATTTGAATAATTTTGATTTTTCTACATCATCAACAATGTTACTGTCTCCATCTAGTGACAGGCTTATACCATTGTTATGATTCCTTTTTTCCAGGTATTCTTGAAAATGTCTTTCTTATTACCTTAGCCCAGCCATTGCTGGATTTTGTCCTCATGTCTTTAGCTTCCCTTATCAATTTTCATAGCTTCTAATATGCATTCATCGTTATCTATTGCCCTGTTTTCATTTGTTATGCTTATATTTTTGTTTCTGTTTTAACAGCTACTTTCACTTCCCCTCTTAACCAAGATGGGCTTTTGACCAGTTTTCTTCTTTCAAAAATGGGAAATGGTGGCTTTTTTGGCAACCAAGTAAACCTTTTTTAACAATTCCTAGTTTTAATTCACATTTTTCTGTCTCTATTCTTCATCCCAGTAACTTTTTCTCCATTTTTTTTGTATCAGCATTTTTAATCAGCCCTTTTAAAGTGTGTGTGTGTGCGTGCACGCGTGCATGTGTGTTATCGTTTGGGACTTTCCTGTGATTTCCCATAAGAAATGTAGTCAAGTTATTTTCAGTGGTGTATAGACAAGCACTTAATTCAAAGCCAGATATGCAGGAGCCTGTTCATTTCTGGTCATAAAGTTAATGAAATCCCAAAATGAGATTTTAGGGATGGTCTATGAGGAGGGGAAGGGAGTTTGTGTGAGAATCAACAGACTCTTTCTATTTTTTTTCTAAGCAAGTTTTCTCTGAAGTAGTTAAGAGAAGTGACTTTCTGCAAGTGACACTGCAGAGTTCTAAGCTTAGAACTCCAGAGTGTCACTTGCGGAAAGTCACTTTTCACAGGAAAACCAGACACTGAGGAATCATTAGTAGAGGTTTCCTGAGTTGCGTTTGGTATAATGACTGGAAGTGGAGAAAGTTGGTCAGGTTTCTGGAGGGATTCAGTTCAATGTGGATTCAGAGGCTTAGAAATGCAACCCAGTGCCAGGCTGCTTCCAAACATAACCCAGAGTTTCAGCCTAAAGTAGGGGCCAGTTGGCTTCCTTCATAAAGATCTCTTTCCTACAGCTCTGCCTGTCTGCTACATCACTGAATCAGACTACGGGAGAGTAAATGGCTAATCTCCATACACACCCATCTATCTATCTATTGATCTAATTGGCCTTCATCAATGTAAAATCTGACCCTAAAAGTTCTTGAATTGAGCCTGATCCAAAAACAGCCGAAGTCAATGTATTTGGGCTTTTGTATCTGGCCCCATATGAATTTCCACCCTTTTTCTGATATGTCACATGCTTTAGATTACACCTCAGTCATTAAAACAGAACAGCTGGGGTCTTGCTTTGTGTATCTCTGGTTCGGGAATTCCAGCGGGGTTACAGAGACTGGGTCCCAGAGATGCCAAGCGAGGGTTGAAATGAAGGTACAGTTCGAGTATGAGTTATTATTTCGCTGTGTCAGCCTCCAGAAAGCTGAACCCTGATCAGCAGTGGGTGGATGCTAGGTACTCTCTTTGCTATGTGATTTAGAACATGGGAACAGGTGGTTTGAAGTCCAACCACAATTCAAAATGTGATTAATTTTGGGGGAACTGCTGATTCTTGGATTATGTCCTCATTTCTTGCTCAAAGGGAATCAAGTAAGTTACCAGGACTATCTGTTCTATACTTGGGTCTGAGCAGTTTTCAACCATGAGTACTTTAACATTTGATTATGGTTATGGAAAAGGTTATGCAAAAATAGACCTTCTTATTGAACAGATATGTCCATATTCAGAATTGTATATGCTGACTATACTTACTAATATTCTGATAGATAGATAGATAGATATTCAATGTTAACACAACTATGAGAGGAGAGGCAATCTATTGTTTTATACATCTGCTGTACAATTACAAACCTTTGTTACTTCAGACAATGCCTGAGCAGAGAAATTCCGTCATAACTCTCAGATGCTAGAATGAGATTTGCAGAGCATTTGTGACTGTGAGTGTATGTTTGTGCCAATGTGGGATTGTGAGGGTGTATGTGTGTGCGTGCATGTTTATATGTGTGAATTTTACTGTGAGGATGTTTCCTTTCCTTTATGTGTGTGTGAGACAGTGTGCATTTATGAGTGAGATTTTGTGTGATTTTGTATATATTGTGGTGAGATGTGTGAGGTGTATTTATATGTGTTGTGCTGTTTCTTAGGCATTTACTTGTGTGTATGAAAGTGCAAGTGTGTTTGTTAAAGCATGTGTCATGGAGTATTTTTCTGTGTGAAGGTTTGAGTAACTGTGTTTGTATGTGAGAAAGTTTGTGTGGGAGCATTTGTGGGAATGTTTGTGCATGGGTATGTTTGCATTTCATTGTCTAAATATGAACTTTTCCATGATACCTGAAATATATGTGTACCAAAAGAAATATATTAAATAATCAAATTTAATTACTACCTTGCAAAAAAATGAGAAGTTAAATGGATGGGGAGTTGAAAGAAAGAAAGAAAGAAAGAAAGAAAGAAAGAAAGAAAGAAAGAAAGAAAGAAAGAAAGAAAGAACTAAAAAGCACTGTGGTGATGCTGATAGTGTTCCCTTAGGCTCCTTTGAGAATCGAAGCTGTAATTGTTATTTATTATGATATTGGCGGTGATGCTGGTTATAAGAGTGATAATGATGGTGATTCTACCATCTGCAGGCAAATTCTAGCTCTCCCAAGGAGATGACCAACAGCACCACAGTGGTGGAGTTCTGGCTACTGGGGTTCCATAGCCTTCCTGGCTGGCAGACCCTGCTCTTCATTGTGTTCTTGGTCATCTACATCCTAACCATCACAGGGAACATTGTCATCATCTCGGTGGTGAGGCTGGAACCCCAGCTCCACTTGCCCATGTACTCCTTCCTCCAGAACCTCTCCTTTCTGGAGATCTGCTACACCAGCACCATCATGCCCAAGATGCTGGCCAACCTACTGGTAGAGAGGAAGGCCATCTCGTTTGCTGGATGCATGGCACAGCTCTATTGCTTTGTCTTCCTGGGGGCCACTGAGTGCTTCCTCCTGGCGGTGATGGCTTACGACAGGTACCTCGCCATATGTTACCCATTACATTACACAGTGGCCATGAGTGATGCATCTTGTACCCGTCTGGCCATGGTCTCCTGGGTGACTGGCATCTTCACCGGGCTCTTACCCTGCTTGCTAATCTCCAGACTTCCTTTCTGTGGCTCCAACCAGATTAAACACTTCTTCTGTGATATCCCTCCATTGCTCAAGCTCTCCTGCTCAGACACCTCCACTACTGAGGTCGTCATATTCATTCTCTCCCTCCTGGTCCTTGTCAGCTGTCTGCTGCTGACCCTAGTGTCTTACCTCTTCATCATTCTCACCATCCTGAAGATCCCCTCCTCCTCTGGGAAGAGGAAGACCTTCTCCACCTGTGGCTCACACCTGGCCGTGGTGGCCATCTACTATGGCACCATGATCTCCATGTATGTCCGCCCTACCTCCAGCCTGCCCTCGGAGCTCAATAAGATTGTCTCTGTGTTCTACACCATCATCACCCCCCTCCTGAACCCCGTCATCTACAGCCTGAGGAACAAGGACTTCAGGGATGCTTTAAAGAAAGTAATCAGCAGGCAGTGCAGTCTCCACAGAGTGTAAATAAATATAAGAGGTTGGAGGCTGGATTCTGGCTTACGCTGAGGGGCCTTTATACCAAACTGGCTGTATAAAAGTGAGTGTAAATTACAATTACATCCACTTTCATTTTCTTTTACACTGCCAGAATACTGTAAAAGGGCCTCAGTGGTTATCTAGCTATCCTCTTGCAAACCCCTCTATTGATGAAAAATTGAATCCTTTTTGTATAAAGTTTACCCAAATAAATTCACACACATTCCAAAGTTAACACAATCTGAACATTTGCTGTGGTGATTTACCTACTTGATTTTTGATTTTATATATTGTCTCATTTTTCTTTTTATTGGTTTATTTCATTATCGTGCAGTCTGAGCACCTTGAAATGCTTCACCAATAAACCATGCTTCTCTTATTTGTAATATTTTATTCTAAGTGTGAAAGAGTAACTGCTTGACACTGATACACTGATATTTCTAATTAGAATTTCTTTTTTTTTGGTCATAAATAAAACAAATAGGAAAAATCCAGGATATCTGGAGAGTATGTTGTTGAGATCAGAAATGAGAGACGAACTTTCCACAAGACAATCTCTCTACTGACATACAGTCCATGAGCTCTAATAAAAAAGTCCAAGAACTTCAAGACCTAATGTTCTGCCCAGGTGGGTCACTTTTCAGGATTGGGATGAAATAAAAGCAACTTTTGAAAATAGGGCTCAAAATAATTATTGCAAATATTGTCTTAATATTAACAAGACTGCAAATAATAATGCTGAAAGGATCCCTAAAATGTCATGGACTAGGCTGCAAGTTTGATGCTGTCTCGTTTCAAACTGTAGACAAGACCTTAGATGCCCAGGTGACTAAGGGCCAAGTTTTTAAAGACATTTAGGTGCCTCTAAGGAGGTAGTGGGGCACTTTTGAAAATGGCAGAAAATGTTGGGGTTTTTTTGTTTGTTTGTTTTTTTGTTTTTTTTAACCATTCTCTAGTCTTTTGGGATGAAATTGCAACCCACTTAGAGGATTTTGAATGCTCAGGTCTGAACGAAATTAATAGGGACTGACATCCCATTTGCCAAGGCAGCTTTGAAAATCTCTGTAGTAGTGATCTAAATAGCACTGAAGACATGGGCAGTGGCACGGCATCCTCACTCCATGCCAGCCCTTGTCAATGGTGATCTCTCTCTGTTCTACTCAGCAGGGTGGTGTCTAAAGCAACTGACACACCCAGGTCCCAGAAATCCAACTGTTGAGAACATCAATTCTCTCATCTTCCAAAACCTAGTGGTGCTGTAGCACTCAGTGAGCCTAATCCATTCATGGTAAAAGGGGCACATCACCACCTGTAGTTAATGTTGCCTGGCTAATTTATATGAGAGATGAATTTGCACTGCTCTGCACAAGACCAAAAACTCCGATTCTGGAGTCACCTCTGAAACACACAGGCGGTGAAATGCCATAGAATGCAGTAACAGCACTATGTGCATTATTTATTTATAGAGAGAGATAGAAAACCACATACCCCAAAATGTTGGCCTATTCACAGCATTGTAAGAAATATTGACTCGGTTCTCTCGCTTCGCAGTAGTTTATCCTCCATAACATTCTCCTTCCTTTACCATAAAAGACATCCCATTCATCAATTGTAAAATTCACCTCCTTCACCAACCATTGACCTCTCTGCCCTCTGCCACCAGTAGACTTCTCTGCCCTACACTACTTCTCTACTGTTGCCTGAACTATTGATTATGTATTGATCTCCCTAATTATTTAGCATTCCCAATTAACACTCTGAAATATGGCAGGTTCTTGTCCCAAGATCAGGCTCAGTATTATCAGAATTACTCTTTAGCTGAGAGCCCATCTGTGACAACAACTCACACTCCAGGAACCCATGGTTGAACAGCTGCTGAGTTGCCCACTTACTTCCTTTTTATTGATGCATAGCAGTGGGACTTTTTAACCCTTTACAGGTAAAATAAGTAAAGAACAGCTACTAAGAGGGATTTTATAGCTAACTGGCTGGTTGGGTTTTCATAAAAGAGAGCTCCCCTCCCTTTATTTATCACAAACATTATCTTGGCACGGCAGCACTAGTATAGCATCACTGTTGCATCATAATTACTGTCACCCTTTCTAAGCTGTCTAACATCAACATGCTAACTTGGATTCCTTTGAAGTTTGGTGTGCCTCGGGAGGGTTCCGGGTACGGGTAGTGTTCCAGATTTGGAATCAATTGAGCTGGGCTTTGGAGAGATATCAGCTCTGGAATAAAATAGCCCTTTCCTCAAAAGTTTGTTTATTTATTCTTACACAGCACTTCAGCTCAAACTATGGAGGTGATACAGGTCAAAATGGTCTCAATTTGTCGAGTTTTACCCAAGTCAGTGCATGGCCCCGTTAACTCTTTGGTGTATCCAAATTTAGAAGGACATTTAAGAACAGGAATGTTCACTTTTTACAGAGCGCGCACCCCAATACAGATCTAAACATCCAGAGAGTTTCCATTCAATCCATTTTTTCTTGTTTTAAAGCTCTACTCTTGTAAGTGGCCTAAAATCCAAACGGTTACTCAGATTGTTTTAAAATTTGCTGTGACTCATGGGCACGTGGAATAGCTTTAGTGATTCAAATTTGGGGTTCCAGAGTCACAGGGTGGCCCCCAAAATGGTTTCCTTCTTCTGACTAGTGCTTTTAAACTAATGACTGGGTACATCACAGACCTCTCTGAGACTGACGGCTGTGAATTCACACTTCAGGTAACATAACCAAATAAAAGTTAATGACAAATGCCCACCTAGGACAAAATGCATTTTGGGCTGAGTCATTGAATGTTGCTACAATGTGTGTGTCCTGGGTGGCAATTTTATTTGGGGGGGGGGGAATGTACTCAAAGTTTTTGTGGGAAAAGTTAGACATGTGAGAGCTTCCTGGGAAGGGAGGGGGTAATTATGGTGCAGAAGATTGGGGGAATAGGGGGAGAAGGGTTTGGGGCTGCAGCAAAGGCAGGGAGGAATGGGGAGGGGGATAAGTGGTGATTGTTGGTAGTGGAGAGAAGAGAGGTTGGGAGGCTCAGATGAGGAAGGTGTGAGTGTTAGGGGGTGTGGGGAGTTGAGACAATGGCTAGGGGTATATGGGGTGAGTGGGAGGGGGACTGAGTGACAAAAGGGGCGGGGCACCTGTCAGCCCCACATGCTCCCCTCTCATGTGTGTGCCCAAATCTAGGGGTCTCTTGCCCCTCTAGGCTCTCGCTGCCTCCCATCTGCCCCACATATGAGCCAGCATCTTGGAAAGTCCAGCCCCTTTGGGTGGGGAGCTAAGAATGGGCAAGTTTCCTTCCTTTCAGAGGCTCTGAAGATCCAAGGAGGGGGCTGGGAACTCCCATGGAGATGAGCAGAGAGCCTGAGCCAAGCGCTCTGAGGGGATTAGACTGCTTTGAGTGAAACTGACACAATGATACCTGCCTGACAAAGAGCTAGCTTAGCATTGTATTCACCAGGAACAAAAGGAACCTACAGGCCTATATCCTGTGAAGCTGTTAGCAGAAGGCTTTGAGATCTATGAGCCTTAGCTGAAGTAAGTGGCCCCACAGTGACTCTGTGATTTGGAGAACTAGGAACATTGTTCTTATGGGGGGTGTTTGTATAAAATGACACCAGGTAACCACAGAAACATTGAACTGATACTGGGCTTGGATGTTTTAGGATAGAATACTTGGTAGATGATTAGAAATGAAGTTACCTTGGCAACAAATTGACCAATATGATAATAAATGAAAATAATTAAATTCTGAACTGAAAGGATGAGGACACCAAGATTATTAGGGTGAGGAACTTATATATGGGCAAAGGAGTTGGGCATATCTGTGAATATATATGGTAACTTTCGGACCCTCTACTCGGCCAGGCCCCAATGCAAGGGGGAGATCCGGACCATTGGACTCGTTTGGCAGGCCAGGGACCAGAGAGATGACTGCTTGTCTCTGACCACCAAATCCCCAGGAAACAGTGTGATTCTACGTAAGGAATGATACAAAGTATCAGCTTCATCTTATAGTACTGCTGCAATTTTATGTGACTGGGAACATTTGTGTCTTCACTAATTGTACTGATAAAATTGCTTAAAGTTTTACTTTACTCTGGTGTAAAAATGTCACCCCCAAAATCACAGATCCAAACCGACACTGGTCTAATGGTAAACATTTATAGTACAGACCAGGTCTCTGTGTTCATTTTTAAGATTGCATTCTAAGTGCATCAGAGTCATTTCCTTGAGTGTGTGTCTACTAGGGAACAGTATTGTGTGAATAGGTGTGCTTTTGTCAGTGTACGTTATTTTGAATGTGCTCCTGGGAAATCAACATGCAATTTAGTTTTTACACGGCTCTGCATCTCTTCGAGAATGTGTGTTTCTGACTGTGAATCATTGTGTGAAGTTATGAATGTATAACATCATGTGTGAAAGATATGTGAGCGTGTGCATTATCAGCCCTCGTTAGGGTCTGTGAGTGGATTTCTGAGTCTTCATTTGTGTTTGATTGCTTCTGAATGACAATATTGTGTGTTTACCAGTGCAAAGTGTGTGAGTGTGTGTGTTTTGTGAGTGTGTGTTGCTGTGTGTATGTTTCAAATTGCACATAAGTGACATAACTGGTTATTTATCAGTGAATATTACTATGTTTGTGAGTGTACATTGACTTAGCAGAGTCCCTGTATTAAAGCCAAAAGCTGCTATCTACCTTCAGCTCCTAGCCGGTAAGATAATAACCTTTTAGCGAGTTATGGAAAGGAGAGAAGTTGAAGAGTAGAACTAATTGGGAAAGGGAGTTTCTCATCTTCTGAGGCTTTTCAAGAAATTTGAAATATTTTCCCATATGGGATAACTGAATTATTTTTCAAACAGATAATCTGAAAGCAAAACAAAACAAAAATAATAATAAAAAAACAGAATAGGTCAAAAGAAAATATTTGGCTTCCATAATTTTTATAGTTTCATAGAATTTTAGACCAGGCGGGATGATGCAAGCAACTAGTCAGAATTTCTCTTTATCACCGACCACTGAATCCCACCCAGTTACCCCTGTGTTGAGCCCAACGACTTCAGTTAAACTAAACCATTTCAGTCCTAAGCAGACTGCACTGTTGTGAGCCACAGGCCTAGACCTGGGCAGACTGAGGTCTCACCTGTGCCCTAGGCCCTGGCAAGGACAGGGAACTGATCAGCTGGGGCACATCCAGGTGATCCTAGCAGGCGACCTGCGCCCCATGCTCCAGGGCAAATTTTCATTTTGATTTTGACCCTTTACTTTTCACTTTTCTTTAGAATTAACTGAAATTTCCAAATGATATTTTTAAATTGAAAAATGTCAAAACTGGACATTTTAACAAATTTTAACCTTCTAAGAGAAATCAAAATAGGATATTCATCAAAACCAACCAACCCTTTGCAGCAAACAGGGTTTCCATGAATCAGCATTTTCTGATGAACAAAACCATAGTGTGAGAAAATTTCCAACCTGAGTTCATAATCAGCCCACTGACTACAATTTCTTCCTCCACTCTTAGGCCCCAACTCTGAAACATGTCCCTCCCTCCCACCGGCAGACTTCTATGTCCATGTGAATGCCCTTCAACCGGGGGCTCTCAAACTTTTCTCTGATCACTGATCATATCAAGAGAGAGATGCCTGGTGGACACGTCCCCTCTCCATTGTGATCTCATCAACTTCTCTCCTCCCAGACACAAATATAGAGACCACCTCCTTTGCCCATTCAAGTTCACACAACAGCTCAACATTAACCTACTGCCTCATCTTCAGTTCAGATTCACAGGAAAAGGAAATGGATTTGAAACTGTTTAACAAGGTGAGATCCCCAGCAGGTCAATATCAGCCATAGCTCCATTGGTGTCAATGGGCAAGAACCACAGCTGGTGTAAATCAGCAATAGCTCCAGTGGTGTTAATGAGGCCAGATTCCCCAGCTGGTGAAAACTGACATAGCTGCCTGGGCATCTTAGGGCCAGATCCCAGCTAATGGAAATCAAACTAGCTCCATTGGAATTAAAGGGCCAAAACTTGACTTGGCATAAACAGCCCTAACTACTCAGAACTCAGTGGAACTGTATCAGTTTACACCAGTTTAGGACGTAGCTAGGAGCTTTTTGTGCTTCCCTCTGGCTGCTTCTTAGTGGCCAACATCAAACAGCCAGGACAGCCTGAGCTGTGGGTTCCTGTGGTGGCTGCATCCCAAGAGCTGCTGATGCAAAGCAGGAGAAAAAATCTCTGCTCTTGCAGAGCTGATTATGTGGAGTTAATGAAGGAACAGGCTCCTCCAGGTCAGCTGGGGCTCTGGTGCCACTGGGCTCTGAGCTGTTGTAGGTCACATGTCTGTGCTATAAATATATAGTTTATTCTGTAATCTCCTTCAGACACCCTTTGGGCCTCAGCTCTGCATTGTTTTTAGCCCAGCATCCTTTCAGGGTGCTGCCACCACTTGAGATCCAGGGCATGTTGTGTTCCCTCTCTGGGGGGCTAGGTTCAACTAGGGCAGCTTGTCATGGTGGTTTGCTCCTGAGGTGAGATCAGAGCTGGGCTCACAGCCCTGGAGACAGGAGTCAGCTATTTAGCCCCAGAACAAGCACATCCTGGGTTGTGACCATGTTTGAAGCCTGCAGAAGCCGGAATCAGTTTCACAGCTGGGTGGGGCTTCCTGCCCCCATCCTCTTTAGTCCTTCACCTCTCAGCCAAGGCAGTCCAAGGAGGGAAGCAGGGAGTGTCTATCTGTGGAGAGGATCCTTGTCTTCTAGGAACTATAGAGAGACCCAGCAACTCAGGAAATATGGTGGAGTGGCAGGGAAACAGCTGCTGGATAATACAGAGATGGGGTGTTATTGGCAGATACAGAGAATGGCAATGACTGAAGAACCCTGGTGGTGAAGTTCCCAGGCTGGGAAACATTCCACAAAAACCAGTGCTGTAAGTTATTTCAGTTAAACATGTTCAAGTGTTAATATGCTGGGCAAATTTCATAATAGATCTATGGGTTACAATTGGAACTCTTTAAGATTCTTAATATAATTTAATCAAACCTTTAGAGTTGCTCGGAGGTTGTTTGTTTTTTCGCAGCAGAAAACATTTGACTTTTCATAGAAATTTTCATAGAAAATCGTGTGTGTGTGTGTTCATTGATAACCAGGCAATGTCAGGTAAACTGCTGGAAACTGAAACATTTTCACCTAAATTAAGGGGGAAAAAAAGAGTTTTGCAATACATAGGTTGTGCTTCAGGAATAACAAAATTCCCTAGAATATTTCTTTAGTTGAAAACCCAGGTTTCCTTTGAAATAATTTAAATAGAAAAAGTCTGAATACCCCAGACTGGAAACTTAGATGTAAGCCAAGATGGGAACAGTGATATTGTCCAATAATAATAAAAGTTGCTCCCAGTCACTCTATTGCAACTGTGTTTATTTCCGTTTCAAAGAGATACTTGTTGATTTATAAATCTGAGTAAGTAGCAAAGTTGGTAGCCCACAGATGAGCCCAGAGATATTAAACATACTAGCGCCTTAGATGGAGAACAGAGAATTGAAGCCCCCCACCAAAGACTGTCTCTCTTATCCCTGCCAATGACATAAAGCAGGTGAATGGGATTAGAACCAAAATATTCTGCTCTAGCGCCATATCCTCTGTCCCACGCTGCTGCCGGCTAAACACAAATGCTGTAAATGGGGTCACTGAACATACACCTAATAAGACAAATCCCATACCTCACAGAGCCGACAGTCCTAGCAGACAGGGCAGAGAAAGGGATAAAGGGGAAATAGAGGCACAGGGAGGGGAAGAGACTGGCCCATGGTCACACAGCAGATCAGTGGAAGAAACAAGAATAGAATCCAAGTCTCCTGATGGCCAGTGACCTGCATAGCCATAAACTGACAGAGGTAAACAATGCAGCAGAGAGGTAGCTGAGCAATGCTACTAGCCCATCAATACACAGAGATGGAAATGGGATTTTGTGTCACAAATCTATACGCAAGCAGGCAGCAAGTTGTCTATGTGGTGTTGCAATGGAATCATTACATACGAGATCTCATGCAGGATACTGAGTTACTGTATGTCATATTTTCCTGAAAAGTGGATATCAGACAGTGTTGACATTTTAGCATTTTAGTTTCATGCCCAAGTCCAGAGCCTCCTGTTTGTAGCAATAGGGGATCCAGCTTGGCTAGAATTGTTGCATTGGGATTGTACTTTACACCATCCTTCACACGGCATTTTATCAAGTCATATCCTGAGTTAGATCTTCAGATGGTGCAAACTGATGCAGCTCCATTGACTTTAAGAGAGCTGCACCAATTTACATTCATATGATAACTCCTAGTTAATAGCAGTGACGAATGCTGTGCATCATAAACACTCAAATCATGAGATATTGCTGCAGGGAAACAGGGCCACTCCTGCTGTCAGTGTAATCCCCATTGTATTTGTCCTTCCCTCCACAGCCATCACACAATGAACTGAAAAAGGAAATGTCCAATCGAACCACTGTGACCGAGTTCCTTCTCCTGGGATTCTCTGATGTTCGGGAGCTGCAGATTTTGCACTTTATGGTGTTTCTGCTGATTTACCTGGCAGCCCTGCTGGGGAATCTTCTCATCATCGCAGCCGTAGCCCTCGATCACCATCTTCACACCCCCATGTACTTCTTCCTGGCGAATCTGTCCATCATAGACCTCGGCTCCATCTCCGTTACCATTCCCAAATCCATGATCAATTCCCTCATGAACACCAGGTCTATTTCTTATCCTGGATGTGTCACCCAAGTCTTTCTCTTTGTAGTCTTCATTGCAGCTGATCTTGCCTTACTCACCATCATGGCATATGACCGATACGTCGCCATCTGCCAACCACTGTACTATGAGAGAGTGATGAACAGGAGAGCTTGTGTCCAAATGGCAGCCAGTGCCTGGATTACTGGTATTGTCTACTCTGCCCTGCACACCGGGAACACCTTCAGTTTACCCTTCTGCCAGTCCAATGTCATCAGCCAGTTCTTCTGTGAAATCCCCCAGCTACTCAAGATCACCTGCTCTGACTCGTACCTCAGTGAAGTTGCGCTTCTTGCCTTTAGTTTTTTTTTAGGTTTAAACTGCTTTGTTTTTATAATTGTGTCTTATGTTCAGATCTTCAAAACCGTGCTGAGAATCCCCTCTGAGCAGGGCCGGAATAAAGCCTTCTCCACCTGCCTGCCTCACCTCACAGTGATCTCCTTGTTACTTTGCACTGCCATGTTTGACTATCTGAATTTCACCTCCAGTTCAGCATCTAATCTAGATCTCTTGGTGGGTGTTCTCTATGCTGTCATGCCTCCAATGATGAATCCGATCATCTATAGCATGAGAAACAAGGAGATCAAAGCTGCATTGAAGAAACTGATTGTGTGGAGGTTATTCAGCAAGAATTAAAGTGTCTGTCATTGTACCATGACTGTGATTTCATTCTGAGCTTCTTTATGGATATAGTGAACTGATGATAAAATTGTCTCCTTGAGAACATAGGGTCCAATCTGTTTAGGAACTCATAAAATCCAGACTAACTCCACTGAAGTCAAATGAGTTAGTTTAGAATTACACCAGTGTAAATAAAATCAGAATCTAAATATTTATCCATCACTGTACATACACACCTATCTATCTGTCTTAGGGATTTATACTGCTACCATCGCCATTCATGCTGCACAGAATATCAACAACCATAGCTAGGTCACTACTGGACTTCACGAACTTTCTGGCCCTTCTGCTTTTTTGGGATATAAATTGTAGTTGGGGTATGAGACAATTGGCTTGTTTGTTTCCTTGATTCTTTCTTTTTCATGTTGTTTCATTTTATTGATTCATTGGTTGACTTGTTTCTTTGTTCCAGGTGACTTTTGGGGAGTAGGAATTTGCAGGGTGGAATATGTTTGATTAAATGGGTGTATCTGTTAATTTTATCATCTATTGAAGGTGTCAATGTCATAATATCTTTGAAACGGTTTTCTGAAAGACTTGAAGTTTTCCTTTCCCCAATGATAAATAATTGAAACAAAGTTTCTGTGTATGTTTGGATAGCTGAGTTGCTGTTCAAATTATTATTTTAATGCTGGTTGGATTTTATTGTCTTATTTTTAATGTGTTAGGGCACAAAGATCATGTAATTATGAGTATTATCTTTTTTTATTTCAGTAAATAAATACTGCATTCTTCTTGCTATGGTGGAGAAGTATTTGGAGAGAAAGCTATTGCAGTGTTTCCTAAAAAAAAGTAATAAAGCCAGTTTTTTATCCTACCAAACTACTGCAGTGATAGATCTGGAATTGCTCATATTTTCTCTTATGTTATGCTTTGTTCCTACAGTGGTAAATAAATTGTAAGTTGTATGGAAAAGCCCGGCTAGTTACTCAATTTACTACTGGTCATAGCTCCTGTGGGAAGAATTCCAGGTTCCAAACCTGGTTGGAAAAATTATAGTTGGTACACAAATTGCTATAGCCTGGTACCCAGTTTGAGAGGGGATGAATCACACTATTCCACCCTAAGAGAGGGACAGGTGCAAAGCTGAGACCTCAGGGTGTGAACTCAGAGACCAGAGCAGGGAGCAGTGGTTCAACTAAACATGTAACCGTTGTAATTGGGATTTAGACATTTGCTTCAACGGGTAGCATACATATGAGCAAGTATGTTTGTGACCTTTGGCATAGATAAATGGCCTACTGCTTGCTCTTTAGATCTTGTTTACCTAAGACCTAATGGTAACTACAAGGTACACCACAAAGAACATGGAAGTAACAACCAAAAACCAATCTGATTCCTTTGATCCAATTCTGATTTTTACACAGAAGGGAAAGAAGCTTCCATCCGGGCTTTCTAATGGCCATGGAACAGGTGTAAGTGGCAAAGCAGTTTAATAGGCATTGCTTGGGCACAGAATGAAAGCTTGATTTTTCCCTCCCACAAAATGCACACCAGTTTAACTCCAATATTGGGACAGATCTTCTGCTGACGTAAACCAGCCCAACTGCATTGACATCAGTGGAGTTAATCTGGATTTGCATTGGTGAAACTGAGAGCAGAATCTGGCCCATTTGTGTATAAACTGTGTTGTCATGGAAGTAACTATCATGGACTGGTAGACATAAACTGAAATAGTATTTATTGGACAAAGATAGACAATTACTTCTTGGTGAATAACCTCCCCCCAGTCAGTCTCCTCAATGCAGCTTTGGTGTCTTGTTCTTCATGCTATAGATGATTGGATTCATCATTGGTAATGGTTGGAAAGCACTGGTGGGGTGTCCTATTTTCCATCAATTTTTTTGGGGGGTGTGTGTGTGGAAAATTCCATTTCCCAATCGGTCCTCTTTCCTCAAAAATATTTGTTTTTTCTTTGAAAGATCAAAAATCCAGCTGAAAAAAACATTTTTTTACAGTTTTGGGCAGATTTTGGGTGTTAATAAAGAGGCACTACTAACTCAAGGGCATCAGGTCCATCTCCAGTTAAAAGGGTCGGGTGCTGATAACCCTAACCATTCCTGGTGGAATCTTCGTGGATGCTAAGGTATGTATAAACACGGGGACTAGACTGTAGCTACCTTTTACCTCTAGAAGAAACCGCACCAGCTCAGAGCTGAAGCACATTGTCGAGGTAATGTATGTGGTGGTGGGGGAGAACTGTTCTGTGGCTTCTGAGCCCTTTCACCCACGACTAAAATCCTAATTTTCAGAAGTACCAAGTCACCACCCTCCCTCGCTGCATTGCCCAGGCTTGCTTCCACTTCCTAGTGGGATCCACTGAATTCATCCTCTTTGCTGTCATGTCCTTCAAATACTATGTGGCCATCTTCCACCTGCTGTAATATGCCAACATCATGAGCACTTGTGTCTGCATCCAGTTACAGGCTGCCTAATATACATGGGGATTCCTGGCCTTGATTGCGCTCACTGTCCTGGTGTCCCAGCTGCCGTACATCTTCGGTTAAATTAAAGCATTTCAGTCCTCAGCAGACTACACTGTTGTCAGCCACAGGCCGAGAACCAGCAACACTGTAGTGCCACCTGTGCCCTTGTTCCTGGCAAGGACAGGGGATTGATCAGCTGGAGCATGTTGAGGTGATCCTAGCAGGCGACCTGTGCTCCATGCTGTAGGGCAAAGCTTCATTTTCATTTTGACCCTTTAATTTTTTTTCACCATCTCTTTAGTATAAATTAACTGAAATTTCCAAATGAAAAACCTTTTCAGACTTGAAAATGTTCAACCTGGACATTTGAACAAATTTGAACCTTCTAAAAAATCAGATTAGGAGACTCATCAAACCCAATCCTTTCCCACAAGAAAGTTCTAGTTTTGATGAATCATCATTTTCTGATTAACAAAACATATTGTCAGAAAATTTCAAACCCAAGATCATGATCAGCCCATTGACTACAATATCTTCATCCACTCTTAGTCCCCAATCCTGAAATATGCTCCCTCCCACCACCCGGGTAGACATCTATGTCCATGTGAATGCATTTTGACAGGGTATTCTCAAAATTTTGTCAGATCACTGACCATGTCAATAGAGAGATTGCCTTATGAACACGTCCCCTCTCCTTCATCATCTCAACAACTGCCTCTCCACCCAGACACAATTATAGAGACCATGTCCCTTGCCAGTTCAAGTTCACACAATATCGCAACATAAGCTACAGCAACTATGTATATGGCAACATGATATTAAAAAGCCTTTGCGGCTGGATTAAAGATTATAAACTATAAATCAGTGTCTAGGGTCTCAGCTGCAGGAGTCACGGCGTTACAGTAGAAGCTCAGCTTCCATTTTCTAAACTATCACAATTTCCTAGTCTTCATGGTTGAGAAGGAAAATTTGAAAATGTTACCCAAGACTAAGACAAAAGCCAAGCATAACCAGTAGGGCAACATACCTCTGAGTCTTGCATGAGCCAATCACTCATGGAGAGGAGGGAGCTGTTTTGAGTTAACCAATGCAACACCTGCCTGAGTCTGCAGAGAGCCTAAACCAGTCACAAAGATAACTCCATAAGGTTGTGGTACAGTCTGCTGCTCCAGGATCGCTCTCACCATTCGTGGACAGATGGAGCAATTCTGGGAGATACAACCCATTTTTTTACAGACATGACATTATTTCTCCCCACTCTCTCCTGGTGTACCTCTGAGGTAGCCTCCCTCTTGCTGGTGTAGGACTTTGCTCTAAGTGGGTATCTTGGACTGGGCCTTTTCCTGGTCCCTCACCATCCCTGTTACGTTACCTAGCGGCCACAGACCTACTGTCTATATATTGAGCTGTCAACTTCCCAGCTGGGTGTCCATCTCACAGGTTTCTGTCTATGAACCATGATCTCACGATCTTAGAATATTGCATGGTTATTAAAATACCATCATGGTTCTAAGCAATGAGAATCAGAAATACTGGAATAAACATGAAACTAGGCATCATGGTACAGATACTCAGATCACATCAACTGGAATAGCTGCATAGCACTATCAAATTTACACCATCTGGGGATTTGGCCTTATTAACTCTAACTGTACCATGTCAGATCTCCACTTGATTTGCACCAGGTGAGGATCTGACCCTTCGTATTTGTTCAGTTTCTCGGACATAACTACAACTAGTGTGAATTAAACAGCTTTAAGATGTCACGAAGCATTGTACCTGCAGCCTAATGAGCTTTTTATTTTAGTGGTGTCTGCAGGAAGAAAATATATAGTGGCTAAGAAAGAAAGAAAGAAGCTGGTCCATTCATCCCACTAGAAATTCTCATCAGATACAGAAAATCTTAGCAACACTGAATTCCTCTAAAGTTCTGTCCTCAGTGGGAATGAATCTCTCCTTAGCCATTAAAAGTTACACTTTTAAAATTACTAAGAAAGTGAAGACTGTTGTGGAACATTTGTCTCATCTTCAATTCAGATTCAGAGACAAATAATATGGATTAGTAACTGTGAAATGGGCCAGCTGGTATAAATCAGACATAGGCCCAGTGGAGTTATTGAGGCTATATTTCCAGCTGGCCAAAAGTGACATAGCTCCATGGCAGTCTAAGGTCAGATCCCCAGCTAATAGAAATCAGTGTAGCGCCAATGAAATCAAAGGGCCACATCTCTACTTGGCGTGAACAGCCCTAACTACTCAGAACTCAGTGGAACTGTATCAATTTACACCAGTTTAGGAGGTTGCACTGAGCTTTTAGTGTTTGCCTCTGGGTACCTCTTAGTGCCCAACTGTGGGATCCTCTGGTGGCTGCATCTCAAGAGTGGCTGATGCTACATGGTGTGTGTGTGTGTGTGTGTGTGTAAAACTCTGCTCTCTCAGAGCTGTTTATGTGGGGTTAATGAAGGAACAGGCTATTCCAGGCCAGCTGGGGCTATGGTGCCACCATGTTCTGAGGTATTGTAGGTCACGTGTCTGGGTTTCAAACCTGTATCTTCTTCTGCAATCTCCTTCAGACAGCCTATGCTCCTCAGCCCTGCTTTGTTTTTAGCCACAGGACCATTCAGTGGGAACCAGTGTTGGTCGTGTTCCCCCTCTAGGGAGTTAGTGTCAGCTGAGGCAGGTAGTCAGGATGTTTTACCCCAGATTAGAGATCAGAGCTGAGCTCACAGCCCTGGAGACCGGATTCAGCTATTTAGCTCCAGGGCAGATACATAGAATCATAGAATATCAGGGTTGGAAGGGACCTCAGGAATTCATCTAGTCCAACCCCCTGCTCAAAGCAGGACCAATTCCCAACTAAATCATCCCAGCCAGGGCTTTGTCAAGTCTGACCTTAAAAACCTCCAAGGAAGGAGATTCCACCACCTCCCTATGTAACCCATTCCAGTGCTTCACCACCCTCCTAGTGAAAAAGTTTTTCCTAATATCCAACCTAAACCGCCCCTGCTGCAACTTGAGACCATTGCTCCTTGTTCTGTCATCAGGTACCACTGATAACAGTCTAGATCCGTCCTCTTTGAAACCCCCTTTTAGGTAGTTGAAAGCAGCTATCAAATCCCCCCTCATTCTTCTCTTCTGCAGACTAAACATCCCAGTTCCCTCAGCCTCTCCTTATAAGTCATGTGCTCCAGCTCCCTAATCATTTGTGTTGCCCCTCGCTGGACTCTTTCCAATTTTTCCACATCCTTCTTGTAGTGTGGGGCCCAAAACTGGACACAGCACTCCAGATGAGGCCACACCAATATCAAATAGAGAGGAATGATCACGTCCCTCGAGCTGCTGGCAATGTTCCTACTAATGCAGCCCAATATGTCGTTAGCCTTCTTGGCAACAAGGGCAAACTGTTGACTCATATCAGCTTCTTGTCCACTGTAATCCTCGAGTCCTTTTCTGCAGAACTGCTGCTTAGCCAGTTGGTTCCCAGCCTGTAGCAGTGCATGGGATTCTTCCATCCTAAATGCAGGACTCTGCATTTGTCCTTGTTGAACCTCATCAGATATCTTTTGGCCCAATCTTCCAATTTGTCTATGTCACTCTACTCTCCAGCATATCTACCTCTCCCCGCAGCTTAGTGTCATTCGTGAATTTGCTGAGGGTGCAATTCATCCCATCATCCAGATCATTAATGAACATATTGAACAAAACTGGCCCCAGGACCAACCTCTGGGGCACTCCGCTTAATACCAGCTGCCCCAACTAGACATCATGCCATTGATCACTACATCCTGAGCTGTGACCCTGTCTTGAAGCCTGCACAAGCCAGGATCAGTGTCAGAGCTGAGAGGCATTATTGATATGTGCACAGATAGACAAGGACTGAAGAAGGCTGTCAGTGGACTGCCAGATGCATCACAGGCTGGAAAAAAATCCACAAAGACCAACATTGTAAGTTTATAATCTCAATTAAAGTTGTTTGGGTATAGATGTACTGGAGAAATGTCGTAATAGAAGTATGAGTTACAACTGAAACTCAAGCCTTTTACTATAATTTAAACGTCTATAGCTTATTGACTTTCTCCTCCCCACCCTCCCGCAGCAGGGGAAAAAAAACAATTTTCACAGAAATTGTGAAATCCAAAACATTTTTGTTTTTGTTAATTGAGAACCAAAGAATTGCTAATAAATCTTCTGAAAATGGGGAAATTTTCACTGAATTTTTTGAATTTTTTTTTACAATAAAAATGTTTTTAAGCATAGCAGAAACTTCCCATGTAAATTTCTTCATTTGAAAACACAGTTCTCCTTTGAAATAATTTAAACAGAAAATCTCTCTGTTCCCCAAGATGGAAACTTAGAATTAAACCAGGGTGACAGCACTGATATTGCACAACATAGAATTAGCTGAGTGATGCTATTAGGCGCTCATCATACAGCGATGGAAATGCAGCTGGGATTCGATGCCATAAATCTGTTTGTAAGCAGGCACCCCATCTGTGTGGTGTTGCAGTGGAAACATTACAAATGTGCTGTCATATTGGATGCTTTGTGAGTCCATGTAAATATTTCCCTGGAAAGTGGAAATCAGGCAGCATTAGCTTTTTAGTATTTTAGCTTCATACCCAAGTTTACAGCCTGCTGTCTGGAGCAACAGGGGAGTTATCTTGACTAGATCATTGGGTTTGGATGTGCTTTGCTCCACCCCTCATACTGTATTATACCAAGCCACATCCTGAGCCAGATCTTCAGATGGTGCAAACTGATGCAGCTCCATTGACTTTAAGGGAGCTGTGCCAATTTACATTTATGTGATATCTCACCACTCCTAGCTAATAGCAGTGACAAGTGCTGTCCATCATTGACACTCACATTATGAGATATTGCTGTAAGGAATCAGGGCCACTCCCTCTGTCACTGTAATCCCCCCACTGTCTTTGTCCTTCCCTCCACAGCCATCACACAATGAACTGAGAAAGAAAATGTCCAGCCGAACCAACTTGATCAAATTCCTTCTCTTGGGATTCTCTGATGTTCGGGAGCTGCAGATTTTGCACTTTGTGGTGTTCCTGGTGATTTACCTGGCAGCCCTGATGGGGAACCTTCTCATCATCACAGCCATAGCCCTTGATGACTATCTCCACACCCCCATGTATTTCTTCCTGATGAATCTGTCCATTATAGACCTTGGCTCCATCTCTGTCACCATCCCCAAATCCATGGCCAATTCCCTCATCAACACCAGATTGATTTCTTATCTTGGATGTGTCACCCAAGTTTTTCTCTTTTTAGTCTTCACTGCAGCTGCTCTTGCCTTACTCACTGTCATGGCATACAACCGATACGTCAACATCTGTCAACCACTGCACTACAAGAGAGTGATAAACAGGAGAGCTTGTGTCCAAATGGCATCCAGTGCCTGGATTACTAGTATTGTCTACTCTGCACTGCACACTGGGAACACCTTCAGGTTACCATTCTGCCAGTCCAGTGTCATCAGCCAGTTATTCTGTGAAATCTCCCAGCTACTAAAGCTTGCCTGCTCTGACTCGTACCTCAGTGAAGTTGGGCTTCTTGCCTTTCTTGTGTTTTTAGGTTTAAACTGTTTTGTTTTTATAATTGTGTCTTATGTTCAGATCTTCCAAACTGTGCAGAGAATACCATCTGAGCCAGGCCAGCATAAAGCCATCTCCACCTGCCTCCCTCACCTCACTGTGATCTCTTTGTTTCTTTGCACTGGCATCTTTGAGTATCTGAAACCCATCTCCAGCTTAATGTCAAATATGGATCTCATGATGAGTGTTCTCTATGCTCTGGTGCCTCCAATGATGAATCCGATCATCTATAGCATGAGGAACAACAAGATCAAAGCTGCATTAAAAGAACTGATTGTGTAGAGGTTATTCACCAAGAATTGTAATGATCGTCATTGTTCCTTGACTTTGATTTCATTCTGAATTCCTAAATATATATAATCAACTGATGACCTTTCTCCTTGGTGCAATTATGAAGTCATAAAATATAGACTAAGTTCACTGAAGTTAAATGAGTTAGTGAAGGATTACACCAGTGTAAATAAGATAAGAATCTATATATCTATGCCTACATTTCATACACATCTAATCTAATCTATCTATCTATCTATCTATCTATTGGATTTATACAGCTGCTGCCACGACTGTATCTGAGCATGTTGCACAGACTATCAATAGCCACAGCTAAGTCCCCAGTGGACTTAATGAAGTCTCTGGTTCTTCTCCTATTTTGGGGTAAAAATTGTTCTTGGGGTGTGAGAGGTTTGGCTTGTGTGTTTGACTACTTGTTTACTATTCATTGTGGTTCATTTTGTTGATCAGTTGGTTAGTTTCTTTTGGGGGTAGGAGTTTGGGAGGGTGGAATATGTCTGGTTAAATTATCCATTATTTTGCCATCTATTCAAAATGTCAATGTCCTAATCTCTTTTATGGAGCCTTCTGAGAGACTGGACATTTTGCTTTCCACATTAATGAAGAATTCGGGGGGAAAAAAGATTTTTTTAGGTGTCTGGAGAGCTGAGTTCCAGTTCTAAAGATTATTTTAATGCTGATGAAATTTTACCGTATTATTTATGATGTTTTAGGGCACCTAGACCCTCATCTAATTACATTTATTATTACTTTTAATTTAAATAAATAAATACAGTATTGTTCTTGCTATGATGAAAAGTGCCTTTTGGGAGAGAAAGCTACAACAATGTTTCCGAAAGTCAAATTGAGTCTGGATAAAAAGGCCAAATGTTTGTCCTATAAACTGTTGCTGTGATGGGGCTGGAATTGGTCTCTCGTATTTTCTCATAGTTATGCTTTACTCATAAATCATTCTTTCCATGGAGAAGGCCAGATAGTCATTCAAGGTGCTACTGGTCACAGTTCCTGTGGGAAGAAGTGCTGGTATCAAACCCAGTGGGAGAAATCATAGTCAGTGCATAACGTGCTACAGGTTGGGACCTAGTTTGAAATGGGAAGAATCACATGATTGCATCCTAATAGAGGGACAGGCACAAGTCTGAGACCTGAGGATGTGCACTCAGACACCAGAGAAGAGAGCAGAGGTGTAACCTGTAACCGTAACAAATGGGATTTAGTCATTCACTTCAAAGAGTTGATTTGGATTTGGCCAGTGGTTTCTCATCACACAAGGATCCAATTGTGTCTAGCTCACAGAAGTTGACTGTTGTTATTATTAATTATTATTATTATTAGTAATAATAATAAATCATGTTTGTGCATAATTGTGTACATTACATGTACAATAGATAAAAGCAGAATATGTGGCTAGATAGATAGATAGATAGATACTCATTAATAATCAATGTCAATTATTTTGCCCTTTTTCTGTCCATGAATGTTGATTTTCAGCTCATGATTTCTTTGATAGGATTCATTATTCAGTATTACATATAAAAGAATTTATGTGAATAGTTCTTAGTCCATAGCTCATTTACAAGAACTACAAGACATACATTGTCTGTGAACTTTGAGCTGTGTTGACTAGAAATTAGGGCTGTCGATTAATAACAGCAAGGAGTCCTGTGGCACCTTATAGACTAACAGACGTATTGGAGCATGAGCTTTCATGGGTCAATACCCCACTTTGTCGGATACATGCACGAAAGCTCATGCTTCAATACGTCTGTTAGTCTATAAGGTGCCACAGGACTCTTTGCTGCTTTTACAGATCCAGACTAACACAGCTACCCCTCTGATACTTGATTAATAACAGTTAACTCATGCAAATAACTTGAAAAAATTAATTGTTATTTAAAAATGAATAGTGATTCATCACAGTTTTAATCGCACTGCTAAACAATAGAATACCAATTGAAATTTATTAAATATTTTGGATGTTTTTCTACATTTTCAAATATATTGATTTAAATTACAATACAGAATACAAAGTGTACAGTGCTCACTTTATATTACTATTTTTATTCCAAATATTTGCACTGTAAAAGTGATAAACAAAAGAAATAATATTTTTAAATTCACCTCATACAAGTACGGTGCCAATCAGAGCACAGCACCACCATCCCATAAATCCCAGCACCAGGCAGAAGAGTCCACTTCTTACCAAGAGCGCATGTTTTAGAAATTGTGGAAATGGTGAGAGGAAACATGGAGCACCTTTGGACTTGTGTGGAGAAAGCACTACATCAGCAACAGTTCTGATGAGGGCCCTTTGACTCAACCGTTGATGGATACGCCAGAACCTGACCCTGAAACCCAACTGCTCATGAGGAAGACCGATGAGCGTGAAGGCCTCTTGTTGTCCACCCCTATGGAGGAAGGTGACCACGGCTCAGAGGAATCACCAGTGGACAAAGTTAATGGAAAAGACATCACTCAGGTAAATGAACGATTAAGAAGTGATGGTCGAGGATGGGGTCTAATGGGGTTAGGAACTGACCTGGGGTTGCATAGAACTAAAACAAGCAGTGGGAACTTACACTCTTTTCTGAAAATCTCTCAACAGCTCGACGATGCCTTTCTAGAGGCCTTTCTTTGCATGGAGAAGGCCAGCTAGTCATTCAAGGTGCTACTGGTCACAGTTCCTGTGGGAAGAAGTGCTGGTATCAAACCCAGTGGGAGAAATCATAGTCAGTGCATAACGTGCTACAGGTTGGGACCTAGTGGAGGTAAATGTATCCTGTGTCAGTTGTTTTTGCTCTTGCCTGAGGCCTGGTCTACACTGCGATTTATGGTCGAATTTAGCAGCGTTACCTCGATTTAAGCCTAGACCCGTCCACATGACGAAACCCTATTTGCAACTTAAAGTTCTTCAATTCAGATTCACAGGTAAAGGAAATGGATTTGAAACTGTTTAATGAGGCGAGATCCCCAGCAGGTAAATATCAGCCATAGCTCCATTGGTGCCAATGAGCAAAAACCACTGCTGGGGTAAATCAGCACTAGCTCCAGTGGAGTTAATGAGGCCAGATTCCCCAGGTGGTGAAAACTGACATAGCTTCATGGGCATCTTAGGGCAAGATCCCCAGCTAATGGAAATCAGACTGGCTCCATTGGAATCAAATGGCCAAATCTCCACTTGCCGTAAAGAGCCCTAACTACTCGGAACTCAATGGAACTGTATCAATTTACATCAATTTAGGACGTAGCTAGGAGCTTTTTGTGTTTGCCTCTGGCTGCTTCTTAGTGACCAACCTCAAACAGCCAGGGCAGCCTGAGCTGTGGCTTCCTCTGCTGGGTGCATCCCAAGAGCTGCTGATGCAAAGCAGGAGAAAAAAAAATCTCTGCTCTCTCAGAGGTAATGATGTAGCATTAATGAACGAACAGGCTATTCCAGGCCAGCTGGGGCTCTGTTGCCACTGGGCTCTGAGCTATTGTAGGTCACATGTCTGTGCTACAAATATATAGTTTATTGTGTAATCTCCTTCTGACACCCTTTGGGCCTCAGCCCTGCCTTATGAGTATCCAGGGCTCCTTTCAGGGTGATGCCATCATGTGAGATCCAGGGCATGTTGTGTTCCCCCTCTGGGGGGTTAGGTACGGCTAGGGCAGCTTGTCAGTGTTGTTTACTCCTGAGGTGAGATCAGAGCTCAGCTCACAGCCCTCCAATTATTTAGCTCCGGCCCCAGAACAGGGACATCCTGGGTTGTGAACAAGCAGCCCGAACAAGCCAGGATCAGTTTCAGTGATGTGAGGGGCTTTTTCCCCCATCCTATTTAGTCCTTCACCTCTCAGCCAAGCCTGCCTGAGATGGGGAGCAGGGAGCACCCATCTATGGAGTGGGTCCCTGCCTGCTAGGAACTGCGGAGAGACCCAGCTGCTTGGGAAACATGGTGAAGCGAGAGTGAAACAGATGCTGGATAACAGGGTGATTGGGGCATTACTTATACAGACAGGCAATGACTGAAGGACCCTGGCTGTGAAGTATCTCATGCATCATGGGCCGGGAAACATTTCACAAACATCAGCACAGTAAGTTTCTTATTTCAACCACACATGTTTAGGTATTTATATGCTAGTCAAATTTCATAACAGAACTAGGAGTTACAATTGGAAATCTTCAAGGCTTTTTATATGATTTAATCAAACATTTAGAGCTGCTCTGAGGGTTGTTGTTTTTTTTTCTCCAGCAATAAACCATTAACTTTTCATAGATATTGTGAAAATCATGTTTTTTGTGTGTTTTATTTTTGTTCATTGAGAACCAGACAATTTCAGGTAAACTGCTGGAAACGGAAACATTTTCACTTAAATAAAAAAAAAAGTATTTTGAGTTTTCCAATACATGAGTTTCAAGAATAACACAGGCTTCATCAGAATATTTCTTTAGTTGAAAACTAGTTTTCCTTTGAAATAATTTAAACAGAAAATGTCTGAATACCCCAGATTAGAAACTTAGAAGCGAGAGTGGGAACATTGATGCTGTACAATAATAGTAAAATCTGAACCCAGTCACTATACTACAATGGTGTTTTTTTTCTATTTCAAAGGGTTATTTGGTGACTCATAAAATTGAGTAAGCAGCAAAGTTGGCAGCAAACAGCATCAGTATTAAACATACTAGTGCCTTAAATGAAGAACTGAGAATTGAAGCCCTTAGCCAAAACCTGTCTCTCTTATCCATGCCGAGGACATAGAAAATGTCAATGGGATTAGAACCTAGATATTCAGCTTTAGCGCTATATTCTCTGTCCCACACGGCTGCCCGCTAAACACAAATGCTGTAAATGGGGGCACCAAACATACACATAATAAAGCAGAGCCCTTTTTCACAGCAGACAAGGCAGAGAACGAGCTGGAGGGGAAACAGAGGCACAGGGAAGTGACTGGCCCAAGGTCACACAGCAGGTCAGTGGCACAGCCAAGAACCCAAGTCTCCTGACGGTTAATGACTCGCACAGACATAACGTGACAGAGGTAAATGATGCAGCAGTGAGGTAGCTGAGCAATTCTCATCAGTACACAGAGATGGAAGTGGGATCTTGTGTCATAAATCAATACATAATCATGCAGTAGGTCATCTATGTGGTGCTGCAGTAGAATCAATAGAGACGAGCTCTAATGAAGGATATTAAATGAGTCTATGTCATATTTCCCTGGAAAGTGGATACCAGGCAGTGTTAGCATTTTAGTTTCAAGCCCAAGTTCACAGCCTGCTGTTTGTAGTAAGAGAGAATCCATCTTGGCTAGAATGTTGCATTGGGTTGTGCTTTGCTCCATCCTTCACACGGCGTTTTATCAAGCCACATCCTGAGCCAGATCTTTAGGTGGTGCAAACTGATGCAGCTCCATTGACTTTAAGGGAGATGCACCAATTTACACGTGTGATAACTCACCACTCCTAGTTAAGAGCAGTGACGAGTGCTGTGCATTGTTGACACTCACATTATGAGATATTGCTGCGGGGAATCAGGGCCACTCCTGCTGTCACTGTAATCCCCACCACTGTCTTTGTCCTTCCCTCCGCAGCCATCACACAATGAACTGAGAAAAAAAAATGTCCAACCAAACTACCCTGACCGAGTTCCTTCTCCTGGGATTCTCTGACATTTGGGAGCTGCAGATTTTGCACTTTGTGGTGTTCCTGATGATTTATTTGGCAGGCCTGATAGGGAATCTTCTCATCATCGCAGCCATAGCCCTCGACCACCATCTTCACACCCCCATGTACTTCTTCCTGGCGAATCTATCTATCCTAGACCTCGGCTCCATCTCCGTCACCATCCCCAAATCCATGGTCAATTCCCTCATGAACACCAAGGTAATTTCTTATCCTGGATGCGTCACCCAAGTGTTTCTATTTGTAGTCTTCACTTCAACTGATCTTGCCTTACTCACCATCATGGCATATGACCGATATGTCGCCATCTGCCAACCACTGCACTATGAGATAATGATGAACAGGAGAGCTTGTGTCCAAATGGCAGCCAGTGCCTGGATTAGTGGTATTGTCTACTCTGTAATGCACACCGGGAACACTTTCAGGTTACCCTTCTGCCAGACAAATGTCATCCACCAGTTCTTCTGTGAAATCCCCCAGCTGCTCAAGCTCGCCTGCTCTGACTCATACCTTAGTGAAGTTGGGCTTCTTGACTTTGGTATGTTTTTAGGTTTAAACTGCTTTGTCTTTATAATTCTGTCTTATGTTCAGATCTTCAAAGCAGTGCTGAGAATCCCCTCTGAGCAGGGCAAGCGTAAAACCTTTTCCACCTGCCTTCCTCACCTCACTGTGGTCTCTTTTTTTCTTTTCACGGGCTTTTTTGAGTACATGAAACCCACCTCCAGCTCAGAATCAGGTCTGGATCTCATGATAGGTGTTCTCTATTCCCTGGTGCCTCCAGTGATGAATCCGATCATCTACAGCATGAGGAACAAGGAGATCAAAGCTGCATTAAAGAAACTGATTGTCTGGAGGTTACTCACGAAGAATTAAAATGTCCATCATTGCTCCTTGACTGAGATTTCATTCTGAGCTTCTTTATGGATATAACCAACTGATGACAAAATTGTCTCCTTGAGAACACAGGCTGCAATCTGTTTATGAATTCATAAAATCCAGACTAACTCATTTGAAGTTAAATGAGTTAGTTTAGAATTTCACCAGTGTAAATAAGACCAGAATCTAAATATCTATCCCTAAATGTACATACACACCTATCTCTCTTTGGGATTTATACTGCTAACATTGCCATGCTATTGGGGCATGTTGCACAGAATAGCAACAGCCATAGCTAAGTCACTAGTGAACATGAAATCTCTTTATCTTCTTCTTTTTGAGGGTAAAAATTGTGGGTGGAGTTTAAGAGGTTTGGCTTGTTTGTTTACTTGATTGTTTCTTTTCTGTGTTTCATTTTGTTGATTCATTGGTTGACTTTTTTTTGTTACCGATGACTTTTTGTGGTAGGAATTTGCAGGGTGGAATATGTTTTATTAAATGTGGGAATCAGATTATTTTGTCATTTATTCAAGGTGTCAATGTCATAATCTCTTTAAAGGGTTTTTTGGAGAGACTGGAGGTTTTCTTTTCCCTAGGGATGAAGAATTGAAAAAAAGTTTCTGTAGGTGTGTGGCTAGATGAGTTCCTTTTTAAACAATTATTTTAATGTTATTAGAAAGATTGCCTTCTGCACACGTCCCCTCTCCTTCATCATCTCAGCAACTGCCTCTGCACCTAGACACAATTATAGAGATTATGTCCCTTGCCAGTTCAAGTTCACACAATAACCCCAACATAAGCAACTCTGCATATGGAAACATGGTATTAGGAAGCATTTAAGGCTGGATCAAAATTTAAGGACTATAAACCAGTGTCCAGGGCTTCAGCTCCAGGAGTCATGATATTACAAGAGAATCTCAGTTTCCATTTCCTAAACTATAGCCATTTTCTAATCCTCGTGGTTGAGAAGGAAAGCTTGGAAATGTTTCCCAAAACAAAAGCCAAGTGTAATCAATAGAGCAAAGACTGCCTGAGTCTTGCATGAGCCAATCACGCATGGGATGGAGTGGGCTGTCCTCAGTTAACCAATGCAACACCTGCCTCAATCTATAGGCAGCCTGAGACAATTGCTCTGAGAGGGGGAAAATGCATAGGGTATAATGATGCAGCTACATCTTCCTGAGTGTGCAAAGAACCTGAACCAGTCACGAAGTTAATTCCATAAGCACAGACAGCTGTTCTGGGACTATTCTCACCATCAGTGGATAGATGGGACAATTCTGAGAGATACAACCCAGTTTTTTACAGACATGACACCACTTTTCCCCACTTTTTCCTGGGGTACCTCTGAGGAGGCCTGTGTCCTGCTGGAGTACATCCTTCCTCTGGGTGGGTGTCCATGACTAGGCTTCTTCCTGCTCTCCGATTCCTCACTATCTCTGTTATGCTACCTAGCAATTTTCTATATATTCATCAGCCAATTTCCCAGCTGGGTGCCCATTTCACTGGTTTCTCTCTATGAACCGTGATATCAATATAATAGAATATTTTATGGTTATTTAAATGGGATGGAGGTTCTAAGCAATGAGAATCTCAAATCCTGGAACACATATTAAACTAGACATCATAAGAACATAAGTGTTATATCCTTGGGGCAGCCGGAGTAGGAAGCAATCACTTGAGGCCAGAGAGCAGACAGCTAACCAAAACCTCCATTTTATTTACAGACCATAATACTCTAACTCAGTTGCCATAGCAGCAAAAACCATGACAACCATATACACAACATATTCCTCCCCCCCTAATAAGAACATCCCCTAAATTAAAAAAAACACACACTAGACTAGAGAAGGAGGGTAGACTGCCTCCATTCCCAGCTAAACCCTGGGGATTATTTTGCCCCATAACCGTGGGTTCGCCCTAGCTAGAGATCCAGCCGATGAGGAGGCCTTCTGTCTCTAGGTGGATTACGGCGAACTTCTGGTGTTATTGCACCCGAAAGCACTAGGGGCTCAGGGTCCGCAGCACGAACGGGTGAGGAGGTGGTATCAGCTCGTGCTGGGCAAAGGGGTATCTCAGCCGCCGGCAGTAATGGAGGAGAACAGTCAGGAACAGGTGACTCGTGATTCGGTGCCTCACCAGAAGAGGTGAAGTCAGACCCCTCAACTGCAGATGGGTCCTGAGGACTGGCATGACCTGGCAACAGCTGATCTACATGTCGCCGCCAGGTAACATTCTCTGCAGTCCGGACTGTGTAGGAAACAGGTCCTGTTTGAGTGATGACTGTGGCCGGGACCCATTTAGCTCTGGAAGTATAATTCCGAGCCAAAACTGGCTGTCCCGGGCTAAAGGTTCGGTCTTTTGCTCTGGGTGCCCGTCTGATGACTTGATATTGCTGCTGATGTTGCACAGTTTGTCGGGGTTCAGAAGGTTTCAGCAGATCAAAGCAAGTGCGCAGCTGTCGTCCCAACATTAGAAAGGCTGGGGATGCCTGGGTCGTAGCATGAGGGGTGTTTCTGTAGGAAAGTAAGAAGATATCCAGACGCTTTTGAATGGAGTGTTGTCCCCTTGCTGATTTCAAAGCGTTTTTCATTGTCTGCACAAATCTTTCAGCTAATCTGTTGGTGGACGGATGATATGGTGCTGACGTGATGTGGTGTATCCCATTTGCCTTCATAAAATTTTGAAACTCCTGAGACACGAACTGCGGTCCGTTGTCGCTCACAAGTTGTTCTGGCAGACCAAAACGACTAAAGAGTCCTCGTAGTTTTTGGATAGTACTCTCTGCAGAAGTGGACTGCATTCTAGAGACTTCTGGCCATTTAGAATGGGCATCTATTGCCACCAAGAACATGCTTCCTTCAAGGGGGCCAGCAAAGTCAACGTGAATACGTTGCCACGGGTTTTCAGGCCAGTCCCATGGGTGTAGGGGTGCCCACTGGGGTGCATTCCTCACACCCTGACATGACATACAAGCTTTTGCCTTCTCTTCAATAGTGCTGTCCAATCCAGGCCACCAAAAATAGCTTCGTGCAATTTCCTTCATGCGCACTATTCCACAGTGACCAGAATGTAGCTGTTCTAACATCTGTGATCTCAGTGGTGGTGGAATAATGACACGTCTCCCCCACAACAAACAACCAGATTGGACCGATAACTCCATCCGTTTGGACATGTAGGGAACAAGGTCGGATGAGACCGGAGAGGTTTGTCGAGATTTTCCATGCATCACCAGGTCCATAACTTGGGACAATACTGGGTCAACGCGAGTTGCCTTCTTTATCTGAGTAGCAGTGATGGGTGTATTCTCTACCTGTTCAAAGTAAAAGATTTCCTTTTGGGCACTATCTTGATGTTTGACCGGCAAAGGCAACCTCGAGAGGCCATCTGCATTGCCGTGCAGAGTGGATTTCGGTTATTTGATTTCATATGTGTGTGCTGAAAGTAACAATGCCCAACGTTGCATACGACTAGCAGCTAATGGGGGAATGCCTGTGTAGGGTCCAAAAATTGACGTCAGAGGTCGATGGTCTGTAAGAAGAGTAAACTTTCGCCCAAAGAGGTACTGATGAAACTTCCGAATTCCAAAAACAATTCCTAATGCCTCACGTTCGATTTGGGCGTTAGTTTCTGCTTTGCTTAGAGTGCGTGAAGCAAAAGCAATAGGTCTCTCTTCTCCCGAAGGCATAATGTGTGACACGACTGCTCCCACTCCATAAGGGGAGGCATCGCAGGCCAATTGCAGGGGTAAGGATGGATCAAAGTGCGTTAGAACTTCAGAATTTAACAATGCATCCTTAGCTTTGTTAAATGCAACATCACAGGCTTCAGTCCACTTCCAGGCCTTGTTCTGCCCAAGGAGCTCGTGAAGTGGTTTTAGCAGTGTGGCTAACTGTGAGATGAACTTTCCATAATAGTTCAGTAGTCCTAGAAACGAGCGCAGCTGGCTTACATTTCGTGGTGGGGGAGCCTCCACAATAGCTTTAACTTTTGCAGGGGCCTTATGAAGACCTGCAGAATCGATGATGTGTCCCAAATATTCAACAGAGGGCTTGAAGAATTCACACTTGTCTTTGCGAACTCGTAGGCCATACTCTTCCAATCTTTGTAGGGTAGCCTCTAAATTCTTTAAGTGATCCTCTTCATTTCTTCCAGTGACCAGGATGTCATCCAGATAGCACTGAACTCCTGACAAGCCACACAAGATCTGGTCCATAGCTCTCTGGAACAGGGCGGGAGCCGATGTTATTCCGAAGGGTAGGCGACAGTATCGATAAAGTCCCTTATGAGTCACAATAGTCAACAGCTCTTGGGACTTTTCATCGACGTGCATCTGTAAATATGCTTGACTCAGATCAATCTTACTGAACTTTTGTCCCCCAGCCAGGTCTGCGAAGAGGTCATCGATGCGGGGAAGCGGGTATTGCTCTGCACACAACACTGGGTTGACAGTGACTTTAAAATCCCCGCAAATCCGGAGAGAGCCATCTTTCTTCACTATTGGAACGATAGGAGTGGCCCATGAGCTATGGGTAACTGGTATTAGGACTCCATTGGTGACCAGGCGCTCCAGGTCTGCTTCAACCTTTGGCCTGATGGCATATGGCACAGTTCGGGCTTTCAGATATTTTGGTGGACTGCCAGGTTTAATGTTCAATGTCACAGTGATTCCCTTCATACTTCCCAAATCATCTCCAAAAACAGCAGCATGTTTCCTTAGTATAGGGGTTAGACTGGTTTCTTCTTTAGTCATCCGGTGCACTTCTGCCCAGTTCAGTTGAATCTTCCCAAGCCAAGACCTACCCATTAAGGCTGGGTAGTTACCTCTCACCACAAACAGTGGCAATCTAGCGGCCTGTCCATTGAGCTCCACCTTAACATCAATAGTGCCCACCATGGGCACAGCTTCTCCCGTATACGTCTTCAGAACAGTTTTTGTTGCCTTAAGCGGAAGATGCTGTAGCTTTTCTTTATACACAGTCTCAGAGACCAGCGAGACAGCTGCACCGGTGTCCAGTTCCATGTGTATAGGTTTGCCCTCCAATAAGGGGGTTACCCAGTATTCATGTGAGCCCGCTGCCAAAGACAAAACATGCAGTGGCACTTCCTCTTGTGATGAGGTGTCTCCTTGATCATCCTGGGTCTGCTCTAGAGTATGCAAGGTTCCTCTTTTTGTCGGCCAGACCACAGGCCTCTTTTTCTTTTGTTTACAGGCATACTCAATGTGTCCCTTTTTGCCACAGTGTCGACACACCAGGTCCTTACACCAGCATTCTGATGCCTGGTGTCCTGGCTTACCACAGCGGTAACATTCTTGACTCTGCACAGTTTTGTGGGTCGGTTCTTGTGACACTTTTTGCACCCTAGGGGGTGCACCGATGTATTGTGCCTCCCTTGTAGCCAGTTCCATGGAGACAGCAATATCAACAGCCTTCTGTAAGGTAAGCTGAGCCTCTGTCAGTAGGCGCTTCCGTATAGCTTCACTGTACAGGCCACACACTAACCTGTCACGCAGGGCATCATTTAACATTTCTTTAAATTCACAGTGTTCTGCTAGCTTTTTTAGAATGGCTACAAATTGTACAACTGTTTCATCTTCCTTTTGGTCTCTTTTGTGGAACCTATATCTTTCAGCAATTACCAGTGGTTTGGGGGAAAAATGGGACCCCAGGATTTCCACAATGTCACTGTAAGATTTAGTTGCTGGCTTAACAGGGTGTAGTAAGCTGTGTAGCAGGGAGTAGGTTTTAGCCCCTACAACACTTAAGAATATTGGCACCTTCTTCGCTTCTGTAATGTCATTTGCAATAAAAAAAAGCTCACAACGCTCAGTATACACATGCCACTGCTCTGTATTCTCATCAAAAGGCTCCAGGGGCCTGGTCAGAGTAGCCATGATTTTTAGTTTCACTTTCACAGTCAGTGCAAAGAAGCAGCTTTTTTTCTTTGTTTGGTCTTTACCTTGACTTCTACTTCCTTCTGTTACTGGAGCAGCACCAGGATCCCACCCTCGTCGCCAGTGTTATATCCTTGGGGCAGCCGGAGTAGGAAGCAATCACTTGAGGCCAGAGAGCAGACAGCTAACCAAAACCTCCATTTTATTTACAGACCATAATACTCTAACTCAGTTGCCATAGAAGCAAAAACCAAGACAACCAAATACACAACAATAAGAATGGCCATATTGGGTCAGACCAAAGGTCCATCCAGCCCAGTATCCTGTCTTCTGACAGTGGCCAATGCCTGGTGCCTCAGAGGGAATGAACAGAACAGGAAATCATCAAGTGACCCATCCCGTCACCCATTCCCAGGTTCTGGCAAACAGAGGATAGGGACATAATCCCTGCCCATCCTGGTTAATAGCCATTGATGGACCTATCCTCCATGAATTTATCTAATTCTTTTTGAACCATATTATAGTCATGGGCTTTACAACATCCTCTGGCAAAGAGTTCCATGGGTTGACTATGCTTTGTGTGAAGAAATACTTCCTTTTATTTGTTTTAAATCTGCTGCCTATTAAAATCATTGGGTGACCTTTAGTTCTTCTGGTATGAGAAGGAGTAAACTTCCTTATTTACTTTCTCCACACCAGTCATAATTTTATAGACATCTATCATATCCCTCTTAGTCGTCTCTTTTCCATGCTGAAAATTCCCTGTCTTATTAATCTCTTCCCATACAGAAAGCCATTCCATACCCCCAATCATTTTTGTTGCTCTTTTTTAACATTTTCCAATTCCAATATATGTTTTTTTTAGATAGGGCAAATACACCTGCACATAATATTCAAGATATGGGATCACCGTGGATTTATATAGAGGCAATATGATATTTTATGTCTTAGCAATGCCTTTCCTAATGATTCCCAACATTCTGTTTGCCTTTTCTGATAGCAACTGCATATTGAGTGTAGGTTTGCAGAGAACTATCCACATTGACTCCAAGATCTCTTTCTTGAGTGGTAACAGCTAATTTACACCCCATCATTTTAAATATATAGCTGGGATTATGTTTTCCAATGTGCATTACTTTGCATTTATCAACACTGAATTTCATCTGCCATTTTGTTGCCCAGTCATCCAGTTTTGTGAGATTCCTTTGTAACTCTTCACAGTCTGCTTTGGGCTGAGCTATCCTGAGTAGTTTTGTATCTTCTGCAAATTTTGCCACCTAACTGTTTACCCCTTTTTCTACATCATTTATGAATATGTTGAGCAGTACTGGTCCCAGTAGTGACCCCTGGGGGGACAGCACAATTTCTCTCTCTCCATTCTGAAAAATGACCATTTATTCCTACCCTTTGTTTCCTATCTTTAATCAGTTACTGATCCATGACAGGACCTTCCCTCTAATCCTATGACAGCTTACTTTGCTTAAGAGTCTTTGGTGAGGGACCTTGTCAAAGGCTTTCTAAAAATCTAAATACACTTGTAACCCTTCTGCCCCTCTGAGTTGGCAGCAACAAGGGCCCGGTTCAGTATCCAAGGGGTTCCATTTCAATAACACAATACAAAACCGGATCGAGCCCCCACCCAGTGACCTGGGACAATTACATTACCCCCCCCCCCTCCCGCCCCCAGGCGCCTCTAGGAGGCAATACTTCCCCTCTCACAAGCACGGAGTCCGAGAGTAGCAAAATACTTTTAATAAAGGAGGGAAACAATGGGGCCTTATGGTGGGGGAACACCACAAACAGGATTATAACACAAACTATGAGCAAAGACACACCTCCAAGTACATTTGGCAACATCCTTTTCCCTTCAGGGTCTTAAGTCCAAATCACCCCAAAGTCCAACAACCACAAAAGTCTCTGCCCTGGTCAGTGCCACCCTAGAGTTCAAAAGTTCATCTGCAGAGTTTTACCCCCCCAGCCTGGGTGGAATTGGGGGGGGCACACAGGGTGTAAAGGAGCACCTTACGTGGGCCAAGGCCGACTGCCCCGCCTCTCTGTAGAGATCTGCTGTAGCCTTCACCACAAACAACTCTGCTCTGCTCCTCCAGCCATCCCCACAAACTGCTCCATTCTGCTCCACTCTCTGTTCCGTGGGCCGCTCCAACCACCCCACCAGCTCCTCCACTCCACCAGCCATCCCATCAACCACTCCAGCTGTCCCCACAAACTGCTCAGCTCCACTCTGCTGCACTCACCACTCCAACCATCCTGCAAACAGCTCAGCCAGCCGCTTAGCAATATATCTTCAGGCTCCCCCACTAGTTAACACAGCACTCAGTGATCTCAGCTCAGTAATTTTAGCTCTTTTAGTGGCTGAAGTGCTTAGTGATTTCAGCTGGTGCACCAGTCACCCAAAGTGAATTCACTCAGCACCCTCTAGCTAGAGTCTTAATAGAATCAAAATTAGCTCTTCTATTCAACAGTGGAGAGAGAAAGTGGTGCAATCGATATGTCAGGCCCTCAAAGGGGACCCATACCATCAGGTACACACACCTGTCCCCAACCTCTCTCAATTCACATGGGAATTGGAACCCATGTCCCTTGTCTAGCAAGTGCTACTTAGTTGATGGTGAGACCCTCTGTCATAAAACAGGTTCATAGTCCCTCATTCACATAATCAGGGTAACAACACTTTATTCTTCCTACCCTAATTACCGAGAAATTGGGGATCCCACAGTTTTCAATGTGATCATTTTGGGCTGCCATGGACTCATGCTAGGTGGAGTGGGTGTGCCTATGCAAACAAGATCAGCCCCCTAAGTTCTTTTCCACACTCGCCATAATTCACCACCAGATGTCAGGGTAGAGCTCATTCTGACTCTGCTTACACACTATATCCACTGGATCCCCCTCGTCCACCTGCTTGTTCACCCTCTCAAAGATTTCTAGTAGATTAGTGAGGCATAACTTCACTTTACAAAAAACATTTTGACTCTTCCTCAACAAATCACATTCATCTATGTGTCTGATAATTGTCTTCTTAACTATAGTTTCAACCACTTTGCCCGGTACTGAAATCAGGCGTACCAGACAGTAATTGCCAGGATTACCTCTGGAACCTTTTTTAAAAATTGGTGTCACATTTGCTATCCTCCAGTAATCTGGCGCAGAAGCTGATTTAAATGATAGCTTACATACCACAGTTAGTAGTTCTGCAATTTCACATTTGAGTTCCTTCAGAACTCTTGAGTGAATACTGTCTGGTGATTTATTACTGTTTAGAATATCAATGTATTCCAAAACCTCCTCTAATGACACCTCAATCTGGGCCAGTTTCTCAAATACATCATCTTAAAATAATGGCTCAGGTTTGGGAGTCTCCATCACATCCTCAGCCATGAAGATTGATGCAAAGTATTCATTCAGTCTCTCCGCAATGGCTTATCATCCAGGAGTGCACCTTTAGAATCTCCATAATCCAGTGGCCCCACTGATTGTTTAGCAGGCTTCCTGCTTCTGATGTACTTTTAAAAAATTGGTATTACTTTTAGTTTCTTTAGCTAGCTGGGCTTTTTTAATTATTTTTTGGCTTTCCTAATTATATTTTTAAATTTCATTTGCCACAGTTTATGCTCCTTTCTATTTTCCTCATTAGAAATTAACGTATACTTTTTAAAGAATGTCTTTTTGCCTCTTATTGATTCTTTTACTTTCTTCTTCATCCAGGGTGGCACTTTCTTGGTTCTTTTACTATGTTTCTAAATTTGGGGTATACATTTAGGTGGAGCCTCCATTATGGTATCTTTGAAAAGTTTCCGTGCAGCTTGAAGGGATTTCACTTTTGGTGCTGTACCTTTTAATTTCTTTTTAACTAACTTCCTTATTTTTGTGTAGTTCCCCTTTCTGAAATTAAATGCTTCCGTGGTGGGCTGCTGACAGTGATGTATTCCCCACCACAGGGATGTTGAATTTATTTATATTATGGTCATTATTGCCAAGCGGTCCATCTATATTTACATCTTGGACCAGAACTTGTGCTCCATTTAGGATTAAATCAAGAATTGCCTCACCTCTGGTGTGTCCCAGGACTAGCTTCCAAGGAGCAGCTATTTAAGATATCAAGAAACATTCTCTCTGCATCCCGTCCTGAGGTGATATATACCCAGTCAATATGGGGATAGTTGAAATCATAGAATCATAGAATATCAGGGTTGGAAGGGACCTCAGGAGGTCATCTAGTCCAACCCCCTGCTCAAAGCAGGACCAATTCCCAACTAAATCATCTCAGAAAGGGCTTTGTCAAGCCTAACCTTAAAAATCTCTAAGGAAGGAGATTCCACCACCTCCCTAGGTAATCAATTCCAGTGCTTTACCACCCTCCTAGTGAAAAAGTATTTCCTAATATCCAACCTAAACCTACCCCACTGCCCCCTAATCATTTTGTTGCTCTCTGATTGACTCTTTCCAAATTTTCCACATCCTCCTTGTAGTGTGGGGCCCGAAACTGGACACATATTCCAGATGATGCCTCACCAATGTTGAATAGAGGGGAATGATCACGTCCATCTATCTGCTGGTAATGCCCCTACTTATACAGCCCAAAATGCCATTATGGCCAATGGTTCTGCAATCACATCCGCCAACGACTTTAGCACCCTTGGATGCAGGGCATCTGGCCCCATTGACTTGTGCTCATCCAGCTTTTCTAAATATTCATGAACCACTTCTTTCTCGATAGAGGGCTGGTCACCTCCTCCTCATGCTCTGCTGCCTAGTTCAGCAGTCTGGGAGCTGACCTTGTTTGTGAAGACAGAAGCAAAAAAAGCATTTTGTACATAAGTTTTTTCCCACATTCTCTGTCACTAGGTTGCCTCCCTCATTCAGTAAGGTGCTCACACTTTCCTTGACATTCTTCTTGTTGCTAACATAACTGAAGAAACCCTTCTTGTTACTCTTAACATCTCTTGCTAGCTGCAACTCCAAGTGTGATTGGGCCTTCCTGAGTTCACTCCTGCATGCCTCAGCAATATTTTTTGTCCAGACTTCCACTTCTTGTAAGCTTCTTTTTTTGTGTTTAAGATCAGCAAGGATTTCATTGTTAAGCCAAGCTGGTTGCCTGTCATATTTATTATTCTTTCTACACATTGGGATGGTTTGTTCCTGCAACCTCAATAAGGATTCTTTAAAATACAGCCAGCTCTCCTGGACTCCTTTCCCCCTCAGGTTATTCTCCCAGGGGATCCTGCCCATCAGTTACCTGAGGGAGTCAAAGTCTGCTTTTCTGAAGTCCAGGGTCCGTATTCTACTGCTCTCCTTTCTTCCTTGTGTCAGGATCCTGAACTCGACCATCTCATGGTCACTGCCTCCCAGGTTCCCATCCACTTTTGCTTCCCCTACTAATTCTTCCTGGTTTGTGAGCAACAGGTCAAGAAGAGCTCTGCCCCTAGTTGGTTCCTCCAGCACTTGTACCAGGAAATTGCCCTCTCCAATTTCCAAAAGCTTCCTGGATTGTCTGTGCACTACTGTATTGCTCTCACAGCAGATATCAGGATTATTAAAGTCTCCCATGAAAACCAGGCCCTGTGATCTAAGAACTTCTATTAGTTGCTGGAAGAAAGCCTCGTCCACCTCATCCCCCTGGTCTGGTTGTCTATAGCAGACTCCCACCATGACATCACCCTTGTTGCTCACACTTCTAAACTTAATCCAGAGACTCTCAGGTTTTTCTGCAGTTTCATATCGGAGCTCTGAGCAGTCATACTGCTCTCTCACATACAATACAACTCCCCCACCTTTACTGCCCTGCCTGTCCTTCCTGAACAGTTTATATCCATCCATGACAGTACTCCAGTCATGTGAGTTATCCCACCAAGTCTCTGTTATTCCACTCACATCATAGTTCCTTGACTGTGCCAGGACTTCCAGTTATCCCTGCTTGTTTCCCAGGCTTCTTGCATTTGTGTATAGGCACTTAAGATAACTCGCTGATTGTCCCACATTCTCAGTCTGAGGCAGGAGTCCTCCCCTCTTGCACTCTCCTGCTTGTGTTTCCTCCCGGTATCCCATTTCCCCACTTACCTCAGGGCTTTGGTCTCCTTTCCCTGGTGACCCTTATTTAAAGCTCTCCTCACTAGGTTAGCCAGCCTGCTTGCGAAGATGCTCTTCTCTCTCTTTGTTAGGTGGAGCCCATCTCTGCCTAGCACTCCTCCTTCTTGGAACACCATCCCATGGTCAAAGAATCCAAAGACTTCTCTCCGACACCACCTGTGTTGCCATTCATTGACTTCCACGATTCGACGGTCTCTAGCCAGGCCTTTTCCCTGACTAGGGAGGATGGACGAGAACATGACTTGTGCCTCAGACTCCTTTATCCTTCTTCTCAGAGCCACGTAGTCTGCAGTGATCCACTCAAGTTCATTCTTGCAGTATCATTGGTGCCATCATGGAGAAGCAGGAAGAGGTAGTGATTCGAGGGCTTAATGAGTCTCGGCAGTCTCTCCGTCACATCTCCCATTATTATTGAGGGTTTTTTTTTCTTTTTATAACCTCTCTAATCTCCCTGAGTATTTCATAGTCACTACACCATCGTAGTCAGGTGGTCGGTAGTATATCTGCAATGCTATGTTTTTTATAATTCAAGCATGGAATTACTATCCATAGAGATTCTATGGTACATTTTGGTTCATTTAAGATTTTTACTTCATTTGACTCTGTGCTTTCTTTCACATATATTGCCATGTGCCTCTCCACCAGCACAGATACTCAGGTCACATCAAATGGAACAGCTCAATAGCAACATTCCAGTTTACACCATCTGGGTACCTGGCCTCGTTTACTCCAACAGTATAATGGCAGATTTACATAAGGTGTGTGGGGGTGAGTGGGTCTGACCTCATTGACTTCAATGAAGCTATAAGTGACTTACACAAACTGGGGAGCTAACCGTTCAAATTTGTTCAGTCTCTCTGACATGCCTACAACAAGTGTGAACTAATCATGTTTTAGGATGTCATGAACCAATTCATCTGCAGTCCAATGAGCCTGTCACTTTAGTGTTGTGTGTAGAAAGAAAACATATAATTCCTGAGAAAGAAAGAAAGAAAGAAAGAAAGAAAGAAAGAAAGAAAGGGCCATCCATCCATATAGAAGTTGAAATTCAGATACAGAAAATCTCTGCAACACTGAATTCCTCCAAAGTTCTGTCCCCAGTGGGAATGAATTGCTCCTTAGCCATTAAAAGTTACACTCCGGCAATTAATCCCATGGGGCAAAGAGCTGAGAACATGCCAACTGGATAGAAACTTTTGTCTTTCATTCAGTTCAGATACAGAGACAAATAAAATGGATTTGAAATTGTTTAAGGGAACAGATATCCGTTTGGTGTAAATCAGCAGTAGCTCCAGTTAATGAGGCCTGATTCCCAGCTGGTGAAAACTGATATAGCTGCATGGCCATTTTAGGGCCAGATCCCCAGCTAATGTAAAATGAAATACCTCCATTGAAAATAAAGGGCCTCATCTCCACTTGGTGTAAAGAGACCTAACTACCTGGAATTCAATAGAACTGTGTCAATTTACACCATTTTAGGACATTTCACAGAGCTTTTAGTGTTTGCCTCTGAGTACCTCTTAGTGACTAACATCAAACAGCCAGAGCAGCCTGAGCTGTGGGTTCCTCTGGTAGCTGCATCCCAAGAGCTGCTGATGAAATTCATGAGAAAAAAAAATCTCTGTTTCTCCAGGGCTGTTTATGTGGCATTAATGAAGGAACAGGCTATTCCAGGACGCCTGGGGTTCTGGTGCCACTGGGCTCTGAGCTGCTGTAGGTCACATGTCTGTACTACCAATGTATATTCTATTCTGAAATCTCTTTGTACCACATGGGACTCAGCCCTGCCTTGTTTTTAACCAAGGGTCCTTGCAGGGATGCTGCCATCATGTGAGATGGTTGTCAAGGTGAATTGTTCCTGAGGTGAGATCAGACCTTGGCTCACAGCCACGGAGACCAGATTCCGCTATTTAGCTCCAGGCAAGGTACATCCTGACTGTGTTTGAATTTTGCACAAGCCTGGATCAGTTTCAGAGCTGGGAGGGGCTTTCAGTCCCCAATCCCATTTAATCCTTCACCTTTCAGCCAAGCCTGCCCAAAGAGGGGAGCATCCATCTGTGGAGTAGGTCCCTGTACGCTAGGAACTGCAGAGAGACCCAGCAACTCAAGGGATATTGCAAAGGAACTGGGAGACAGCAGCTGGATAACACAGTGATGAGGCATTATTGACAGGTGTACAGATAGAGAAGGACTAAAGAATCCTGCCAGTGGCTGGGAAACATTCCACAAAGACCAACACTGTAAGTCTGCTATTTCACTTAAATATGTGTGGGAGCTAATATACTAGAGCAATGTAATACTAGAACTATGAGTTACAATTGAAACTCTCTAAAACCTTTACTATCATTCAATCAAACATCTAGAGGTGCTCACTTTTTCCAGCATAAAAATTTTCAATTTTCATTGACGTTATAGAAAGCAAACCATTTTCTGATTTTGTGAATTGAGAACCAAATAATTGCTGGTAAAAATACTGAAAAATTTTCATGGAGAGTTTTGAAAATAAATTGTTGTTGTTGTTTTTAAGGATAGCACAGACCTATTATAAAACTTTTTTTCAATTTAAACCCAGTTTTCCTTAGAAATAATTTAAACAGAAAATATCTGGATTTCTCAGGTTAGAAATTTATAACTAAGCCAGCATTGATATTGTCCAATAACACCCTCTATTTCAATTATGTTTATTGCTGTTTCAAAGAGATTCATGTAGGATGGTAAAACTGAGTAAGCAGCCATGTTAGTATCAGGGCCGGCTCTAGCATTTTTGCTGCCCCAAGCAGAAAAAATAAAAGCAGCAGCAATTCAGTGGCAGGTCCTTCACTCTGAGAGGGAGTGATGGCCTCGCTGCCAAATTGTTGCCCAATGGCTGCACGTGCCACCCCTCTCTTCATTGGCCGCCCCATACACCTGCTTGCTATTCAGGTGTCTGGAGCCAGCCCTGGTTAGTATCCTCAGAGTATGTTTTATACATGCAGGCACCTTTAAACTGAGGCACAGAGAGTTGAAGCCCCCAGCCAAAGCCTGTCTCTGCTCAATGACATAGAAGAGGGCAATGTGGCTAGACCCCAGATCTGTTCTAGCACCGTATCCTCTGTCCCACACTGATGCCCGCTAACCAGAAATACTCTTAGCAGGCGGAGAGCACACACACATAGTAAGACACAGCCTGTGTCCTGGAGAGTTTACAAATGAAGTGGACAGGACAGAGAAAGGGAGAGATAGAGGGAGGGAGGGGAAATAGAGATACGAGGAGGGGAAGTGCCTGGCCCAAGGTCACACAGCAGGTCAATGGCAGAACCAAGAATAGAAACCAAGTCTCCTGATGGCCACTGAACCATAAAGATATAGAGTCACAGAGGGAAATTACACAACACAGATGTAGCTGAGCGATGCTATTAGCCCCTCATCACACAGAGATGGAAATGCAGCTGGGATCTGGTGTCACAAATCAGATTTGGTAACAGGCAGGAGGCCGTCTATGTGGTGTGGCAGTGAGTCCTTACAGCTGAGCTGTCATTGGAGATGCTTTCTGAGTCCATGTCATATTTCCTCAGAAACTGGAAATCAGGCAGCATTTGCTTTTTAGTATGTTACCTCCACGTCCAAGTTTGCATATTTCCCCAATAAAGGAAATATCTTGGCCAGATCATTGGGGTTGGATGTGCTTTGCTCCATCCTTCATACTGTATTTTATCAAGCCAGATCTTCAGACTTTGTAAACTGATCCATGGATATTAAGGAGGCCATGACAATTTCCTCTCATGTGTTAATTCACCTCTCCTAGTCAATGGCACTGATGAGTGATGTGCACCTTTGTTACTCCTACCATGAGATATTACTAAGGGAAATCAGGGCCATACTCTCTGTCACTGTAACCCAGACTGTTGTCTTTGTCCTTCCTTCTCATCATCTCAGACATAGCACTTGACAACTGTTGTCAGATGCTACCGGTGTGGTGGTCTGCTCTGTTCAATGTTGATATCAATCGTCTGTGTGTGTTCCCTCTGTGTGCTGTCCCAGCTCTATGCAGATAGCTGACAGAGCAGACCCTGAGATAACCCCCAATGACCACAGACTCTAGTAAGGTAGGAAGGCACGTTGGCCAGGTTTATTGTTGAAGAGAAACACAGTCTCCAGATTTCCCTAGCATAGAAGTCAAAGGTGCTGCTAAGATGCTGCTAGCCAGTACATATGTGCTCCCTGACAATGGACTCAGCTGCGTCAGTGGCGGGACTTTCCACTGCCCCCTAGGCTGGACAAAGACATCCACTCAGAGGTGCACTCTTATGCAGAGGTACAAACAAGTTACCCATAACTCCTGATGTATCGAGGTGCAACCCCTCTACGTAGTATAGTGCCGCCTCTCACTTTGTACATATTGGTTCGAAGAAAACAACTCTATCCATCATGTTACCCCTTTGGCCCTGCATTGGGATGGGTCAGCCTGTTCCTTGTTATTTGTGTGGCATGTACAAGTATGCGAATGTTCTGATAGCTGGTGTCCAGTGCCTTTTAGGTATGTCTCATTTTGCAGCATCAACCTTTTCCTTGCCAGCTTCTGTGAGCAGGGCCTGCCTCTGGCTCACAGTTTAACTTTGCTTTACGTTAGCAAAGTCTTGACCATTACTTTAGTTCAGGCCTTAGGCCTCATACTGGGCCTCTGATAAGTGTTTATGTTTCAGGGCCTCATCTTACTACAACAACCATCTTCAAACCCTAGTTTTCCTTTGAAATAATTTAAACAGAAACTGTCTGAATATTCCAGATTGGAAACTTTGATTTCAACCAGGTTGAGAATATTAACATTATTAGTAAAATTTGAAGCCAGTCACTCTATTGCAATGGTGTATATTTCTGTTTCAAATGGGCACTTGTTGAATGGCAAAACTGAGTAAGCAGCAAAGTTGGTAGCCCACAGTATATTTATTAAGCATACTAGTGCCTTAGATGGAGAACAGAGAATTGAAGCCCTCCCACCAAAGCTTGTCTCTCTTATCCCAGCCAAGGACATAGAGGAGGTGAATGATATTAGAACCTAGATCTCCTGCTCTAGTGCTGCATCCTCTATCCCACACTGCTGCTGGCTAAACAAAAATGCTGTGAATGGTGGCACCCAACATACACATAACAAGATACAGCCCATCCCATACAGAGCTCACAGTCCTAGCAGACAGGGCAGAGAATGAGATGGAGGGGAAACAGAGGCACAGGGAGGGGAAGTGACTGGCCCAAGGCCACACAGCAGGTCAGTGGCAGAGCCAAGAATAGAACCCAAGTCTCCTGGTGGTCACTGATCCGCACAGAGATAAAGTGACAGATGTAAATGACACAGCAGAGAGGCAGCTGAGTGATGCTATTAGCCCATTGCTACACAGAGATGGAAGTGGGATCTTGTGTCATAAATCAATACATAAGCAGGCAGCAGGCCATCTATGTGGTGTTGCAGTGGAATCACTACAGACGAGCTCTCATGCAGGATACTGAGTGAGTCTATGTCATATTTCCCTGGAAAGTGGATATCAGGCAGTGTTGTCATTTTAGCATTTTAGTTTCATGCCCAAGCTTAGAGCCCGCTGTTCGTAGCAAAAGAGGATCCAGCTTGGCTACAATGTTGCACTGCAATAGTACTTTGCTCCATCCTCCACACGGCATTTTATTCAGCCACATCCTGGATCAGATCTTTAAATGGTGCAAACTGATGCACCTCCATTGACTTTAAGGGATCCATGCCAATTTGCACATGTGTGATAACCACTAGTTAATAGCAGTGATGAACGCAGGGCATTGTTCACACTCACATCATGAGATATTGCTGCATGGAAGCAGAGCCATTCCCTCTGTCACTGCAATCCCCACCATTATCTTTGTCCTTCTCTCCACAGCCATCACAAAGTGAACTGAGAAAGAAAATGTCCAACCGAACTACCCTGACCGACTTCCTTCTCCTGGGATTCTCTGATGTTCAGGAGCTGCAGATTTTGCACTTTGTGGTGTTTCTAGTGATTTACCTGGCAGGCCTGATGGGGAATCTTCTCATCATCACAGCTGTAGCCCTCAACCACCATCTTCACACCCCCATGTACTTCTTCCTGGTGAATCTGTCGATCCTAGACCTCGGCTCCATCTCCGTTACCATCCCCAAATCCATGGCCAACTCCCTTATGAACACCAGGGTGATTTCTTATCCTGGATGTGTCACTCAACTCTTTCTCTTTTTCCTCTTCACTGCAGCTGATCTTGCCTTACTCACCATCATGGCATACGACCGACACGTTGCCATCTGCCAACCACTGCACTATGAGAGAGTGATGAACAGGAGAGCTTGTGTCCAAATGGCAGCCAGTGCCTGGATTACTGGTATTGTCTACTCCGCCCTGCACACTGGGAACACCTTCAGGTTACCCTTCTGCTCCAATGTCATCAACCAGTTCTTCTGTGAAATCCCTCAGCTACTCAAGCTCACCTGCTCTGACTCGTACCTCAGTGAAGCTGGGCTTCTGGCCTTTAGTGTGTTTTTAAGTTTAAACTGCTTTGTTTTTATAATTGTGTCTTATGTTCAGATCTTCAAAACTGTGCTGAGAATCCCCTCTGAGCAGGGCCGGGGTAAAGCCTTCTCCACCTGCCTGCCTCACCTCACTGTGGTCTCTTTGTTTCTTTCCACGAGCTTCTTTGCCTACTTGAAACCCACCTCCAGCTCAGCATCAGGTATGGATCTCATGATGGGTGTTCTCTATTCCTTGATGCCTCCAGTGATGAATCCAATCATTTACAGCATGAGGAACAAGGAGACCAAAGCTGCATTAAAGAAACTGTTTGTATGGAGGTTATTCACCATAAATTAAAATGTCCATCATTGTACCTTGATTGAGATTTCATTCTGAGCTTCTTCTTGGATATATGAAAGCAGCAAAGAGTCCCATGGCACCTTATAGACTAGCAGATGTATTGGAGCATGAGTTTTCGTGGGTGACATGACATGCATCCGACGAAGTGGGTATTCACCCACGAAAGCTCATGCTCCAATACGTCTGTTAAGGTATGTCTACACTATGGGATTGTTCTGTTTTTACATAAACCGGTTTTCTAAAACAGATTGTATAAAGTCGAGTGCACGCGGCTACACTAAGCACATTAATTCGGCGGTGTGCGTCCATGTACCGAGTCTAGCGTCAATTTCCAGAGCGTTGCACTGTGGGTAGCTATCCTGTAGCTATCGCATAGTTCCCGCAGTCTCCGCTGCCCATTGGAATTCTGGGTTGAGATCCCAATGCAAAAACAGTGTCGCAGGTGATTCTGGGTAAATGTTGTCACTCAATCCTTTCTCCAAGAAAGCAATGGCAGACAATCATTTCGCGCCCTTTTTCCCTGGATTGCCCTGGCAGACGCCATAGCATGGCAATCATTGAGCCGGTTTTGCCTTTTGTCACTGTCACCGTATGTGTACTGGATGCTGCTGACAGACACGGTACTGCAGTGCTACACAGCAGCATTCATTTGTCTTTGCAAGATAGCAGAGACAGTTAGCAGTTGTATTGCACTGTCTGCCATGCCATTGTAAATTGGCAATGGGATGATGGTTATCAGTTGTTCTGTAATGTCTACTGCTATCATGGGTGCTCCTGGCTGGCCTTGCTGAGGTTGGCTGGGGGCGCATAGGCAAAAATGGGAATGACTCCCTGGGTCATTCCCTTCCTATGTTTTGTCTAAAAATAGAGTCAGTCCTGCCTAGAATATGGGGCAAGTGTACTAGAGAGCACAGCCGCTCCATGTCAGAGCCCCAGAGATCCTGCAGAAATGATGAGCTGCATGCCATTCTAGGGGGTGCACCTGCAACAACCCCACCTGTTGCTTCCCTCCTCCCCCAACCCTCCTGGGCTACCATGGCAGTGTCCCCCCATTTGTGTGATGAAATAATAAAGAATGCAGGAATAAGAAACACTGACTTTTTAGTGAGATAAAATGAGGGGGAGAAAGCTTCTTCTGCTATGATAGTCCAGGCAGGACGTTAAAGGGGGGGGGAGAGGAGCCCAGCCCCCGCTGCTATAATAGTCTAGGCAGTACAGAAACTTTTCTTTAGACATGAAAGGAGTGGGGGCTGATGGAGCTCAGCCCCCAGTTGCTATGATGAGGACAGTTACCAGCCGTTCTGTACCATCTGCTGGGAATGACCAGGAGTCATTCCTATTTTTACCTAGGCGCCCCCGGCCGACCTCACTGAGGCCAGCCAGGAGCACTCACAGGATGATGACGAGGAAAGCTATCAGTCCTTTTGTAATGTACCATGTGCCACCGGGGAGAAGATGCTGCAGTTTAGTGCTGAAGCACCCCATCTACCAGCAGCATGCAGTAGACATAGGGTGACATTGAAAAAAGGCAAGAAACAATTTTTTTCCCTTTTCCTTCAGGGGGAAGGGTGTAAATTGATGACATACACCCTGAAACACCCGGGAAAATGTATTTGACCCTTCAGGCATTTGGAGCCTGCGGGGACTGTGAGATAGCTGGAGTCCTCAGTACCCCCTCCCTCCCTCCCTCCATGAGCATCCATTTGATTCTTTGGGCTTTCTGTTACGCTTCTCACGCAGCACTGTGCTGAGTCCCTGCTGTGGCCTCTGTCTATCATAGCCTGGAGATTTTTTAAAATGCTTTGTCATTTCGTCTTCTGCAACAGAGCTCTGATAGAACAGATTTGTCTCCCCATACAGCGATCAGATCCAGAATCTCCCGTACAGTCCATGCTGGAGCTCTTTTTGGATTTGAGACTGCATCGCCATCCGTGCTGATCAGAGCTCCACTCTGGGCAAACAGGAAATGAAATTCAAAAGTTCGCGGGGCTTTTCCTGTCTAGCTGGCTAGTGCATCCGAATTCACATTGCTTTCCAGAGCGGTCACAGTGGTGCACTGTGGGATACCGCCTGGAGGCCAATAGCATCGATTTGCGGCCACACTAACCCTAATCCGACATGGCAATACCGATTTCATCACTACTCCTCTCGTCAGGGAGGAGTACAGAAATCAATTTAAAGAGCCCTTTATATTGATATAAAGGGCCTCATTGTGTGGACGGTTGCAGGGTTAAATTGGTTTAACATGGCTAAATTCGATTTAAACGCGTAGTGTAGACCAGGCCTTAGTCTTTAAGGTGACACAGGACTCTTTGCTGCTTTTACAGATCCAGACTAACACGGCTACCCCTCTAATTCTTGTATATAATCAACTGATGACAAAATTGTCTCCCTGAGAACATAGGGTGCAATCTGTTTATGAATTCATAAAATCTGGAGTAACTCCTCAGAAGTAAAATGAGGCCTGGTCTACACTACGAGTTTATATCGAATTTAGCAGCGTTAAACTGTATTAACCCTTCACCTGTCCACACAACGAAGCCCTTTATATAGATATAAAGGATTCTTAATACCGGTATCTGTAATCCTCCCCGATGAGGGGAGTAGCGCTGAAATCGGTATTGCCATTTCGTATTAGAGTTAATGTGGCTGCAATTCAACGGTATTGGCCTTCGGGCGCTATCCAATAGTGCACTATTGTGACCGCTCTGGATAGCAATCTGAACTCAGATGCACTGGCCAGATAGACAGGAAAAGCCCCGTGAACTTTTGAATTTAATTTCCTGTTTGCCCAGCGTGGAGCACCGATCAACACGGGTGACCATGCAGTCCCAGACTCCAAAAAGAGCTCCAGCATGGACCGTACGGGAGATACTGAATCTGATCTCAGTATGGGGAGATGAATCTGTTCTATCAGAATTCCATTCCAATAGATAAAATGCCAAAGCATTTTAAAATATCTCCAAGGCTATGATAGAGAGAGGCCACAACAGGGACTCAGCACAGTGCTGCGTGACAAGCGTAACGGAAAGCCAATGAATCAAATGGACGCTCACGGAGGGAGGGAGGGGGTACTGAGGACTCCAGCTATCCCACAGTCCCCGCAGTCTCCGAAAAGCATTTGCATTCTTGGCTGAGCTCCAAATGTCTGAAGGGTCAAAAACATCGTCGTGGGTGGTTCAGGGTATATGTCATCAATCTCCCCCCCATGAAAGAAAAGAGAAAAAAATCGTTTCTCGCCTTTTTTCAATGTCACCTTATGTCTACTGGATGCTGCTGGTAGACGCGGTGCCACAGCGCTGAACAGCAGCATTCCCTCCCCTCCCCTCCCCGATGGCAGACGGTGCAATAGGCCTGATAGCTGTTGTCATCATCCCGTGAGTGCTCCCGGTCATTCCCTTCTTTAAGCGTTGTCTCCTGGAGATTAAGTCCTGCCTGGAATATCATAGCAGCTGGAGGCTGCACTCATCCCTCCTTCCCCCTTTAATGTCTAATAGAGATTCAGTCCTGCCTGGAATATCATAGCAGCTGGAGCCTGCCTTCTCTCCCACCCCCCCGTTTTATCTCAATAAAGTCAGTGTTTCTTATTCATGCACTCTTTATTGCTTCATCATACAAATGTGGGGATAACTGCCACGGTAGCCCAGTAGGGGTGGGGGAGGAGAGAAGCAATGGGTTGCGGTTGTTGCAGGGGCACTCCCTAGAATGGCATGCAGCTCATCATTTCTGTGGGATGTCTGGGGCTCTGATCCAGAATGGCTGTCCTCTCTGGTTCTTTAGTAGGCTTGCCCTATATTCTAGGCAGGACTGACTCTACCTTTAGACAAAACATAAAGAAGGGAATGACCTGGGAAATCATTCCCATTTTTATCCATTGGCCCCCGGCCAATCTCACCGAGGCCGGCCAGGAGCACCCATGACAGCAGCAGATGGTACAGTATGACTGGTAACTGTCATTGACAAATTCCAAAGTAGCAGATTGTACAATATGACTGGTTACTGTCTCTGCTAACTTGCAAAGGCAAGTGAATGTTGCTGTGTAACACTGCAGTACCGCGTCTGTCAGCAGCATCCAGTACACATACGGTGACAGTGAAAAAAGGCTAAGCAGGCTCCATGGTTACCATGCTATGGCGTCTGCAGGGCAATGCAGGGGAAAAATAGCGCAAAATGATTGTCTGCCATTGCTTTCATGGAGGAAGGATTGACTGATGACATTTACCCAGAATCACCTGCAACACTGTTTTTGCCCCCATCATTCATTGTATCTCAACCCAGAAGTCCAATGGGCAGGGGAGACTGCGGGAACTATGGGATAGCTATGGGATAGCTACCCAGAGTGCAATGCTCCGGAAATCAACGCTAGCCTCGGTACATGGATGCACACAGCCGAATTAATGTGCTTAGTGTTGCCATGTGCACTGGACTTTATACCGGTTTCCAAATACCGGTTTCTGTAAAATTGGAATAATCCCGTAGTGTAGACATACCCTGAATTAATTTCAAACTACACCATGGATTTTGCCGCCCCAAGCAACCAAAAAAAAAAAAAGCTGTGACTGCGATCTGTGGCAATTCAGCAGGAGGTCCTTCGTTCCAAGCGGGAGTGGGGGACCCTGGATTTCCGCTGAATTGCCGCCCCTCTCCAGAGTGGCCACCGCAAGCCCCTGCTTGCTTAGCTTTTGCCTGGAGCCAGCCCTGACACCAGTGTAAATAAGATCAGAATCTAAATACCTATGGATAAATGTACAGACACATCTATCTATCTGTCTTATACTGCTAACATCATCTTGCTATCTGAGCACATAGCACAGACTATCAATAGCCATAGCTAAATCACTAATCGACTTCATGAACTTTCTGGCGCTTCTCCTTTTTCGGGATAAAAATTGTGGTTGGGGTATGAGAAGTTTGGCTTATTCGTTTGCTTGATTGTCTCTTTTTCATTTTGTTTCATTTTATAGATTCATTGATTGATTTGTTTCTTTATTCCAGGTGACTTTAGTAGGGTAGGAATTTGCAGGGTGGAATATGTTTGATTAAATGTGGATATCCATTTATTTTGTCATCTATTCAAGGTGTCAATGTCATAATATCTTTGAAGGGGTTTTCTGGGAGACTTAGAGTTTTCCTTTCCCCAGTGACGAAGAATTAAAAATAGTTTCTGTAGGTGTGTGAATAGCTGAGTTACTGTTTAAATGATTATTTTAATGCTGATGGGATTTTATTGTATTATTTATGATGTGTGGGGGCACCTATATCTTTATATAATTATGTGTATTATCTTTTTTATTTAAATAATAAATACTGTATTCTTCTTGCTATGGTGATAAGGCATTTTGGAAGAGAAAACTATTGCAATGTTTCCTAAAGACAAACTGAGTCTGGGCAATTAATCCAATTTTTTTCTTATCAAGATACTGCAGTTATCAATCTGGAGCTGCTCATATTTTTTCTTATGTTACGCTTTGTTCCTACAGTGGTAAATAAATTGTTCTTTGTATGGTGAAGATGGACTAGTCACTCAACTTACTACTGGTTACAGCTCCTGTGGGAAGAACTGCAGGTACCGAGCATGGTGGGAGAAATCATGATGGGTGCACATATTGCTATAGCCTGGGACCCAATTTGAGAGGGAGAATCATGTGATTCAACCCTAAGAGAGGGATAGGTAGGGCCAGTGCAAGGAAGTTTCGCGCCCTAGGCGAAACTTCCACCTTATGCCCTCCCCAGCCCTGCGGCAGCTCCCCACCCACCCCTGTGCCCTGAGGTGCCCCCCCATGGCAGCTCCTCCCCCCTGCCCTGAGGCGCCCCCCCACCACAGCAGCTCCCCCCCCCGGGAGCCGTGCAACACCTCCCCACCCCAGCTCACCTCTGCTCTGCGTCCTCCCCGAGCACACTGCCCCCACTCTAATTCTCCTCCCCTCCCAGGCAAACAGGGAGAGCTCAAAGCTATGTGGTGCTCAGGATAGGGGGATTCAGGCCCTCCCTTCTTCTCCAAGTCCCACCCCAGGGCCCTGGGGGTGGTGGGGGTGCTCACCACTGAGTCAGCGCGCATCCTCCTGAAACACATTGACTGGTTCCCCAGTTCACTCACCGGAGAAAAGTCTACGTCCCTTGGGCTGCTTCCTACACTTTCTCCCTCAGCGATGCTCTACGGCTCCCCCGGGTCTATGGGTCCTCAAGTGGCATAGCTCCTGCCGGCGTGGACTCTTCTCTGGGCTCCTCAGGCAATCTGGAGTCCATCTGGAGCTCTGTGTGCTGTGTATCTGGATCTGGATCTGGATCCTGTAGCAGCTCCCTGGAGAGAGCCTGCAGTCTGCATCCTCCCCCTTTAGCAACCTTCCCACACTGAGTTGGGCTGCTTCCTTTTATACTCTGCCTCCAGGCTGAACATGCCCAGCAGAGTCAGAAAGCCGAGGCTTCCTCAGCCTGAAAAGCACAGTTAACCCTTTAGGGGCTAGTTCAGGGTAGGTACACCCCATCACACCTGGTCAGAAGCCTCACCGGTGAAAGTTTATTACCCAGTCCGCCATGTCTACAAAGGAAAGTCGACATGCACCAGCTTCTGTACACTGAGCAGATTCCCCAAGCACTTCAAGCAAAACACACTTGTTTAGGTAAAACATAAAACAGCTTTATTAACTACAGAAAGACAGATTTTAAGTGATTATAAGTAATAAACGTACAGATCAAAGTTGTCTACCCGAGAAATAAAAGCAAAATTACAATCTGAGTGCTATAAACTAGACAGGATTTAACTCAAATAATGTCTCACCATGATGGTATAGTTCCTTCAGCCACAGGTTGGGATTCGTCTTTTCAGTCTGGGACCACCACCCTCTTTTAAAGCCTTTTTCCACAAGATGTCTTTACAGGTGTTGAGTTGTGGGGGGAGTGAGACCAAGTGATGATGTCACTTCCCCCTTTTATAGCTTCCTCCAGCTTTCTGGAAAGATCCTTTGCTATGATATGAGTAAAGCAGTCTCCATTCTCTATGTGCTCCCTCTGAGAAGCCTTCATTGTATACAGATCCTGTGATAGTCCTTGGTAGTGTGGATTAACTCTTCCCTGCTAGCAGAATCAGCCATGACCCTGAGGCTCTGCTGGGCATGCTCTCACTGGGAGTCAGGTATAAAAGCCTGCAGAGCTGCTCAATCAGGGCTGGCGGCCAAGAAGGGAGGACGCTCAGTGGTAGCTCCAGCCCAGGAGCAGTTACAACCCTTACCGGAGAGAGCTGAGGAGCCAGGAACCCGGACAAGAGGCTTGCAGCTATTGGAACCCCAGGAAGTGCCGGGTGCTGAGGAACCTGGAGACCCTGATGCCACAGGGACTGCTATGGTTGGTGAACTGGTAGGAAGTGACCCAGGGAAGGTAAGGGAGTGGTACCTCCCACCACTATGAGGGCAGCATGATTCAGTAGGATTCCCCGCTGACCCATGGTGGATCATGCCATCACTGACAGGGCCCTGGGTCAGAGCCTGGTGAAGGCGAGTGGGCCCAGGATCCCCTACAGGGCATCATTACAACTCCCCTCCCGCTTTTCTACAACATAATTCACCTCACTTACCTCAAAGGAGATAGATGAACTCCTGCCGCTGGGCCATGCTATCCCCCTAGGGAAAGAGAATTCAGAGAGACTCTGGCCATTGGGCAAAGCTGCTTTAGTCGCTCACTATAGGGACTCTGGCTGCTAGGTCGTGCTATCCCACCAGAGGACGAAGAGTTAGAGGGACTCTAGCCATTGGGCCACACAGTCCTGACTACTGGCGAGGTAGTAGAACCAACGTAGACACAGGGAGGCGGGGTTACCCTCGCCCTCCTCGTATCAAAGGGGTTGACGATGTACAAAACCTGCAACAGGCTAGTTGTGGGTGTTTGCAATTTTAGAATATATTTCAGTAACACACACATAGCAAACTTCATAACTTCCCATACAGTGATAGCACATACAATGCAACAGGATATTAATGTTTTTTTGATATTAAGATTTTTTAAATGACATCTCACAATGCATACTTTGTACAAAACCTATCATAGTCATATCACCATGGAAAATACGGGGGTGCCAGGGTACAGTTTTGGAGCACAGAGTGTCACAGGGACACGATAGCAGTGTCCAAGTACATAAACGGTTGTTACAAGGAGGAGGGAGAAAATTTGTTCTCCTTAACCTTTGATGATAGGACAAGAAGCAATGGGCTTAAATTGCAGAAAGGGCAGT